>NW_019154099.1:26755689-26813052 GCF_002288905.1 Enhydra lutris kenyoni | reverse complement strand
GCAATCTTTAGATAAGCTATCTAGCTGATCTCCCGCTACCTGAAGTAGTCTCAGCCTGCTACTTCTCTGCCATCTTGACTCCTCCTCTTGTTTTTTTTTTTTAATTGCAATGACATTTTGTTTACATATATCAGACTGTTCTTTTGACTTAAAAAATCAGTTTTCTAAAAGAAAATAACCAATAACCAATGTTATTTCTTTAAAAGTAAAATAACAGACATAGATCTGTTATGTATTTTGTCACATCATGAATAATAAACAACTGTTTATAACCATGTACCTATAGATATGCGGGCTCAACTTTAATTTCATTTATGTCAAAGACTACAGTTCATTGCTTATTTCATGATCATGGTCTTCTCTTGTTTTGCTTACCACTTCTGCATCACACATCTAGGTAAATGCAAAGCAAACCAAATTGTCTTAACAGTGTTTAGTTGCCACTTTTATTGTATATGTAAGAATGATTGTCAGGTCAGATGTTTTATATGTTATATGTCTTACATTTAATGTCTTAAATTCTCTTTCCTATTTCATTTAAGAGTATAAAATTAGTAATATCTCAAAGACTGTTAAGAGCTTGAACCACCCATTTGGAAGTGGGAACTTCCTCTATAGATTGTTTAGTGTGACCATATCCATGCAAAGGTCTTTTGATATTTTCTTAGTGTATAAATTATTCATTTCCTTTCATCATTCTCAGTTATTTGAGATGTGTTCAATGTATTGGCAAAGGCATGTAATTGCATGTATGACTTTTTCTAAGGCCCGTTTTTGTTCTTCTTTTTCCGTCCCTTGCGCCTTTTCTTTCATCCTTCCTATTTTCCCTCCTAACCTGTTTCCATGGGTACTATATCAATAGGGGGTTCCAAATTGGCATCCCCAAATGTTTTGTTTTCTTGAAGTAGTGGTGTCTACATAAGTCTAATTCTCACTTAATACTACCAGTGGGCATTTAAGTCCTTTGTTTCACTGTGTATCTATGGAAGAGAAAGTGCCTGCCAGTTAAATTTTCTATCTTATTTTTCATTTCTTCCCAATAGAAAGTATTTCCATATGCTTTACATTCACAGTGATTGATATTGTAACTAGAGGCCATTTTCAATAAATTCTAGATTTCCATCTGATTTATGCACATAATCCCAATTCCGACTACAGATTTTTATAGCAGTGTGGATTATAACATGAGAGTCAAAGTCAAAGTTATGTAGTTGTTAAATGAGGCAACGAAAGAGCTGTTTCTTTTAGGAGGAGCTCCCAAATGAGTAGTAGTATAATTCCTCTTTTCTAGAGAAAATAGGTTCAGTGTTTTCCCCCAGAACTGGTCATTGGTGAACACCTGATCTCAGAGGTTTGTCTAAGAATAGTGAAGTATTCTCTTGCTCTTTAGTACTCTCATGGGAAAATTGAAATTATGTTTGACTTTTCCTGGAAAAATGTGGCAATGTTTAAATTTAGGCCATTTATTAGTTGAAGTAGGTTTTATAAATTTGTTGATAATGTTTTTGCAATTTATCTACAAACATGCATGTTGGGATGAAATATCTCTGTTCTCATACTACCTTGAAGTAACCTAGTAACAAGTAAGAAAAATAAGTACTTCAGGAATCCATTTAATGACATATAATATCTGTATGTTGAAAATTACAGAATGCTGATAGTAGAAATTAAAGAATGCCTAGGTAAATGGAGAGAACCGCTGTCTTCATGGATTGGAAGTCTCACGTGGAAAACGTCTGTTTTCCCCAGATTGATCAATAAGTTTAAAGCAATTCCTACCAAAATGCCAGCAAGGTTTTATGTGTACATAGATAAAGCTGCTTTTCTTTATATGGAAAAACTCCAATTTTAACTATTGAGGAATCTTTTAAAATGTTGCAATTGATTTAAGAACTAATTATGTTATAAAAGACCCTGAATGAAGTCTACAAATGTTAATGTCCTCCAGGTCTTCTTGTAATTATTACATGGGCTCTATTTTACCTGCTATAGTTATCATATTCTGTTTATAGTATAAAATGGGCCCATTTTCCATGTTACAGTCATCACATTTTGCTCTTTATAACAACATGGAGGTTAATAAGTTGTCCATAAAAATCACTTGTATGAGAATTTTATGGGATGTGCAGTTTTATACTATGAAGTTGGATAGTATGTGAAAAACCCCTAGAATTACAAAGGCATGTGAATAAAACATTAGAGGTACTTATGTTATCTATTTACATGATGTTAAAATTAAAATATATTCTGAAAAGATGTACATTTTTTTAAAAGTCATAGTAAAAGGCTGCTGTACTTCTTAAAAATTATACTTTGTATGAGTTTAAAAGCAAAAGAAGCATGGGATCTATAAAAAATTAAATGAACTCTCATGGAGTTCATATTTCATGTCATGAAGCACATGTAATAAAAATTGCCAGCACTTGGAATACTACATAGGAGTATTACAATGATTAAATTAGTTGATGTTTATAAATTATTTAGAATAGAGCCTTGCACATGTAAGTACCAATTATGTTGATTAAAATAAATGTAGTAAAAGTAAGCTGAGAAATCAGAAGTGGGTTGGAATTATTATTTCACCACTTAGTTTTATGCCTTTTAAAAAGGTACTTGACTGTCTCAACCTCATTTTACCATTTGTAAATTGAAAATAATACCTAACCAATTTTGGTGGGAATGAATGACAAAATGTTTTAAATACTGCATCATGTTAGGTGCATAATAAATGCTTGATAACCTTTAGAGGTTAGGTTAATTAACATTGTGGCATGACCACCATACATGCATATGTATATATGTTCCATGTGTTTCCATGTATACATGCATGTGTGTATATATACACATAATCTATGTGTGCATACATATATGTAAACACACATGTATATACATGTATATAGATGTGCACACATAAATGTATATAGATGTGTGTATGTATATAAATGTGTACACATGCATATATGTGTGTGCACAGAATACATAGCACACATATACACATATAAATATATGTGTACACAATTTATGTACATTAATAAATGGTGATGTGACTACTGTATATACATATGCATGCATGTTTTATGCATACATACATGCATATATATAAAACATGCATATATAAAACATACATGTTTTATGTATATATGCATGCATATACATATACATGTATGCACGCACATATACATATAAAATATATACATATGAATATGTTGTGCATATAATATTTAACATGCACATACTTATATACATATGTATGTGTACATACATATATTGTGTGCATATGTGAAGGCGTGTGCACATAAATATGCATTATATGTGAATATGTATATACACATGTATGTACATATATACATTTTAAATACATATGCATATACATTTTATATATACAGCATTCATTCAGAGTTAGGTTCTTTAGTTATAAATCTAGATTGAGTTAGTGTGTCCATAGGTAGGATTAAGTTCAAGTAATGGCTTTTCATAGTTTATAAGGGACCTGAAGCTAAGTGACTACAAGATGAGAGAAGTTAGCTGCAGCCCTTTCTCCAGAATGACTTTAGTAGAAAGAGCAGTAGACTAAGACTCAGGAAACATGAGTTCTTAATCTCAGCCTAACTACCTAAATATTATCTCTTCCAAAAGTCACTTCATCTCCCTGGATCTCAGCTTCAGCATCTGAAAAAAATGTGTGGAGATTGATCCCAGTTTTATCTCCTGACATGGTTGTAGAGATGATCAAATGAGGTAATTAACACATTTCTATGAATTTCAAGTATCATAAAGCATAATATCATGAATGGTGAGCCATGCTGAGTAGTTACCTGAGCAAACCTAATCTGTTTAGATGCCTAAACAGTGTTTTTGACAGCAGGAGCAGTTAGGTGTGTATCTGGTAGCCAGATGAGGCACAAACAGCATTAAGAGTGTTGAGCAAAAAGTTGTAGAACATTTTTTGGTTTCAAAAATCAGAAAGATCGGGAGTAGTTTAACTGGTAAAGCCTGTTGATAAAACTGTGTTACAGACCAAATCTAGTAATTTGTATGGGAAAAAACCATCACTAAGATGAAAAGTCAGGTCCCTCTGGTGGTGATATGTGAGAGGTCATCCACTTGAGCCAATGTGGTCATTCAGTTGTCAAAATACTTCCAAAGTGAAATAGAAAAATCCAGGTGTTGATTTTGATGAAGAAAGAGACCAAGAGGATAGTTACATATGTTTGTGCATTTTATTTCCTTGCACAAGTGATAGCATACAGACACATTATTTTTTCCTGTAAAATAAAGGAAGCTGATTATACTATAATTGATTAAAAAGCAGGTATTAACAGTATTGATTGGAATAAATCACATGTTTGATATGTTACTGCACTAGAACTCCCTTACCCCTAATCCAACTTACATGAGAAGATAACCTTTAAAATCAGGATCAAAGGATATGATAAAATTCCCAATCAATAATCCAATGTTAACATTCAGTTGCATATAATTACATAGTACTACCTGAATGAATGTCTTTCCACTGCTTATCGTAATACTTTTTTTCCTGTTAAATGATAAAACCAAAAAAAATTGATAAATTTCAATTTTTAGAAGAAAAAAATACCATTTAAACTTTTCTTTAATGTGCTTAGTTAGTTTCAGGAATACAGAAATGCAGAAGCACCCACACAATAGCCATATACATTTTATTGAAAAGAATAAAACTAACATTATTCAATTCCATTTTAAATAAACTCTTTGAATTTTCTAACAGGCACTTATTTTAATCTGAAAATAGGCAGGCCATCATCATTACATGAAGCTGGTATTTACAATAAAATAGACCTCTCAAATTTCAAAGATGTGCCTTAAAAATCTATAATAGGTAGTAAAAAAAAGAATACTGAGAAAATTCTTTGGTTACTTGGATTTGGGTGAGTTAAAAATGCTTTCCTGTTCAGAGAGAGAGGTCACTTCAAATTGCCCAGCTGTGAATAATGTAAATTCTGAATGAGGAACTTAACTGAGTTACAACACAAAACATTAAAAATTCATTAAATGTTAAATAATATTTCTAAATGTGTTTTAAATCATGTTATTATTGCATGTTTAAACTATAAAAGCTATAATTGTGACTGCCAAGATTCAAATAACAGAAAACCTGGAAAATCAAAATCAAAAATAGAGAGCAAAAAGGTACCCATAGTCCTCATTCCACCCATTTTCAAATCATTATCACCATTAGCATCTTTTAGAAATGGTGACTCTCATACACTGATTGTAAGAGGGTAAATTGTATCTTTCAGAAACGCAATGGGTCTTAAGATCCAGCTCTGATATTGCTTGAAAATAACCTAAGATAACCTAAGATAAACAATGGATCTTGGAACACTGAAAAAATAAAATAAAATAAAGAAAAATAAATAACCTAAGATAATTTATGTGCATTATTAAATCAAAATTTTATAAGAATCAAACTCTGTAATGATGACAAACATTTTTTCATGTGTCTATTAGTCATTTGCCTGTCTTCTTTGGAGAAGTGTCAATTCATGTCTTCTTCATGCCATTTTTTTTACTTGATTATTTGTTTTTGGGTGTTGAGTTTGAGAAGTTCTTTGTAGATCATTAACCACCAGGGAAATTCAAATCAAAACCACATTGAGATACCACCTTACACCAGTTAGAGTGGCAAAAGCTGACAAGGCAAGAAACAGCAAATGTTGGAGAGGTTGTGGAGGAAGGGGAACCCTCTTACACTGTTGGTGGGAATGCAAGCCACTTTGGAAAACAGTGTGGAGGTTCCTCAAAAAGTTAGAATAAGAGCTACACTATGACCCAGCTATTGCAGTACTGGGTATTTACCCCAAGATACAGATGTAGTGAAACGAAGAGGCACATGCACCCCAATATTTATAGCAGCAATGTCCACAATCGCCAAACGGTGGAAAGAGCCAAGATGCCCTTCAGCAGATGGATGGATAAAGAAGATGTGGTCTGTATATACAATGGACTATTACTCAGCCATCAGAAAGGATGAAAACCAAACTTTTGCATCAACATAGATGGAACTGGAGGAGATTATGCTAAGTAAAATGTCAGGCAGAGAAAGTAAATTATCATGGTTTCACTTATTTGTGGAGCATAAGGAATAGCAAGGAGGAGGACATTAGGAGAAGGAAGGGAAAAATGAAGAGGGGGGCAAAGGGGAGACGAACCATGAGAAACTATGGACTCTGGGAAATAAACTGAAGGTTTCGGAGGGAGGGAAGTGGGGGATGGATTAGCCCAGTGATGGGTATTAAGGAGGGTACATATTGCATGAAGCACTGAGTGTTATACACAAATAATGAATCATGGAACACTACCTCAAAAACTAATGATGTGTTAGTCACTGTATGGTGACTAACATAACATAATAATAATTTAAGAAAAGATGAAGTACCCCCCCAAATTTCTATGTATCAGATCTCAGATATTAACATTAATATTCAGGTTTGAGAAAAATGATTTACTTCTATTGACTATTTTGAAGGATTTCAACTCATACCTATAAATATTTAGTTTTTTTGGCTTATTTATTAGAAGAGAGTACATCCCAGTATAGCACAAAAAATGACTTATTTCTGACATATTTATTTGTTAGATTTGGGTGATACCATACCCTGCATGCATTGATCAATATTGTATGCCCTAATAATTGTCATGAAAGGTACTAGTAACCCCCAAGCAACCCAAAATATGACTAACTCAGAATGAGTGTGCAAAATGTAAAACATCTAAATACGTGCACTTAGCCATCTGCCTAGTTGTCTAAAAACTTTGCCCCAGAGAAAACTGCCAGGAGTCACTTTAAAAGAGTTTATATATGTGAGTTATAGTTGTTAAGAAAGCTTGGAAGAGCAGCTTACAGTTTATGGGATATGCTGATTCCCAGCTTGAACAGTAAAATTTGTATTAAATGGCGTAGGGGTAGTTTGGGATGAGTTCATGTTGACACATTATTTTCTGAGGACTTCTGAAGCTATTGGCTTTCTTTTCGTTTTCAGCCTGTTCAATGTGTACTTTTGATAAAAGGGGGAAGATTGATTGAGTTCCTAGCCCATATTTACTTTACTAACTTAAAGGTCCAGGAGAAACCTGAAGATTTATATATCACTAATTTTTTAAACCAAATTCATTCATTCAAATGTTCATTCACAGTCATTTTTGAAAACCGAGTATGCACTATGCAAACATTTCAATGGCCTAGTTATTTTGGCAACTACTTATAATTATATTATGTTATTAATTTATTTAGGAAACACCTGCCATTTCTTAAACTTCTAAAGATTATACTTTTTGATTTGTGTGAGGCAGCATGGAACTATTTTTTTTTTTCTCTTCCAGGTTTATTCTATTTTGCTGAAGTCATCAGAGACAATTTTACCTTGGCATTTTTATGAGGCCTTTTCTAAATATGTTGACATTGTTATCCCTGATCGCTTTTACTAGAATAAAGACTTGTATTTTGAAAAACCTTAAATGTCTGATATCTAACAGAGATTTCACCTGTTATTTCTGAGTATAGATAAATGAGCATTCTAGAAGCAAGTTTTCTGTTTAAGGGTTACCTTTTCTGGAATAATAGTTTCATAGCACAGATGGATTAATTCTTAATCAAATAGTTGAAACTAAGCCTTGTTTTCTTAGCCATATTTTCCCTTATGTATTGAAATAAGATGTAGGAAAATAAAATATGAAGTAAAACTTAACCAACAGTTTTTAATCATACTAAAGATACATATAAAACATTGCCTATATAGCAAGCTCTGCCCACTCTGTCAATGTTTAGGATTATGTCATATCAAAGATCATCTCTGTCTAGTTTTAGAATCTTTATAAAACAGCAAAGCCAATTTCTAAAAGATTAAATTCAAGGATATAGTAACTGACTTTGGTCCATTTGTAGCCTCCCACTCTTGAGGCAGTACAGACAAGGAGGTGACATTGTATAATAAACAGGATGTCAATTCCCACTGTAAGATAGAAGCTATAACTAAATGCTTATTTAAGTGGAATGAATTTGTTTTGATCTGATTTCTCCTTTTTAAAATAGATCTTTTTGATAGATATAAGATTCTCTATTTTTGTGTTGTTAGCTTGGCTGGTGTTCTTAAGTTTCAGATGAAGGCGCCCACTAAAACAGCAGTAGAGCTGGTTGGTTAGATGCTTCCTCTGACAATTTCTTTGTTTTTATTGAACCTAAAGGAACCCAAGTTTTCAATATCCCCTCTTAAAGTGGGAATGATAATACTTACCTCATTTTTTTCATCAGTTATATTCATTCATTTGGGGAATGGTTAAATGTGTTATTGTTGCTAGACAGTGGTCCATGGGTCTCATGCATTTCTGTTCCTCTGATGAAGCAAAGTATTAACTGCACTTTGTTTCAGATGAACATTTTAAAGAGATTTGTATAATGAACATCTTTGAATGATAGAGATAGTGTCTCCCACCAGAGCAAAAGCCAGGCATGCTTACAGTCCAGTGTAAGACACTGATGCCTTCCTTTGGACCTAAAGTCGTGCATGCCATAGTCTATTAAAAAGATTTGAGTTTCCAAAAAAAAAAAAAAAAAAAAGATTTGAGTTTCCTAACCTTAAATTTCCTGTCCTCCAATGCGACTCGCTGTGTTTCAAGTCTGTGTGCTTTATTTGTATTCCTGTTGAGAAAGCGGGGAGGAAGGACAAATGACAGTAATAAACTGATTTCATGCTACTTTCTCTGAGTCATGAGTCTCTTCTTGCCTAGGAGATTCATGCGTTATGCCAGGAGGCAAGAAACTGAGGCAGGCTAATTTGAAAGTAAAGTGATACAGGCATGATGCTTGTAAATAGGGAAACATACGAAGTTCCTCACAGTTTTTAACAAATATGGGCCAGAAACCCAGATTGATGCCAAACTAAAAAGATGAGTATGATCTCATAACTGTCTTTGAGAAGTTTGCTTTATGCTGCATGTGAACTTGGGTGGATTTGTGGGATTATAGAAGGAGGTTTTATCTCTGCTGGATGAAGAGATGATATGCAGTCGTTCACTGTCATGTGTTACACATGTGATGCTCATCGTGTATGAAATGCATTTACATTCTTCCTTTAAAAGGTATTCTTTGTGGAAGTATTTACCAAGAATGGATTTTGAATTTTTCCAAATGCTAGGTTGAGATTTAATGAGTTATTTTTTCCCAAGACAATTGTGATATATCATTCTCTAAGGGTATAAGATTGATTCTAATATGGCAACATCCTTACTTTTATAAAGTAAACCTCATTTCATCATGGTTTACCATTCTTCTAATATGTGTGTTGTCTTTGTGAATACTTTTTACATAAATATACATAATGAGAGTTAAAATTTGTAGCTTTTTTCATTTAAAATTTCAAAGTTTCAGGATGCCTGCATGGTTCAGTCGGTTAAACGTCTGCCTTCAGCTCAGGGCATGGTCCCAGGGTCCTGGAATTGAGTCCCATATCAGGCTCCCTGCTCAGTGGGGAGTCTGCTTCTCCTTCTGCCTGCCACTCCCCCTGCTTGTGCTCTGTATCTCTGTCTCTCTAACAAATAAATCTTTTTAAAAATAAAGTAAATAAAATCTCAAAGTTTCAGTACAATTTTTACTTAAGGATTTGGCATGTGGTTTTTTTTTTTTTTTCACTTTTGTATGACTTGGAGCTAGTTTAATACCATTGAATTTATCCAATTTAAATTTTTTTTTAAGATTTTATTTATTTATTTGACAGAGAGAGAGAGATCACAAGTAGGCAGAGAGGCAGACAGAGAGAGGGGGAAGCAGGCTCCCCGCCGAGCAGAGAGCCCGATGTGGGGCTCGATCCCAGGACCCTGGGATCATGACCTGAGCTGAAGGCAGAGGCTTCAACCCACTGAGCCACCCAGGCACCCTTCCGATTTTAAATTTTTGATAGAATTCCGCAGTAAAGGGGCGCCTGGATGGCTCAGTGGGTTAAAGCCCCTGCCTTCGGCTCAGGTCATGGTCTCAGGGGTCCTGGGATCGAGCCCCACGTCGGGCTCTCTGCTCGACGGGGAGCCTGCTTCCCCCTCTCTCTCTGCAGGCCTCTCTGCCTACTTGTGATCTCTGTCTGTCAAATAAATAAATAAAATCTTAAAAAAAAAAAATTCCGCAGTAAAAACATTTGTGTTTAGTACTTGTCATCAGGGAGAGAGTGGGAAAGGTTGATCTCCAAACCTTCCCCTAATTTTTTCCTCTGGAACTTAAGTTTGCTTAACCGTTCCAGAATCACTTTTCATAAATATTTCTAGTACAGTTCATACAGATTTTTAAATACTTTTTTGTGTAAAGTTTAGAAAATGTATCTTACTGCTCATGTTTCCTTATTTATTGATTATTTTTCTTAATTTGAGACCTCTTTCCAAACTTTTCTTTCCTTAGTTGGGTTAGCTATTGGCTTCTCTGTTTTTTATTTTTTTTTTAAATGAGTATTTATAACCTATTTATTCTAGTATCTTCAGTACATTGTTTTCCCCTTTATAATATCACTTTTATTTCCATTCTGTTTATATTTTTTTCTAACTAGTAAATTGGATTATATTTATTTTTTATTTCCTGTCAGTGTACACTTGAATACTTTGCATATTTGTCTGAATTCTGATATGGATATAGTCAGGTATACAACAGAATATGGTTGTCACATTAAAAGATGTTACCTTAAGAAGTTAATGAAAAGACTATTATAAAAGTGTGGGATGGGACAAATATATTTATCATTTTGTATTGCCAGGATATATACAATTGACATTTTCTGTAATTTTAAATTTCACATTAGTTTTAGTAATAGTTGTACCATCAAATGTATTCATTCTTATCAGTCCTTCAGCTGTGGTTTTCACAATCATATTTTCATTGCTTGTTGTTTGTTTTCTTGTTGGTTTCTCAATAATGGCACATAGCAATAATATTCTCTATATTATTTCATGTTTATTGCTATTGAATTTGAACAACTAGAACAAAGCTTTGGTTACATTTTCTTTACTTGAGAATTCTGTGTGTATTAGTGTGGGCCAGAGGATAAAATTTTTGCCCATAGAAGTGACAATATTTTTGCCTATCTGCCAAAACAGAATCCCGTTGGAATTCTGAAATATTGCTAGAATCTGAATCCATAATTATTCTTATCTAATTTACCCTGACATACAGTGTGACTTTCCATATTTTTAAATTTATTTGTCAAATTATTTTAAAGATTTATTTATTTATTTAGTTGACAGATAGATCACAAGTAGGCAGAGAGGCAGGCAGAGAGAGATGGGGAAGCAGACTCCCCACTGAGCAGAGAGCCTGATGCTGGACTTGACCCTGGGACCCTGAGATCATGACCTGAGCCAGAGGCAGAGGCTTAACCTACTGAGCCATCCAGGTGCTCCTTGGCAAATATTTTGAATTATACATTTATACATAAGAAAAGAAGTTTTTTTCCCCTTATTTCAGTTTTTCTTGCAGCTTCTAAAATTTGTGTTTTATTTCCTCTCCTATTGTCTGACTTTTAAAACTATTTTTATTTGCACAGTTTTGTCATTTCTGTCCTCTAAATCTCCTGCCAAGCATATCACAATCTCTTCCTTTCTTTCTTTTCTTTTCTTTTCTTTTCTTTTCCTTTCTTCCTTCCTTCCTTCCTTCCTTTCTTTCTTTCTTTCTTTCTCCCTTTCTCTATTTCTTTTTTTAAGATTTTATTTATATATTTGACAGAGAGAGAGAACAGGAACACAAGCAGGGGGAGTGGGAGAGGGAGATGAAGTCTTCCCACCAAGCAGGAAGCCAGATGCAGGGCTCATCCCAGGATCCTGGTATCAAGACCTGAGCCGA
Organism: Enhydra lutris kenyoni; assembly: GCF_002288905.1. Lineage (NCBI taxonomy): Eukaryota > Metazoa > Chordata > Mammalia > Carnivora > Mustelidae > Enhydra > Enhydra lutris. Next base: position 26,801,201 of record NW_019154099.1, on the reverse strand, counting down.
AGGCAGACACTTAACATCTGATCCACCTAGACGCCCCACAATCTCTTCTTTCTTATATTTATTTTTTTATCTAGATGCGTTTAATGCTTTGATAGAATTTCCATGTTCTATTTTCTTCTATTGAATCATGCAAATTCTTTGAGTTCCTGCGATTCTACTTTGTCATAGGAATAATTACACTTTTGAGGGTTTATGCTTGTGTTTTATTTTGATTAATACAATATGATCACAAATTTCACTCTAATTCTTTTTCTGATGAAGTTTTTTTTATAATTATTTCTATTTTGATTCCTTCCTTGGCACCATCATCCTTTTTTCCCCACATGTAGTATCTTTGTAATGTTGCTATATTGGATCTTTCCTTTTTTTAAATTAACCATTGAAAGATGTAGATTTCTTCATATATTTGAAGTAGTGTGTAGTGTGTGTTTGGTTTGCTTTGCTGGTGGCAGTAAGATGGAATAGGGCTCTACTCCAATTTAACTGAGCCTTTTTTTTTTTTTAAATAATAGGTGATTTTTTTATGTTTCTATAGTTTTTTTTTTCCTTTCCTAGCCAATGGATATAGAGAGTATGTATTCGTAGTTAGGCATTTTCATTTCTTATGTTGCAGTGGAGACAGACTGCTTCCCGCAAGTATGGCTTGTTGATGATATTGTTTGCTATGTGATAGATTTTACTTTGTGTGGCCCCAGTGAACCACACAGTCTTTTTGTACCTGCTCTTCTGTAAGTATCCTCCTCTTGAAACTGAGCTGACACTGCTTTAACCGGTACAATGAGACAGAACTCACAATGTGACAGGTTCAAGATTAAGCCTTGAGAAGACCTGGCAGCTTCCATCTTTGAGTTCTTGGAATCTAGCCTCCATAACTGAGTTCTTGCTCCCCTGAGATCTTCATCTGTGAGGAATCCTAAAGAGCCTCATGAAGAGGCCCAAGTGAATCAAAGCCATGGCAGGATCAATTACCAGCCATCAGAATGAGGCCATTTTGAAGCTTTCAACCATCTCAGCATCTAAAGGGACACCCAGCTAAAACATAAAATAATTCAGTTCACCCACATAATCATGAGTTATAATAGTGTTTATTTGAGCCACTGTGTTTTAAGGTGATTCATTACATTTTAATAGAGAACTGAAATGACTAATTAGTTGTAGGGCTGCTGCTGCTCCTATAACTTCTTTCTTTTCTTGCATGTCTTCTTTGGAGAGGTGTCTGTTCATGTCTTCTGCCCATTTTTTGATGTGATTATCTGTTTTGTGTATGTTGAGTTTGAGGAGTTCTTTATAGATCTTGAATATGAGCCCTTTGTCTGTAGTGTCATTTGCAAATATCTTCTCCCATTCTTTGGGTTGCCTCTTTGCTATGTTGACTGTTTTGATGATAATCTCTTAAAATTGTATTTCTGTGGTGTTGGTTATTATTACTCCTCTTTTATTTCTGATTTTGAGTCCTCTTTCTTTTATAAATCTGCTTAAAGGTTTATCAATTTTATTGATCTTTCATAAAACCAACTCCTGGTTTCATTGATCTTTTCTATTGGGCTTTGTTTTGTTTTGTTTCTTGTTTTTGTTTTTGTTTTTTTGGTTTCTATTTCATTTGTTTGTGCTCTGCTCTTTATTATTTCCTTCCTTCCTAGGGTTTTGGGTTGATTATTCTTTTTATAGCTCCTTCAGATGTAAGGTAAGGTTGTTTATTCAAGATTTATTTTGCTTCTTGAGGTAGGCTTGTCTTGCTGTAAACTTTCTTCTTACAACAGCTTTTGCTGCATCCCAAAGGTTTTGGACCATTGTGTTTCCATTTTCTTTTGTCTCCATGTATTTTTAAAAGTTTCATCTTTGATATCTTGGTTCACCTATTCATTGTTTAGTAGCAAGTTATTCAACTTCTGTGTATTCTTTTCAGATTTTTTCTTGCAGTTGGTTTTTATTTTCACAGAGTTTTGATCAGAAACGATGCATGGTATGATCTTTTTGAATTTTTGAGACATATTTTGTGGCCTACCATGTGATCCGTTCTTGAGAATATCCCATGTCCAAATGAAAGCAATTTGTATTCTGCTGTTTTAGGATGGAATATTCCAAATATATCAGATACATCCTGCCCAATGTCATTCAAAACTTCTATTTCCACGGTGACTTTCTGTTTGGATGATCTATCCATTGATATAAGTGAGGTGTTAAAGTCCCCTACTATGATTGTATTACCATCAATTGGTTTCATTAGCTGTTTTATGTATTCGGGTGCTCACATGTTGGGTGCATAAGTATTTATAATTGTTGTATCTTCTTGTTGGATTGTTCCCTTCATAATTATACATTGTTCTTCTTTATCTCTTCTTATAGTTTGTCTTAAAGTCTCTTCTGCCTGATACGAGTATTTCTGCTTTAATCATCTTTTCACCATCATTTGCATAAGTGCTTTTCATTTGTTTCACTTTGCATCTGCATTTGTCTCTAGGTCTGAAATTAGTTTCTTGTAGGCAGCATATAGATAGGTCTTGCTTTTTATTTTTATCCATTCCATCACTCTGTGTCTTGATTGACATGTTTAGTACATTTATCTTCAAAGTAATAAGTGATAGGTATGTACTTACGCTGTTTTGTTACTTATTTTATGGCTGTCTTTGTAGTTCTCAGTTCTTCTCTTGCTCTTTCCTTTATCATTTGCTGCCTTTTTTTTAGTGATATTCTTGTATTCTTTCTCTTTATTTTTTGCATATCTAATACTGTCTTTCTGATTTGTGGTTTCCATCCAGTTTATAAATAACATCTGTATATTATCTATATTAAGTTGAGAGTCACTTAAGGTTGAACTCATTCCATAATCAATAAATTTTTGTTTCTCTCCCCCGAGGTTTTAGGTATATAGTGTCATATTTTATATCCTTTTATTTTATGAATTCCTTGACTAATTTTTATAGATAAACTTTAATTTTACAGCTTTTATGTTTCCTACTTTTCTTACTTCTGCCTATGGTCTTTCCTTTTTATTTGGAGATCCTTTAACATCTGTTGTAGGGCTGTTTTAGTGCCATGAGCTCCTTTCACTTTTGTCTGGAAAACTTTTTATCCCTCCCTGCACTTTGAATGATAGAATATTCTTGGTTTCAGGGTTTTGTTTGCTTGTTTGTTGCAGCACTTTGCATGTATCATGCCACTTTCTTCTGGCTTGCATATTTTCGGCTGAAATATCAGCTGATAGACTTTTGGGGTTTCCCTTTTTGTAATTGTGTTCTTTTATCTTGGTGCTTAAAAATTCTCTTTATCACTATTTTTGCCATTTTAATTAATATCTGTCTTAATGTGGACACCTTGGGTTGATTTTTGGAGAGACTGTCTCCTGGATCTGAACTTCTAATTTCCTTCACCAAATTGGACAAGTTTTCTGCTACTATTTCTTCAAATAAATTTTCTGCCCCTGTTTCTCTCTTCTCTTTCTGGGATCCCTATAATGCAAATGTTATTATACTTGATGGTTTTGCCGAGTTCCCTTAGTCTGTTTTCATTTATTATTATTATTTTTCTCTCTCCTGTTTATCTTGATTACTTCCCATTTACTATATCTTCTAAGTTGCTGATTTGTTCTTCTCTTCTTCTAATCTACTACTTATTTCTTCTAGTGTATTGTTCGTTTCATTTATTGTGTTTTTTAATCTCTGGTTCTTTTTTATATTTTCTATGTCTTTGTTGAGAGTCTCACTGAGGTCTTTCATTCTTTTTTAAAGTCCAGTAAATTTCTTCATGATTATTGTTTTGTGTTCTCTGTTAGGCATATGACAGATCTTCATTTCATTTAGCTCTCTTCCTATAATTTTGTCCTCTTCTTCCACTTGGGACATATTCCTCTGTCTCCTCATTTTGTCTAATTTTCTATGTCTGTTTCTCTATGTTAAGAAAGTCAGCTATGTCTCCTGCTTTTGAAAATAGTGGCCTGGGACGCCTGAGGGCTCATTCGGTTAAGCATCTGTCTTTGACTTATGTCATGATCCCAGGGTCCTGGGATCAAGTTCTGCATCAGGCTTCTTGCTCAGCCGGGAGCCTGCTTCTCTCTCTGCTTGCCAATCCCTGTGCTTGTGCTCACTTGCTAGCTCTCTGACAAATAAATAAAAATTTAAAAAAATATACTGGGGGAAAAAAAAAAAGAAATAGTGGGCTTATGAAGAAGAGGAGGAGATCCCTTAGTGCTCTGCAGTGCAGTGTCCCCTGTTCACTAGATCCTGGTACTTCAGAGGTATCTCCTATGTATGTTGCATGCCCTCTACTGTTGTGTCTGAGCCATGTTTAGGTTCAGTCTGGTCATGTGAAATGGTGAAATGGCTCTCTTTGCCTGTTGTGGGAAAGGGGTCACTGTGTTATTATGGGCCAGGCTGGGGACATCTTGGGCTTAAAGTGAATCAGACGAGACCTTAGCCCAGAGATGCAGTAGCACCAAACTGTAGGACCCTATCCGTTTGTTGTCCTCTGAGAATCTTTGCTTGGTTGAGAGGGCCTGTAGTCAGAGTAGATGTCTGTTCCCAACCCACTCCTGGGGCTGCCATCTGACTGGTGTGTGTGCTCATCTGCCTCTCTTTTCAGGGCAAGACTATCTGGAGTGGTGCTGTCAGTCAGAACTGCTTGTATACTGCCAGGTTTGTGCCACAACTTTGACTGGGCCCTAAGAATGTATTCACAGGGGCAGGTCCCCAGGAGAACATGGGGTGGGATATGCAATGTCAGCAAGGTCTGCCATGGTCCACTGAAGGAGGAGGGGAATTGCATCTGTCTGGGAAAATTTCTGCATGTGCTGTCTGGGTTGGAGGGGCAGAAAAAAAGGGCATGGCAGTGGTATGTGCAGTGTCACCAGTGCCCTTACTTTCTGCTTTAGGAGGGGGCCCTACAGGCACTTGGAAAACTCTTGTCCAGGCCTGATGGAGGGAGCAGATCTGCTGAAGCATGCAGGAACAGGGTGTGCTGTTACCAAGTTGGGTGGAGAGTGCTGGGGCTGTGCTATTTTCCCCAGGTATCCATGTATCTAGGTTGGGTTAGGGGTGTTGGGGACTCATCTTCTCAGTGTGGGTCTCTGTGCCTAGGTGCCTAGAGTACAGCTTCCTTATCTTCTTTCTATGTGTCCACCATGTCTCTCCCCCCACCATGGACAGTCCCATGGGTCCATTTGGCTCCTGACTCCATCTCCTTCCTTCCTACCCACTTCAATGGGGCCTCTTCTCTACATTTACCTGTGGAAAATCTGTTCTGCTAGTCCTTGGGTTAGTTTCTGGATTATTTACACTGATGTGGGTGTTATCTAGTTGTATCCATGGGAGAAGTTGAGCTTAGGGTTCTCCTATTCTGCCATCTTCCCAAGGAGTTCCATCATTGTTTTGTTTTGTTTTTCTTCTCTCCTTGCTCTTTTTTTTTTTTTTAATTCTGAAAGCAGCTATTCCAAATTCATTAGCAAAACAAGATTTTGTATGTAGTTGCAATTTGAAATTATGATATTTTATCTCACTGAAATATCAGAAATATCCTTGAGCAATGGATTAGCTTTTTCAAATTCTTTCCTTAGCAATATATCTTTCTTCTCCATTTTCCTTAAAATTATCTTTCATTTTATGCAGTAATTCTAGGATAGAGGAGGATCAGAGTAACATTTGCAATTAGGTACTGAATCACTGGCTTTTCTTTTTCCCCCTCAGAGTTGCCTGCTCTAAAATTAAGAGGGACTCTCAAGAGGGTCCCTTTACTTATTTCTGTCTCATTCCAAAGAAGTTCTGAAAGTCTTGAGAAATATCCCAGGTGCCTTCATAGAAATTACTAAACAAAGCCATAAAGAGGGTATTAACCCACATTAGGTAACAATGTAAGAAGACAGACGGGTGAGGAGACATGTATGAGCCCCAATTTGGAGAGGACAAATTAGAGGAAAATGCTAAGATGCTGCTTCATCTCTGCCAACTATCAAAATATAAGATAAGAAGACACCTGGGTGGCTCATTGGTTAACTGTCTGCCTTTGGGTCAGGTCATGTTCCCAGGCCCTGGGACTGAGTTCCACATCAGGCTCCTTGCTCAGCATGGAGCTTGCTTCTCCCTCTGCCTGCATTTTTTTCTCTCTCTCTCTCTCTGACAAACAAATAAGTAAGTAAGTAAGTAAGTAAATAAATAAATAAAATCTTAAAGAAATAATGTAAAATACTTGCTAAAATTGCAGTTCCTCCCCTTATTATTAGAGCAGGCTAATGAAATATGATAGATATATTAGCCTGACCTCTTGTCCTTTAAACACTACTGTGGTCCTTTGTCTTATCAATTTTATGAAAAATAACAAATTGTATAACCATGACAAGTAACATAGAAGTTTATTTAACACCCAATATTTAGTAGAGTTTGAGAAATCTAGGGTGAAAAAGATAGCTAAACTAATTCATTCATCAAAGTGCTTACTCTCACAGAAACGCTTCTGGGCTGACAGAAGCAGAACACCATTCACAGCTAAGGTAACAGATGTGGAGAATAAGGTGCAAGAAGCCACATGTTTAATAAATGGAGGAGATTCCTCATCCCCAGTACTGAGTCTTAGGCGTAATCCATTTTTAGTATATGTTCATAAAATTGATAAGAGAATAATACACAGGTGTTCACAATCTGTAATTTTTTGGCACAGAGCCCTAAAGGCAGAAATATTTAGCCACTATATTCATAAAACAAAGAGAATAAATCAGAAAGGTAAAAGATGAATGTACAAATATGCAACCAGTTTGTACCAGTAATGTATGTTTTTCTATCACATTATTTTATTTCATTTGTATAAGCTATATAATTTGATTGAGATATGTTTTATAAGTGGAGAAGTATGATAGGGATCCCACCATATATCTTTTTAATTTTACAGTCTTTTTTTCTTACATAGCAAAACTCTGTGTACCCCAATTATATCTTGTTGCTTGCCTGACTGAGCACACACCTTACAGAATTTAACAGAGCAATCACTTAACCTGTTTATTGCCATTCAGCAGACCACAAAGGATGAAATGCTTTCCTGTATAAAGCCATAGAAGAAGACTAGACAACTCTGTATAATATTATATTTTTGGTTTCCTTCTGCTAGAACACTAAGTCCAGGCTGACAGAAATATCCATTGATAGTAATAAGAAGTAACTAAGTAGTTAGTTTTGATATTTGATATATTTTCAAATCCAAAAAAATGCACATTAAATACTACTAATAGAATGAAATTAAATGTTTTAAAACCTCAATTCCAGCGGAACTGAAGATCAGAGAAAAAGAAGGTAATTCTGCCAAGCTGAGAGCATGTTTCCTACAAGACTGAATATCTGAAGTTACATGTGGAAATGAATTGCAATAGTTCTCTTCACAGTCTTAGAGAGTGTTTTTAAAAGGAAATCAAATTGGATTGTCATTATAAAATCACAGCTCTATCCAAATTCCCAAAGATGTTAAGAAATGTAATGAAAGTGATGGAAAGAGTACATGAAATATACACTTAGTAGTCAATTCATTTGAGTTTAGAACATTAGAAGACAGACACAATTTTAATTTTATTAGTGTAAATAAGACAGATTTCTTCATTTCCCTAGAGACATTTATGCTTGATAAAAAAAAAAAACAAAAACAAAAACAAAATCAAAAAGTCTTTTTAATAAATCCCAAACCCTTTACCTCACCCCAGCTGTTAGATGACTAGGGAACCAAAAATGTAGAGATTTGTTTGTACACACTAGCATAATTGTGTGCTGGCTTTATTTGTATGCATTCCTGTAATAGTATAGTCCTAATGTATTTTACTTGATAAATTTTTATGCAGATCTTACAGCACATTTTTTGACCACATGTTGGAACATTTGTGCACAAAAAATTCCCATCTTTATGTTTGAAATTTATGGGAACACAATTAAAATGAGAGGGGTCCAAAGGTATCAAGATAATTACATTTTTCTAATCTTACTAAACAAGATAAATTACCTGCAGGCCCTCTTATAAAAGATGAAATCTTCATAATAAGTGAATTAATCAAGCAGCAGCTTGCTACTGCACTTGCATTTATAACAGAAATGATTCAAAGACTTATTTTATGGGGAAATTAATGGAAACAGGCTTTTCATTCTTCTGCACCAATTGAAAACCTCAGCAACCAGCTGCCCACTTGTCAAGAAAACAGAAAGAAGCTGGAAACAAAGATAAATAAAAACACCTTTTTCCTGGCACTTTTGAAGAGAAAAAGGAGCTCTCATTTACAGCAGCCATCTGTTTGTTATTTAATATGGGTGAATTACATGCTGTAATGAGTTTGTTTCTGCATCACTCAGTGCAATGGAACACAAGTTCACTCTCATAATGTGCAGCAGTTTTTAAAAGCTAATCATTTAATTGGACACAATCGTCAATGACAAATGGAGATGTAAAAACTTCAGCCAGCTGTAGAGTGAATATGTAATCATTGTGAAATCATATTATTTTACACGCTTGAAGACTTCTTAATAGTATCCGATGTTGGTCATCACTGCCAACTGAAGGATTGAAGAAACATGGTGAAAAAGAGCCTTTCAAAATGGCTTGATGTAATGGGACCACGTTAATGCTGGTGTTAGAGCCACAGTTTGACTTTGGTACCTGGAGTCTCTCTCAAGTGTTGATTGCTGTCCTGTTTCCAGTTTTGATTTTCATGTAATTTTTCCCAATATTCCATGGTTTAGTAGGCAAGAGCTCTTGTTTAGGAGCAGCTTGAGTATTGATATTTTTGAGTCAGCTTCAGCAGAGGCATCCTCTGATTTGTTGCTTTTGCACGTGACCTCACATACAGATAGACACAGGGACCTGGGAGATTGTGTGCCTGCAGATTTTTTTTTTTTTTTTTTTTTTTTTTTAATCACGCACAGAAGCTCTAGTTCGGGAAACCAAACCTGAATGCCTACACCTGCATGCATTACAGTCAGAATTTACCCAATGCTGCCATAGTCTTTAATAGAAGAATAAAAATCTCCATCACAAAGAATTTTCCCTTTGGATTTTCCACAAAGGCACTATGCTTATTAGCAAATTTCTACAATGACAGTCATCTTCCAATTCTAGATATCACAAAGAAATAAAAACAAATAATCAAGTTATTGAATAGGCTATTTTTATATTTAATTATGTAGTTTGTGGATGTTTTACATGTTGTGTTAATGTTGGGGACACTATAACAATATATATTTTCATTTTTATTGTTCTTCCAAGAACGTTAGACTTAGTGGCAAGTACTCAGGAATGAAAGATTTATGGGCATATCAATATGTAACCAATTAAAATTCTGTTGGGCTATCTCTATACTCCATTTAATCTTAGATTTTTTTTTTCTTAAGATTTTATTTATTTGACAGAGACATGGGGGAGAGGGAGAAGCAGGCTTCCTGCCGAGCAGGGAGCCCAATGCAGGACTTGATCCCAGGATCCTTGGATCATGACCTGAGCTGAAGGCAGAGGCACCACCCAGGCACCCTAATCTTAGACTTTTAAAACACATTACAGAAAGGGAAATAAGAGAGAAACCCCATTTCAGAAAACTCCTGCTGTTCTGTCTCATCTACAGAAATAATTAAAACATAATCATTCAATTCCAATAAAACACAAAAGTTCATGTTCTACAAACAACTCCTATCTCAAAACATTGTTTCCTTTGTTATGCAGTTTTTGGTTCTGGATATGCTTATAGTTTTATGTGTCCTCCTTCTATAATTGAAGTCAAAATTGTTTTCTGGGTGTGCTAGCCCTTAAAGAATGAATGCACCAATTTTGTTGGTTTCTCTTTGCAGCTGTACCAGCCTTTTAACATAGGGACCCTTCAACAAATAGCGTTGAATGGAACTTAACAGTTTGTTAAAGAAAGAGCAAGTAAACTTCAAACTCTCTTGAAGAATAAACACATGAAAAGGGGGCATGTTTTAATGTTTTCGTTAAGTGTTGCATTACTGTTTATGTATAGAAATTATTGACATTGAAAATGAAATACAGTACTGAAAATTAAAGTCCACAGCTAGAAAAAAAATCATATTTAAAAGAGAAACACAGACATTTAAAGACAGAGCCGAAAAGCAACTTCAACACACCAGAATAATCACCCAGTAAATAAGATAATGACAGATGCCTTGTAAATTAAGAAAATAACTCATATGTGCAATGCAAGTGTGATCTGAAAGAAACCACTGCCATATTCTTTCTAATGAATAATTAACACATAGGAAAGGAAAGATAGGAAATCTGAGAAAATTAAAAAGTAAAATAGAGTAACCATGAAGAAACTTAATCCTAAACATAAATTCACACAAGTTCAATTAGCTAGGTAATTATTCTTGGGTGAACCTCATCCAGTTAGAATATTTAAGTTGCATTCATTTGGACAAACCTATTGAGATATGAAGAAATGATGACCTACCACAGAGAACCTCCTTGGAGTAGAGACCCATGGACTTGGCCATCAGTGATATATTTAAATGCAAATTACTCATAGGAGACAATGCCTTATTTTTTACTTTGCCTCGATTTGCTCTGAGGAATACTACTTAGCAATAGAAATCAGAGAAGAATCCCAAAGGGAATAGTAGTTTAAAAAGGAGAAATGCCAGTTGATTCCCAGGTACCTTGCAAAGAAGAGGAAAGCTAGTGTTCTGGGATTTACATTCTAGAAAGGTACATGTGATCACCAACACCTCACAACTGAAAAATCTTTCAATAGCTCCCCATTGCTATTAATATTCCTTTAATTTGTGAAGACGTTTCACAATAAAATGCTTTCGTATCTCAAATTGCATGTTCGACTGCTCCTTCAGCTAGGGGTGCCTGGGTGGCTCCATTGTTAAAGCACCCGACTCTTGATTTCAGTTTAGGTCATGATCTCTTCAGAGTCCTGAGATTGAGCCCACCTCAGACTCCAGGCTGGGTGTGGAGCCTGCTTAAGATTCTTTTGCTCTCTTCCTCTTCCTCTTCCCTTTCCCCCCACACCCTTTTGTATTTTTCTCTCTAAAAAAAGGAAAAAAAAAAAGAAAAAAAAAAGAAAAAAAAAGGAAAAGCTTCAATTGAACTGGAATAGAAAGACATTGTAAACATTTGTGATTCCTTGTAATGCAAGATTATTTTTCTTTTCAAAATATTGGATTCTTGACTCTGGGAAACAAACTGTGGGTTGCAGAAGGGCAGGTGGGTGGGGGGATGGGGTAACTGGGTGATGGGCATTAAGGAGGGCATGTGATGTAATGAGCACTGGATGTTATATGCGACTGATGAATCATTGAACCCTACATCCAAAACTAACGATGTACTATATGTTGGCTAGTTGAATTTAAATACAAAAAAATCCAAAATATTGGATTCTGTTACTCCAAAGCCAGGTTCATGTATCATCTCTTCCATTGGGATCTCCTCTGTGGCCTCAGTTCACAGTGATGTTGCCCAAAGATAAATCTGTAAAGGACTTGTCTGCACTGTTTATGTGCAGTTACTACATTGTTTATGAGCATATATTTTTCTGTTCTTTTCATATGACAAGTGTTCAGTAAATATTTGATTAGGTAGTCATGAAAACTTTTTGAAGGTCAAAGTTAAATACAGTTTGCATGATACTTTAAATGGGCCGAGCCACTGCTATTAAGAGTGCCAATTCGGGTTCATGTAATTGGTCATCTCAAATGTCAAGAGTCACTCTCCCTATCACGCCCTATAATGTGTTATAAACACACAGTAATTATCTTGTTATAATATAGTTCTTTAACTATTATAGTTCAGGGGTTTGTCTTACTCATTTTTGAGTCTCTGCTATCTTGCCATAAATTCTGGAGTTATTTAGAAGAAAACTATGGATATTTACTAGTATCTGTGATGCATGACTTCCTTCTCCTATTTCTGAACAACCCTGCAAAAAATAGCATCACCAGTCATATATTTTTCCATCTTATTGCACAGAGAAATAAAATGCACTTATATAGACATTATTGTGAATTTGGAAACAAGACTATGACTAATATTATTTTAGTGCATTATAGGTATGAACATCTTTTTTATGAGATATCAGAGATTATTTTCATGCCAGTATTTAGTATTGAAGAACACTACTGATTTTGTAGCATGTTATTTAACCTTTATGTATTTGTGGTCTCTCCAGATTTTTTCTTGTGGTTGACTCCTACTTTCATAGCTGTGTGGTCAGAAAAGATGCATAGAATGACTTTGATCTTCTTAAATTTGTTGTCTTGTTTTGTGGCCTAATGGGTGATGTGTTTGGGAAAAAAAAATACTACTGATTTTGAATCTTGGGTATGTTAAATGACACATAAGGAAGTTAAAGAAGTAAGAACATAAAAAACATAATTCTGTCCTAAGCTATGATCAGAGGAAAGTTCTGTACACATGGAAGGCTCTCAGATTTATTTTCGCCTCTATAAGCTTGCCTTCCCAAGATACCCTATGAACAGTGTCTTTCCTAAGGATGAGTTAGCCCTCACCATTGTGAAGATGAATTAAAAAAGGAAAAAACAAAGATATTACAAGGATCTCCTAATCCATTAGGGTAGTTTAGGAGAGAAAGACTGGGATGATTAGATTAAGAATATTTTCTTTGTATTGACTCTTTAGATCCCTGTGGGAAATAGAAGATGATATCTGTGTAAAAGCCCTACTTTGACTTATTTAAGTATTTTATTCCACACATGAGTCAGTAATGTGTAATATTATTTCTGAATATTTTCATTGAAAACGTACAGTATTTTCCTCTGATTGCCAGAGTGAAAACGTTCAGTTTATTGTTAATCTATATTTTATACAGCTATGATGAGCACACAAAAAAGTATTTCCAATAGAGGCACAGTTTTTTTTTTTTTTCACCTGCCCAATTCATTACATTATAAATGAAGTTCCAGCAATTGCATACCATTTAGCCATCTCTTATTGTTTCACATTTATAAAGAAATTTACATCTGTCAATCAGTGGGCTGGAGATCCATGGCAAGTAAGGTAATTGACCATGGTTCCTACCTAAATTTGAGCAATCCCAGGGTAATAAGGATATTGTTCAGAAGGTAAATTATTTCCTTTAACTGAGGAATTATAAAAGCATTTATCACAATGTCCGTATATTTTTCTTACTGATATTATAACTCATCCATTTAACTGTCATGGAAGCCTCTGCATCTATGCTCCTAATTTAAGTGAATAGGAAATAACGGGTAATGCAAGATCTGAGTTAAAACAAAAGAGAAAGTGAGACTAAGCATGATGTATTTGCTGCAGACTATAAATCTTAAATAATTTTAGAAATATTCTGTATAACTAGCATAATATATGCCTTTCTAAATGTCATTTTTCAGATGACTTTTTTGTTTCCACGTTGTGCTAGTCACTGGAAAGGTTTGTCCAATCTAGTAGAACAGTATTAAAAAGGGCCATTACTACCACTTTACAGAATATCTGGGGTTTTTTTTTTTTTTTAAATTACAGAACAGTTCTGATGGGTAAATTACTATATGTAAATTTTCTTATCTCCTCTATCTAGTCTTTTCTAATTATTTCTTTCTAAGATTCAGGACTCATATTGACTGTTGCTTTGTTTCTGACACTTCTATAGGGAATACAGCAATACATCAGAAACAAAATATACACTTCTATATTTCTGTTTTATATTAACAGAAAAAGGAAATGGTTTATATATTTTTTAAATTATCCCTTGAAAGAGTGGATTGTATATTAAAAGAAAATTTTGCCAATTGCCAAGCAAAAGAGATTTAAATTCTCCAAAACTGAAAAGTATAAATAAGAAGAAATGTCACTTATAGAGGGATTATTACAAATAAAAATTCTACAAATAAAAACAGAATTCATGAGGGTATGGGATCCAGATTCTGCCATTTGAAATGTGTGACCTTGAGCAAGTCATTTTTCATTCATAAAATGGTGACAGCATATTATTGTTCAGGGATTGTCGTGAGTGGTAAATATGATATATATATATATATACATATATACATATATATGTATATATATATAATTTTTAATTGTTTAATAGTTTTTTGTCTAAAACTTTGCTATGAGTACAGTTCAGTTTAGTGGCTAAGAACATAAACTCAGACTTGGGATCATATCTTGCTGATATACCCTACCAGATTTTTGTGAGTGTCCAGTATGCCAGCATTTATAAAATATAGAACATATATGCCAGGAGTCCAATCCATCTCTATCAACAGGTGAAGATAAAGGCAATCAAACATTTATTTATTTTTTTAATTTTGATACTAAGAGGTGTAAGATTTTTTTTCAAGTTGCATTTTTTAAAAAATCTGCATTTTATCATTTCCTCATTTCTTGCTTAGATTTTAAACCCCAAAATGAAAAATCTAGACTGAGTTACTTCACTAGAAGGTAAAATTACAAAAACTCAGTCTTACTGCAGTAATTTCCCAAGGAATTGTCTGGATATTTTCTGGAATGTGGTAGGTACCCAAACTATTATTTAAAAGTAATAAATAAATCTCCTTAATTCTGTAACATTAACTAGTTAAAATTTATTTCTTCTATTTAGTCCTTAATGAATAAGTATTAATTGAACATCTACTGCATGCTTTGATTAGAAGACAGTGACGTATATATGGATGGACTTAAGAAACAATGTCTACTAACAAGACAGAACCAGAAACACATAGACACAAACTGTACAAACTTACATTAACAGAGGAACTATAGAAGATTTTGGAAGAGTATCCAGATTAAGAGAATGAAGGATTCATGGTTGTAGAAACTTCTGTGGTATTTCATATGACTAGCTATTGAAAAGAAAAAAAAAAAAAAAAAAAAAAGTAGTTATCTTAGTAGAGAAGCCTTTCAGGGAGGAGAGACTTCCAGGCACGAGAAGTAGCATGTTCATATGCAATGTATTTGAGAGAGGGTGACTAAGTAGTTCAGTGTGGCTAGTTTATTAATAGTGGTGCAAGTTTTAAAGTGCTATATAAGCTGTATAATAGCCACTATTTATTCTTCATAATTCAAGTGAATTGGGAATGCCTTACACTGTTCGGGCTGCTGTAACCAATAGCATGGACTGAATGGCTTGTAAACAATAGATATTTCTCACAGTTCTGAAGTCCAAGAAGTCCAGTATTGTGGTACCATAGATTCAATGTCTGGCGAAAGTCCACTTCCTCATAGATGGTATGAACCTTCTTCCTGATCCTCACACTGTGGAGGGGGCTGACACCTCTCCAGAGCTCCTTTTATAAGGGCACTAATCTCACTCATGAGGGCTCTGCCTTCATAATCTAATCTCATCCCAAAGACTCTGCCTTTATTTTTTTTTAAAGATTTATTTATTTATTATCCAGAGGAGCTGGGGAGAGAGGGCCCATACAAGCAGGAGAGCGAGAAGCCCTGATGTGGGGCTCCATCCTAGGACTCTGGATCATGACCTGAGCTGAAGGCAGATGATTAGCTGATTGAGCTACCCAGGCACCCCAGACCCTGCCTCTTAAAACCATCATTTCGGGGTTTAAGATTTCAACATATGAATTTGGTGGGAACACAAACATTCAGTCCACAGCAGGGAGCTAGTGCAAGCTTTTACGTAGAGGAGTGATTTTTTTTTTTTTTATATTGACAATAATTGCACCATGCACATAGGGGGGACCTTAATAAGTACTCTTATTAGTAATAATGAAAGCCTTGTAGAAATTAATCAAAGAAGAAAATATATAACACAAGGCAAGTAACTAGACATGACATTCTTCTGTTTATTATTAAAACAGAGCCTCTCAGCCACCATTCTTTTCAGTGGTCTGTTATCAAAATAGAACAGCCAATGAAAAACAAAGACATTATTTAAAATGTATTGGTTGACATGAGGTTTAGCATATTTTGTTTTGTGTGATCAAAATTCCCTTCCCTTTTATGAATGATTTATTGTGTGTCAATATCCTATATTACTATGGTACATTAATTTGTGTTGCAGAGAAGAAAATCACAAAAGGATGAGTCCCATAACTTGCACGGAGGCAGAGTAGATGTTATGAGATCTTACTTTATTTAGCTGCTGTTTTTATTAAATATCAGAATTTCAATTAGATCAACTTCTTCATTATCTGTAGCAGCACATAAATATCTCTAAGAACAGTGGCTTGGATGAGTACAAATGATAAGATTAGGCTACACCTTGCCCTGAGAACTGCAATTCAGAGTTTTGCTATTTGATTAAGAACTGTAATGACCTCTCATTTTTGCCCGTCCATTTCTAAATATTTATGACACTATCTTGATCCTAGTAAAACTAATGAAACATGATACAAATAACACTTTGTGCTTCATTATTTGAAAGTGATGAAATGTTAATTGATAGAGCACATCAGTAGGCTTAACATAGAGGATTGAGGGGAACTGGATATCTTGAACATCTGTCAGTTTAGTGTCTTAAGGGATCTACCTATGGGTATGGTCTTATAGTTTAATATCCAAACCAGGACACTTGTGAAGTGAAAGGGGGCAGTTAATAATTATGTCAAGGCAATAGGTTTAAACTAAAACTGCTCTAGGTAAATAGGGTTATATGGTCACCCTACTAATAGCATTTATTTTTATCCCTTTTAGTATCTAAAGATTGGCATAAATTGGAAAAGATTTTTTTTTTAAGATTTTATTTATTTATTTGACAGAGAGGGATCACAAATAGGCAGAGAGGCAGGCAAAGAGAGGGGGGAAATAGGCTCCCTTCTGAGCAGAGAGCCTGATGCAGGGCTTGATCCCAGAACCTCGAGATCATGACCTGAGCCGAAGGTAGAGGCTTTAACCCACTGAGCCACCCAGGCGCCCCTAAATTGGAAAGGATTTTGCTGAAGAGAAGTATGTCTGTGGCATTTTAAAGAGTCATTGGCACATGTAAAACTGAATGCTTAATGATTGACAAATTTCCATCTTCTTGGTTTTCTCCATCTCAACATTCATAAAAGTGCACCTCTACCTTAGAAATGATTATTTCCTTAGAAGCCCTGTGTTTAATATCAAAGTCTATAGTTCTTCCTTGAAAAGATCCCCACCCCTTGTGCCATGAGAGCTAAAGCTCCTGGTGCTGCCTCTTTTGCTAAAAAATTAATAAATAAATAAAAATAAATTCATGAGAAGCAAAAGTGAATACTCTTCAACACTTCCAACCTGTACTCTTTCTTTCTTTCTTTCTTTCTTTTTTTTTTTTTAAGATTTTATTTATTTATTTGACAAATAGAGATCACAAGTAGGCAGATGCGGGTCTCGATCCCAGGACCCTGGGATCATGACCTGAGCCGAAGGCAGAGGCTTTAACCCACTGAGCCACCCAGGCACCCAACCAACCTGATCTTTTTCAACGTGAGTTGCAAGTCTATCCTGGTTCCACCAGAGCCCTGGCTTACCTACCAATCAAAACAACTTAAAAAAAAAAAAAAGAAAAAAAAAAACTTAGAAGGAAATCCAAGACCTCTCCTTGTAAAGAGAACTCACTTCCTGCTGGAACACCCAAGCCCTGAAAGCTGCCATAATCATCAGAAATCCTATAGTCCAGTCCTATCTCTTAACCCATGAACCGTCTTCATTATATTTAATCCTATTACGCTTTGGATATATTGTGGATAAGTGTGTTTATGTAACTTAGTTTTGTTCTACAAAGGAAGGAGAGTGTATTCTACAGATACACACTTGATTTCCTGTGGTCATAGGTGAGGATACTGAGCCTCAGTTTTCCTATGATCCTCTTTTAGAACATGGAAATCTCACAAAGAGAGTCACAACGGAAAGTTAGATTCCACAGTTTCTTTAGTAGTATAGTGCAGCTACCACAATTGAGTTCAATGGGCTTTTAAGAGTTTATCAGTAAAGTCATAACTTTTAAAGGAGTTTCCAAGAAAAAAAAAATTGTTTTGAATTTCAAACGTTAAGGACATCACACATCTTTAATTTAATGCTATATTTTCTAAAGCTATTAGAGCATCTTGCAGGAGTCCGTTCTCTTTCCTCCAGATTCATTCAGTTGTTTTTTTTTTTTGTCATAGTAAATATTAATGCCTAAAACATACTCAAATTATCCACTTTTTCAGTGACAGAGTCATCAGTTGAAGCTTTAATCATATCCAAGTAGTAGTTGTTCTCTCTCTTTGTAAAATAATGGGACGAAAAATATATAAACTCTTAGAACTTTAGTCTTTTCCCATGCTAAGCTTACGTAATGTATCTTTCACATAGACATCAATTGGAACATACTTCAGCATTTAGCATTTTAGTTTCTAAGACCTTGGCTTATTTACTTTTTTTTAAAGATTTTATTTATTTTATTTGACAGACAGAGCTTCCAAGTAGGCAGAGAGGCAGGCAGAGAGAGAGAGGAGGAAGCAGGCTCCCTGCTGAGCAGAGAGTCTGATGCGGGGCTCGATCCCAGGACCCTGGGATCATGACCTGAGCCAAAGGCAGAGGCTTTAACCCACTGAGCCACCCAGGTGCCCCAACCTTGGCTTATTTTTAACCACATTATGTTGGGCTACCTGGTCCATGAACTGGGATTCCAGCTAAATCCTGTCAAGCTTCTACTCCTTGTAGCCCCTAAGAGCCCCTGCCAT
Source organism: Enhydra lutris kenyoni (assembly GCF_002288905.1). Classification (NCBI taxonomy): domain Eukaryota; kingdom Metazoa; phylum Chordata; class Mammalia; order Carnivora; family Mustelidae; genus Enhydra; species Enhydra lutris. The sequence goes on along the minus strand of NW_019154099.1, from coordinate 26,782,611 downwards.
ACATATTCCAGTCAGCCAGTGACAGTATCTGTGCCCAGACTTCTCTTCATCTTGGTTCTCCACTAAATCTGTATCCTTTTGATGCCTGTATTTTGATGTTGTTGAGTACTGTGCAAAGATTTGTTGAGAAAGGCGTGAATCTCCATTTAGCTTTTATATAAGAATAAAACTGAATGATAAAATGCATAAGCTGGAATAATTTGCATTATCTCTTTGAATCACACACTTGTGATCTTTTCCTTGCTTAAAACTTCAAACGTCATCTGTGCTATCTTTATGCTTTTTGCACTATCTTTTGTTAGACTAATAGAACAGAAATATCACCTATGCTGCCTTCTCCCAGTGTATGCAAGTTCACATTATACTCTAAAAATACAGAGCTTAAGGACATTCTATGGTCATTCAGATTCTTTTTAAATCCTGGGTACACGCAGATGTGCATACTTTAGACGTGAGGAATATAGGATGCTTTACTAAATGATTGATTTCACTCATTCCATTTCTTAAGTTCCGTATTAATCAAAAAAGCTCAGCTTTTATACCTTTATTAAAATACACTGCATTATTTTCTCATACTTCTCTTTATTTGTCACCATACATTATGATGTGAGTATGGATTTTGAATTTGTCTCCACAGTTCTGCCTTTAGAATAAAGTAATACATTTTATTTGTTAGAAGAAGAAAGTGCCTGAGATTTTTGACTGACTAATATAATTAACTCTTGAGAGAAAAGCAAAGCAAAAACCTAGTTTATTTTGATGTTTGCCAGCATACCTAAAATGCCAACATGGAAGAAGCTCAGAAGAAAAATGCTAGAATCTTTCAGATGTTAAAGGGAAGTAGGATAACAAAAAGCACAAAAAAGACAGCAAAATCAATAGATGTGCTGATCTATTCACTTTTATTACTGAACTTCGGGGTTTGGAGCTGAATTTCAGCTATTTCACATGTCCCTTGATATAATGAAGGGATGATATAGACTTCAGTAAGTTATGGGGTTTATCTCATACATGTGAGCGCCTCATAACTTATTAGTGCCCGAAGCTATAATGAGTTATGTTACGGTTCTCCTATAGAGCCGCCAAAACTTGTAACTCACCAAAACCTTGGGCAATTTCATTTATTTAATGCCTTTTTAGTATTGGAGTTCTAATCCAGAATTTGTTAATTTTTTTTTTTCATCGTTACTGGGCAGTGTCCCCCGTGGTATGTTAAATTCAAAAGGTCATAAGTCCCTGTATATTTTGCTGAAGTGAACACTGTCTGCCACAACATCTAAAGAATAGCATTTGGGGGTGGCATGCTAATACATCATGTCAAGCTGACATTTATATCATGAAGTTTACTGTTTTCTGGTGATATTGTTCATAATATAAGCCTTTGACTTGTTTGCAATCACAAGTTGGTAGGATATAGTGTTCTGTTAAGCATCTCTGGTGGTGGTTTGCAATGAATATGTGACTGCTCTACAAATTTTCAGAGATGTTTTGCCCTTTCATTTTGGTAGGAGTATAGAGAAGATAATAAAAGGCTCTATTCATCAAATGTTGTTTCTGTGGGAGTATCTTCAAATTTTCCTGGATTCTCTCTTCAGGTGGCCAGATGTGTATATATGTGGTTCATCATTCTGAACAATAGCCCTGTAGAAAATTGCATTTGTTGTAACTGATTCCAAAAACAAAGTTGTATTAAAAAATGTTTTTTTGAACATAATAAAACAAGATTGCTTTTGGTTGAATTTGCCTCTCCGCTGCATTATGACTTTTAGTGAGCTTTGTTGTAGGATGCAATAGACAAAAATAATGGAGACTTTTTAAAAAAATGGAGAAATTCATTAAGTGCTAAAATGCATTTCTCTTGGAAAAGAAGTATAGAATGATTATGTGAGAAACTGAAATCATTTCATGAATCAAAGTGTTCTTGGGAGAATTCAACCGTATTTTACTTACAGCCCTATAATGAAAGTCACATTTTAAGACCTAAAAACATTAAGTCCTTGATTAAATATGACTACTGTTTTTGGTTTTGTTTTCTTTTTTTTTTTTTTTAAAGATTTTATTTATTTGTCAGAGAGAGAGAGTACACACCAGCAGGCAGAGAGGCAGGCAGAGAGAGAGGAGGAAGCAGGCTCCCTGCCGAGCAAGGAGCCCGATGCGGGACTCGATCCCAGGACCCCAGGATCATGACCTGAGCCGAAGGCAGTGGCTTAACCCACTGAGCCACCCAGGCATCCCTGGTTTTGTTTTCTTTCTGGTTTTGCTTTGTTTTGTTTTAGTTAATGTGACGGTTTTATTTGTTAAGACACAGTTTTCCATTATCCTCATTCTCTCACACAGAACCTGCCCTTCATTTCCAAGATGCCTCCAGTCAGAGGTGCTCCCAGTTTGCTCTCATCATTCTAGCTGGCCCAGGTCAGCCTGTCTCCAGTGCTTTCATCCACAATACAGTTCCAGGAAAGTGCTCCCTCTTACATTATATTCATGTGAACTAAGTGGGGTAGGCCATGTCCTGGACTCCTGTAAAGGAACCCTCCATGGGTTGGGTTACTCTGCTCTGTATGGCTACTGGTTTTTTTTTTAGAGATTTTTTATTTATTTATTTGACAGAGAGAGAGAGAGAGAGATCACAAGTAGGCAGAGAGTCAGGCAGAGGGAGAAGGGGAAACAGGCTCCCTACTGAGCAGAGAGCCCATGTGGGACTTGATCCCAGGACCCTGAGACCATGACCTGAGCCGAAGTCAGAGGCCCAACCCATTGAGCCACCCAGGCGCTTCTCCTGTTTTTATTACTATCATCAATGGTTACCTGTTGGAAAGAGCCTACACATGAGATTCTGGCTATAATATACGTTGAAATGACTTCCTGCCCCCTCCCTTCGCCCATGTATATTTAACAAATACAAACCAATGAAACATGAACCTAGAAAAAAATAATTAAAAAAGTCTTTCTTACTGGGAACAGTATAACATAGTCTATTTCAACGTCAAAAGTAATTATTATTGGATCTTCTCCTTTACTGGAATATCTATACAACTTCTCTCTATTCTTGGGAGTAATTGAGAGATGATGGCATTTATATCTTACTTTTTTTTAAAGCACTTACATTTGCTAATTCCAAAAGCAAAAGTCCATTAAAAAAAGACCTAATTAAAATAAAGTAGTTGAAATCCCTGGAGAAAACTAGGTTTTCCCCTAAGAGCTCAGCTGCAATCAAGAAAAGCAGATAAACATTCATGTCATAGAACTTGACAGACCTAAAATTGATTCCTTTAGAAGTTAAAGAATTTTTATAATGGGTAGTGTATTTGTAAATAAACTGAAAAAATTGAATACATTATTTTCCTTATAATAGGTGTTCTCTGTCTCATCACAATTTTGTTATTTTCAATTTTATGTTTGTTTCTAAATTTTGGCCAATGTATATTAAGGAGTAATTCTTTGCATTATAAATCCAGTATAAAACTAATTTAATGACATACTGACAAGCCCAAAAGAGAGATACAGGGAGACATTATAAAGGCAAATGAACAAGGACACTCTCCAGTAAATGCTAAGAACCCAACTGCAAGAGAAATGAGTTGTTTTCACAATAAAGTGGCAAAGCTGTTTGATTTTTATTTTCTTGCCTCCATTGTCCTCTTACCACTTAAACAAACAAAAACCTATAGAGGCCCCTGAAGCCTGGAGCCAGCGTTTTGTTTCTTGATTTTATAAGAAAAATAGAGTCAAGACAATGTTTGTTTTAGAAATAAAGTTAAAACAGAGTATACCTTCCCCTGAAAGTGTGTCTGAGTAAAAATTCAGTTACTTGAATCATTTTCAGAGTCCACATAAGTTGTGAATGTAGGGAGAGACCATGGATATGTGGATAAACTAAGAGTGCTTGGCACAAAGAATCTTTAGGGCACAAAGCAGAGAAATTAATTTCAATTTTAAAATATCCAGTTCTTAGATTATGTGAGTAATTAAGTCTTGTTTTCAGAGCGTATCTCACTCTAATACTGAAATAGTATAATAGAAATTATATAAAAAGTGCATAAAACAACCTATAAATGGGAAAATTATAAAATAATTTTTAAAAGATGATAAAGCAAAATTATTATAATTTTGGAACTGAAAGTGGTTAAAATCAGGGATATTAAAACTAGAAAAGAGGCCCAAAAAGGTTAACGTAACTTGGTCAAGGTAATAGAATCTGTTAATAGCAATGAGATTAGATCTGTGTTACATTCTGTGATTTTTGTGTCTTACACCATTGCATAAGAAAGGTCTTACTTCTTATACTGTAGCTCAACCAAAACATTTAATATTTTTTATTTATAGTTTAAATGTCACTAATTGAAATGTAATATGTAAGCTGTGTGTGTGTGTGTGTGTGTGTGTGTGTCTAAAATCATCAGGGAATGTATTAAATAGTATATCTACATGTGCCTTACTTCTCCAGTCTTAAAGTAAGAGTGATCATTGTACCTTTGTAAACCTAATTATGTATTCTTATAGGTATCCAAAGCTAAGATTTTTTTCCTGGGATAACTTTTTAAAGCTGCTGTAAGAGTCTAGCTGGGTGTAGATAAATTAGTATTTTCTTGGTGAATATATCATGCCATTTCTTAAAATTACCTTGTATTTCCTTATAATTTGTTTCTACAGTGGTCTTATTTAGAAAGTTTGATACTCTGTAACAGAACAAAACAAAAAGCACTTGGGAAAACATATCTATTCCTATATAATAATCTCTGTCTCCATGTCTTTACAACTGAACTGAAGTAGTGATCTTCCTCAATGCCTGTTTCACCAAGAAGCTGTCCCAGCTATTTCAAATAATTTAGATTTGTAGAGAGGATAATAGCAGGCTTTAGAAGGATGCTAGGACTTCTATGATATGCCTTCTGGCTACTAGCAAAAATACCATAAATGAGAGAAATGCATTTATTTCAATCCTGGAGACTGGAAGTTTGAGGCCATGGTGCTGGCATGGTGAAGTGAGAGCTCTGTCAGTTTGGAAACTTCTGGTATCCCCTCATAGCAGAAAGGACAACTAGCTCTCTGGGATCTCTTTTATAAGTGCACTGCTTCCATTCATGTGGGTGGAATTTTATGACCTCAGTACCTCCCAAAGTCCCCACCTCTGGATACCATCACACTGGCCATTAGCTTTCAATATTTGAATTTGGGGGCAGGGGTTAGGGGGAACACAAACACTCAATCCATAGAAGCGAAAGAGTGGAGATCTTAAAAAAAAAACAAAAAACAAAAAACAAAAACCATGAATCTCCTCATGGATATATATATGAAAAAAAGTGGTAGATATTTTGTCTTGTTTTTTAATAGGCCTCATATTTTAGAGCACTTGTAGACTCACAGAAAAGCTTAGAGGAAGGTAGAGATTTCCCATGTACCTTTAGTCCCAACACATACATAGCCTCCCTTATTGTCAACGCACCCCTCCCCCCGGGGTGGTACATTTGTTATAATTAATGAATTTACATTGACTTAGCATAATCATCCAAAGTTTGTAGTTTACAATAGGGTTTGCTTTCAGTGTTAAATGTTTGGTGGGTTTGGACAAATATATAACAACAAGCATCAACCATTACATTGTCATAGAAAGTAGTTTCACTGCCCTAAAAATTCTCTGCTTTGCCTCCTTCCCTTAACTTCTGCAAACCACTAATCTTTTTACTGACTCCATAATTTTGCCTTTTTCACACTGTCTCATAGTTCAAATCATACAGTAAGTCAGGTTTTCATACTGGGTTCTTTCATTTAGTAATATTCATTTAAGTTTCTACTATGTCTTTTCTCAGCTTGATACCTCATTTATTTTCAGTACTGAGTAATATTTCATTGCCTGGATACACCACAATTTGTCCATTTACCTACATCTTGATTGCTTCCAAGTTTGGGCATTTATCAAATGAAAGTGTTATGTCATGGGCAGTGTTCTGTGTGTGAGCATAAGTTTTCAACCCCTTTGGTTAAATACCAGAAAACATGATTGTTAGACTGTGTTGTTAGAATATATTTTTTAAAGATTTTATTTATTTGACAGAGAGAAAGACAGGGAGAGAGGGAACACAAGCAAGGGGGAGAGGGAGAAGTGGGCTTCCCGCTGAGCAGGGAGCCTGATACAGGGCTCCATCCCATGACCCTGTGATCATGACCTGAGCCGAAGGCAGACACTTAATAACTGAGCCACCCAGTTGCCCCAGAATATGTTTAGTTTTGAAGAAATTTTCAAACTGACTTCCAAAGTGCTGTACCATTTTGCATTCCTACCAACAATGAGTGAGTTTCTATTCCTCCACATCCTTGCCAACATTTAGTGTTTTTGGCGTTAAAGATTTTGGTCATTCTATTAAGTGTACAATACTATCTTGTTTTAACTTACTTTTCCCCAGTTACATATGATGTGTAGCATCTTCTCATGTGCTTAGTTGCTATCTGCACATTTTCCTTGAGGAGGTGTCTGTGAAGGTCTTTTTTATACTTTTCAATCAGATTATATTCTTATTGTTGAATTTTAAGTTCTTTGTGTATTTTGTGTAGTAGTCCTTATTAAATATATCTCTTGCAAACTTTTTTTTTTAAGGTCATGATGTATTTTTATTCTTTTCACAGAGCAGAAATTTTTTATTTTAATGAAGCCCAGCTTATCAAATATTTATTTTATAGATCATGCCTTTGGTGTTGTATCAAAATTCATCACCAAACTCAAGGTCATCTGGAGTTTCTCAGATGTTATCTTCTAGGAGTTTTACAGTTTTGTGTTTTGTATTTAAATTTGTGACCCATTTTGAGTTAATTTTTATGAAGGGTATGTGTCTAGATTTATTTTATAAACCTCTGTTTCTAAATTCTTTGTTTTTTTTTTTTTTTTTTTTGGATATACAATTGTTCCTGCACCATTTGTTGAAACAACTATCTTATCCCTATCATATTGCCTTTACTCCTTTGTCAAAGATTAGTTGACTATACTTAAGAGAGTCTAATACTGGGCTCTCTATCCCAATCTATCTTATTGCTCTGTTTGCTCTTCTTTCACCAATACCACACCATTGATTACTGTGGCTTTATAAAAAGAAGTCATCAAGTTGAGTATATTAGTCCTTCAACTGTGTTCACCTTCGATACTGTGTTAGCCATCCTGGATCCTTTGCCTCTCTATGTAAAGTTTAGGATTCGTTTGTTGATATGCACAAAATAATTTTCTTGCATTGTGATGGAATTGTTTTGAGTCTGTAGCTCAAATTGGGAAGAACGAACACCTTGTACTACTGAGTCTTCCTATCCATGAGTATGAACTTTCCATTTAATTATTCTTTGATTATTTCTTTCATCAAAGTATTACAGTTTTCTTCATGTAGATCTTGTGCATATTTTAATTTATAGCTAAGTATTTCATTTTTGACGTGGGTAATGGAAATGATGTTGTTTCTAATTTCAGATGCTACTTACTCATTCCTAGTACATAGAGATGCAGTTGACTTTCATATATTAACCTTGTATCTTGCAACCTTGCTGTAATTGCTAATTTGTTTCAGAAGTATTTTTGTTGATTCTTTCAGATTTTCTACATAAGCAATCATGTCATCTGTAAACAGTTTTGTTTTCTTTTCCAATTTGTATACTTTGCATTTCCTTTTTTCTTACTGCATTAGCTAGAACTTCAAGTATAATATTGAAAAGATGTGGTGAAAGGTGGAAATCCTTATTCTACTTCTGATTTTAGTAGGACATCTCTGAGTTTCTCAACAAGTACAGACGGTCCCCAACTTACAGTGGTTGGACTTAAACCCCTTATAATGGTGTGAAAGCCTATGCACATTCAGCAGAAATTGTACTTCAGTTTTCGAGTTTTGATCTCCTCCTTGGCTAACAATATGTGGTGAGATACTCTCTTGTAATGCTGAGCAGTGACAACTCCCACCAGCTACATGATCATGAGGATAAACAGCCAGTATAATCATAGCCATTCTGTGTTTTTCACTTCCAGTATCCTATAAATTACATGAGGTACTTAACATTTTATAATAGGTTTTGTGTTAGATGATTTTGCCCAATTGAAGGCTAATGTAAACATTCTGATATTTAAGGCAGGCTAGAATAAGCTATGATATCTGATAGTTGAGGGGTAGTAAATGCATTTTCAACTTATAATTTGTTTAATTTATGCTGGGTTTATTAGGATGTAACCCCATTGTAAGTCAGGGAGGGATCTGCATGATCTGAACAGCAGGTTTTTTGTAGATATCTTTATCAAGTTAGGGATATTCCTTCCTATTCTGCTAGATTTTGATAGTTTCTACTCACGAATGAGTGTTTATCAAATGCTCTTCCTGCATTTATGATATGATCATGGGTTATTTTTTTTTCTTATTTAGCCTGTTGATGAGATAGGTAATATTAATTGATTCCTTTTTTTTTTTTTTTTTGAATGTTGAATCAGCCTTGCGTACATGAGAAAAATCCACCTTGGTTGTGGTGGTACAGGTTTTTTCAAAAGCAGATAATAAGCTCAGAAGCCTCTTGTCCCATTTGTGTGACACGTAGGGAAAAAAGCTATTGCTAACTCCCTATCCATAATTTGCATGTGCATTTGCGTATATGTGTGCACACACAGGGAAGGAAGAGGAGAGGGAGGAAAGAAAGAAGGGGAAGAAACAGAGTTTGGAAATAGGATTTGAAAATCCTTCCACGAAGTAATACATATCAACTGTGAATGCATTGTTGAGAAAATTACATGTATAATGGTCAGGAATGTAGTCTCCAAACCCAAACCATCTAGTTTCAGATCTAATTTCAAGGACTTACTGTCTGACCTTGGCCAAGTTTCTTTGCCACTTTGTCTTTGTTTTCTCATCTGTAATAGGAATGATGGTGAAAATTATAGTTTCTTCTTCCTAATTTTGCTGTAATAAGATGGTTAATATAAGTGAAGGACCTAAGAAAGCACCTGGCATTAGTCATTCATATTTAGTATCTGTGCTTACAAATAAAGAGTCAATAATAGGGCATTCAGTTTTCTCAAGATATTTATGAATTACGAATGGACTATGTATGAGAAGTGACAAATTAAAAGGCAACAAGCTTCTGGTGAAGGCCTATGAAATTAATTAAGTTTTCTCTAAGTCAAGAACTTAACAGATATCTTTCAGTCTGTTATGTTCACTCATATTTGTTTGACTTTTCCAAGGTATATTCCAGTCTTGGCTGAATTGGGGGTCACTCTGAAAAGTCTTATCTTTTGGATAGGTTCTCTCAAAAAGAAGCATGCTTATTGGCTAGTAAATTGATTTCCAAATATGTGTAATAACCAAAGGGTACACATACACAAGGATACACATGGGTGTTTTAAAAGAGATTAATTACAAATACTTGGAAGAGAACCCTTTTTTTACCTATTAAATAGTAAAAATAAAAGTGTTTCTGTAAGGGCCTATTCAGCCAGAGCAACCCCACCCTGGTAGAACTGCCATTTTGTTGTAAAACTTAAATTGACTTTTGCCCCCCCCCCCCACCAGGAACTTACTTAAAAGCAAGTCTGGGAAACCAGTCCCAGGTAACAAAGTCCAAGTACAAGGGTGGGTCAGGCCAGGTGGAGATATTCAATCAGTGGGGATGCATACTGTCTCCTAACTACCAAGGAGTATGGGCCCCGCCCTTTGGGAGCCTTTTGGCGCCAATCCTAACCAAGGTGTGATAGGCTAAATCAAATGTCTACTAGGGTAAATTGTAATTCATTTGGTTGCCTAGCATCACTGTGGAGTTTCCTGTGTGTGTGTTACAATCTCATTGGCCACCTGTGTGTGGCCAGGCCCAACCACATGGCCTTTGCTCTATAAAAGTTAGTCTGGAAAGCAGGGAGGGGTCGTCCTCTCTGTAGGGGTGGCCCTGACCAGTCTGTTTGACGGTCGGTCTGATTCCTGATGCTTGGAGCGAAATAAAGCTTTGCTTGACCTTCGCTTTGTATCAGTCTCACTCCTTTAATCACGGACCCATTATTTGGGTACCCAATTTTGGGGGACCCAACAGTTTCATTAATACATCCAGCCTGGCCTAGCAATAAAAAGTTTGTTGCAGATGCTTTTCTGTAGAACTCCATGGTTGTTAGGTCAGTACTAAAGTGATACTCTGGTACAGCAGAATTTTGAGTAAACTGAGTCACATACCTCCTCACAGCAGCTTTCAAATGGTGAATGGGAGAGTTAACAGTGACTTTCTGTGGGCGATGAGCCCTTGGGTGAATGACTTGTTCGAAACTTTGTATAGAGCTGTAAGTAAAGTAATTTGTAATCAGATAGTTAAGTCATTACTCTTTTGTTTGAGGGAAGGCCTGTACTCTGTTTCTGTCTACACCATCTGTCTTTTTATCTACAACTTATGGTAGCTGTACTGTAAGCTATGGATGGTGGCACGTGTAAGTGCTTATAGATCAGTTAATGCATATATATCTCACAAAAGAATATTCTTGCATTATTCACGTCAACGAGTTTTAGATCACGAAAAATACAGTTGTTCAAGAGGCTGTTCTTTTGGTGCTTACTTTTCCCCCGATCATACGCTGGAAAAATTACCCAAAATGCACCAATCGGTACATCAGAACTATTGAGACTGTGGTAACACATTTAGCAACAGCTTTTGTTCCCCTATTTGGCACACGAATGAGATGAGATATCTATGAACTGTCAACCATTTTAAAAAGGACACTTTATACTATGCTATTTCATTGTAACCCGAAGTTTAATGTGTCAGTAAGTACTTTGATCTTTATTGTTTCAAAAGTTTAATTTTGCTACACTTTGCAAGGGGGAGAGAGGCTACATTTATTTTTCCAGGAAAAATATTTTCTAAGTCTTAATTTACTCTAATCATAAGGAATGAGTAGAGTAGAAATTTGGATGTCTCGCTTTGCTGAAAGTTTTTTTTTTTTTTTTCTTCTTCATTCTTGAGACTGGTATAAAGTGGTTCTTTGTTTTTTGAAGGTCAGGTGACAATTACACGAACTATAAACATTCATTCTATTTCACTGCTAAGTGATTTCTACTTTAAATTGCTTCTAAATCTTTTCTTACCCACCTTAAATCCAATATTTATTTTAACCTTGAGCTGCCTAAGACCTTTAATAGGAAGCTTCAAAGCATTTTAAAAATCGTATCCTTTTTAAATCTTTCTCATTTGAATGCAAGTGCCTTGAAAGCTCAAACAGTGTTGGTTGTTCTTATTGAAGTTTATAATGCTTTAGATATTCAAATCAGCTCTATGTCTTCCATTTGTTATGCAAATCTTTAAACTTTATATACTGCATGGTTTATCTACATTAATACAGCTTTCACTAACAGGTCTTACCAGAGCAGACATATTCTCTAAAGGTGCACATTTTTAGTGTCTTGAATTACCATAAAATCATAAAAATAGTGTGTATTGCTTTACTCTAATCAGACTCAGTTTTATGTGGTTGTTGAAAGCCCTTTTACATTCCATTCTGTGTCTGGAGGTCTGTGTATAAAACTGATTCAGAAAAAGCAAAGTGAAGACACCTGCTGGCTTATAGCACAAATACTAAAATATCTTAGAGCCTGCTGAAAGGAGAATTGGAACAATATGTCATTACTGAAGGCTCACTTGCAAGTTCTAATGTATTATAATGAAAACAGTATGACAAACCTAATGAGACAGTGAAGATTTGGGTAATTGTTCCTACAATGTATGGTAACTTTTCCAGCCTTTATTGGCAAACATAAAACCTAATGAGATTTTATTAATTTAAATGCAGTACATCTGCAAAACATTTCCTTCCTTGCATTCTCCTCTGATAGTCTTCCTTTCCTCATGGACTTGATCCTTTTAAGTTAATTGTTCTGTATAGTATACTCTCCAAACAAAACACTTGACATAAATTCGAACCAAACTTTTTTTTCCATTTATTTTTGTGTACCTGGTCCTGAAGCATAATATTACATGCAAGCTTGTGAAGACAGTAAGTACAATATTAAATGTATAGCATAATAATTGAATTCATAGTAAAAAAAAAAAAAACTCTTTTGCTGGACTCTTTTGAGTGTCCCTTAAAAGCTTGAGAAATGGCATTATTTTCTTAATTTGTGAAGGGAAGAAATCAATTTCCTGTTACTTTCAGCCATATGTTTTAAATTGTCAAAAGACAAAAAATGAACAGGCAGTACTGTTCTGCTTGTGGACTGCCCCTCACTCAACCAGTCACTATTTGTTAATTGTTTAACTATGAAATATGATCCAGAGGCTCAGTCTACTTCCACAAGGTCTGAATTTAAATTTTCTACATGTCTTTACATATGCGGCATAAATATGTTTCCGTTTAAAAATGAAAATGTTTTCATCACAGAGGATTTTAAAAATAGCATTGTTTTAGGCATGAAAAAACATGAAGAGAATGCTAATTTGCTACTATTAACCTTTAATTCTTGTCTGTTTTGAACTTAATTCCCGTTGCTCTATTTTAAGCTACAGTGTCATAAACACAAGATACGCGAAATCTTGAAATCTTGACTTTGCAGTGTTAGGTGAAGGAACATTTCTTGATGAAGGCACTGGTAACACATTGCCAGCTCATGGTAGAGAAAGCAATAGAGCTGTCAGGAAGTTCAAAATTATATTGTCTCTCCCAGAACAACTGGAAAGAGATCATATTCACTTTCCCCCTGAGTTTTGCAGGTCATTTTGGATTTACAGTACAGTGTTTTATTACAGTTTGAAAACTTTATAAAAAACTTAGTTGTCTAGTTCATTGTTATCAAATGCTTTCCTATGCAAACAGATACAGCTGGAAAAAAATACATTTACTATTGCTGTGTGATTTTTCTAACTTCTCATTATAAAAAAATAATTGAAGCAGAGGGCTATTCTCCTTTGTCTTTTGGACTTTGTGTGAATATATATTTCATATTATAGATGGGAAAGAGTTTGTAAAATAACCTTGAAGATTGAAGTGGTAAATAATTTTATAATGACCTTTTGAAGGTTTCAGTTAAAAAAAAGAAAGCTATATTTACTCTAAATGTCAAATATTTGGATAATAAGTTTAGAGCAACATGGTCTTAAATTTACCATATGTTCTATGAATATTGCTTGTTTTCTATCTCTTCCAAAATGTGTATGTCGCTTGGGGGAAGCATTTTCTGTAAGGAATTACAAAACAACTTCTACCGTAGGAGAACATATTGTTCTCTCCCTTGTTGATTTTGTGAGAGGCTATTAGGCACTTAATTAGTAAACTGTTTAGGTAAGTATATGATTTTATTAATGCAACTTAGAGTATTTTTATATAACATGATTTGATGGTTTCCTTTATCCTATTAGAATATTTTAGAGAGGTGTATTTTTATTATAAAGACAACAAAGAAAAGTACAATCTAATGGCCTAATATCTATGAATTTCTATTGCCAACCATATTTTTATTATTAAAATTTTATGATGGTATTATGATTAAAGAATGAGATCTCTGGGTCATTACTCTAAACTTTGTTTTATATTGCTATCTGTTGATATTTTAAGCATACCCTGTACACATCACTGTCTCCCATTTAATCTTGGCTAGTCTTCTCGAAATGTATAGGTGTAATGAGAACAGGCATATAAAATGTGTAATCCCAAAAGTGTAATAAAAAGTAATAAAAATAAAAAAAAGTAATAAAATATGCAGATTCCAAAAAACTTTGCAGATTCCTACTGTTTAATTGATTATAACAAAAAATAAAAGGCCTTAATTCTGACTTTATATTACCAAGTTATATAGATTTTTGTATGATTTTGCAGCCAAATCTTCAATGTAAATCAATCTCTTTCTTTCTCTCGCTCTCTCTCTCTCTCTGTCTCACACACACTGAATACTCTTTAGTTGGATGTTTTGGTTCTTTGGTGATAACAGTTAAAGTGAGTCTGTGAAATAATTCTTGATTAATCATTTCCACTGATTTATTTAATCAGAGACAGTAATCCTTCCAGTACAAACTAAAGTATAATGAATACACAATAAGAATTACCATTTTTTTAGTATTGCCTCCTTTTTCCCATTTGGATCTTTCAGGAGCTCAGGTTAAACTTTCATTTGTATATTTCATAATCTGCATTTTTGGGGCAATGGGAAAATAAGTTTTTAGTCAGACTGATCTTGATACAAATCCTGTATTCCACTTACTAGCTATGGAAATTTTGGTGAGTTATTAATTTTTTTCATCTCTAGTATACCTGTCTGTAGAATAGAGATAGTTGTGAATGCTTTGGAGAATAATTCAGAATGTTCTGTGAAATAATGTATAGGACATGCTGGCCTCAAACCATGGCATATAATAGAGTCTAAATAAATGCTGACCCCTCCTTTATTTTAAACATTTTTTTCTTTTTTGCTTATTTAATCACAACTTTAATTGTAGGCTAATACAACTTAGTTTTCTTCTCTTTCCATGAATGTAGAAATGGATACATTGACCATGTGCCACTTTCTTACTAGTTTCAACAACCCATCCTCTCTTTACACTGAATAAAATGTATTTAATAACATAATACTTGGCTTGTTATGAAGAGAACACTCATAAATTCAGGAAAAGCTCTTTTATTTTCATCCTCATTCTCCAACTGTCATGGAGTTCTTGCTTTTGCTTTTCTTCTCAGAGAAAAAGCTGCAGTGCTAAAATTCATAATTGTGAAGCATTGTCTTTGGGGTGCAGGCCAGGGAGTGGCAATGGAGGAGGTTGCCAATGAACAAAATAAATTTCCTGCCTAGCTGCATTTTTAGTGGGAAAGGTATGGTTAACCATATTTCTCTAAGGAGAGAGGATTTTGCATTTTGGAAACCTATTAAAAAAAAGTATTCCTAGGGTGATAATGGGAGAAAGCAGTAAAAGCAGTAAGAGAGCATATTGTTGGTAGAAAATTTCAAAATAATAATACTGACCAAATGTTATCTACATTTTATCATAACCATACTCTAGTATTATAAACAATTCCAGTGATAAAGTTCCTTAATCTGGCTAGGCCTCACCCACAATGCCACTTAATTAAGGATGCTTTTAATTCCATCATCTCAAAATGGGGATGTGAAAAGTATTTTTCTGACCCATATTTAAAACAATAAACGTAGTCACTGACCTACAATGTTACTAGTGCACAAGTATATCGCCTTATCCAAAAATTTACTTGGTTCCATGCAGCATATTCTATAATGAAATATAGCATGTAAGATCTTTCTAAAGAATTCTGTGGATCATACTCAATACAAAAATCAGTTAGCTTTGTTTTCCCTGGGTCCCTAGTTTCGGTTCAATTTTTTGCTAATATTTATGTCCTTAAGAAGAGAGTGGCAGTTACAGTTTTATGCTTAACAAAAATGACCTACCTCCCTTCATAACAACTGATCACATGGTTCAAGGAAGACTTCACAAAAAGTGTTGAGAAAGAACTGAATTTTTTGTCCATTTACTATGAGACATCATTTCTAATTCATATGCCATTTTATAGTAGTTGAAAAATGTGTAATAAATTCATAGATTAAATACCACTCCAACTAAGAATAATCAATCAAAAATGACAGCTGATTGATTTCTTTTGTAAATGAGAATATACTTATTGTTTAATTGATTTCAATATGCTCAAAAGGTGATTTGAAAGTCATATATTCAAAAGAATATTGCTGCTGTTTTAGTGAAAATTTTAGAAGTTCAAAAAAGTGACTCATTGACTGACTTAAGATCTTTTTTCCCTGTCAAGACAAGGAAATTTATGACCTAGTCACTCATTTTGAATTCACTGTAAATGTAGATAATAGAAGAAAAAAATTAGACTCATAAAGAAGTCTCAGTTTTTAATCTTATCAACAGTTCCTTCCCAGTTACTTTGGAGTTTGAATCAAACTATTTATTTTGAATGAAATGTAGAATGCCTCCTATATCATGAAGAAAAGTTATGATCTCCCTTGAGTGCTATGATTATAGAACTTAGGTACCATAACAGGCAAGACACAGATGTTTCCACAATACAGGAACATTTTAAAATAAACATTAATACAAGTTAGAATAAAATTCTTATTAAGAATGCAGTTTTAATCATGTTAACTATTGTTGACTTTGCTACTTAAAACCATTTCACAGATCCTAGAAAGGGAAAAAACCAATTAGTACAGAATATGATGAATGGATAGCATTAACTATGTTATTTATGATAAAATTGTTTCCCGGGGTGGGGGGGGGAGAGTTGTATTTTGGTTTCATAGGACATGGTCTATAAATATTTTTAATTGCTTTCATAATATTTGAGTAGGCTTATTACATGTGTCTACTCATTTTCTCATCCTAAAATATGTTTGTTAGTTTATATGGTAGCTTACCACGTAAGCAAACACTAAGGATTTTTTTTTTCCTTTGGCTTGGTAATCTTAAGTGTTTAATTGACCATATGAAAATGTAGGTCATTTCTATATTGAACTAAGCGAAGGCATAATGGTTAAAGATACATTTTTTAATAGCCAACTTCAATGTCTTCAAAGGCATATTTCCCTGGTAATAACACACTACACATACAGACAACAATTGCATTAAATATATTTCTTACTCTGAGAGAGATTTAAGATTGGTGTTGATGTACACATTTTGTTTTTGCAGGGTTGCTTTTCACAAATGACTGACTTTAGTTGTGTCTTTTTAGCATAGCATTATCAGAGAGATAGGCAAGCTCCTTCGTACTTGATCTTCTGTAGATCCAGGAGAAACACGGGAGCATGGCATGTTAGAATATAGTGAAAGCACAATGAACTATGGCATTAGATATGGTTTGAAAATCTAGCTTCTCCATTTGCCTCCGTATATACTTTGGCATTGTTACTTATAGGCTCCATGCCTATTACTCTGAAAACAAAAGGGGCTAATTATATACTTTGTACCCAATTTTGTGAGAAGTAAATGAGTTATAATACATGATTTGTTTGATTTGTGTTCAGCATTTCAAGTAATATTAGTTCCTTCTTCCTTCCCTTTTCTATTTTCTAGCATAAAGTTGCAATATGATTTTTTTTTAACTCTGCAAAATAAACATTTAATTTATAATCTTGAAGGTCATGATTTCCCTCTTGGTTCTATACCCATCTTCTCCCACATCTTCACTCCTTTAAATTTTGTCTACTAAGTGAGAATCTGAGCTATTCCTATGAGCTGTGGCTCAGAGCTTTGTCTGAGTCCCATGCTCTGATATTTAGTGCAGTTCTTTTCCCACACATGAAACATAGAATTTTAGGATATGAAAAGGTTTTAAACATGACAAGTTATGAGCTCTTTGATTGTGGGAAAGAAAATGTACTGAAGTGATTTGCTTAAAGTCATGCAGCTAGCAAGGGGCAGATTTTAAATTCAAATATACACTATTTTTGTTATTTCATACCATTGTTTCATATCAATATATAGGTGTCTTTAATATAATTTTTTGAGTAGTATGCCAAAGTAAGAGAGAATCACACCGAGAAAATTAAGAAGTCATGTAAGCTTTTGGATTTTAATTTACATAGAATAGTTGTCTACCTGATAGCAATCCCAGCTGTCATTTAAATAATATTCTAAAGGTGACAGATCAGATATAAACAGATGATTTTGGCCTTGAAAAAAATCTGGTGAAATCATAACATTTCAGGATTTCACTGATGTTCTTTCTGGTGTTTCATATGTTCCTTTTAGGGGAATATTCATTGCTTTATCAATTTAATGTGAACAGAAATATTTTTTATTACAAAACTAACTCATGATTGCTAAACTAAAAAATAAATGCATTACATGTACAGTTGAATTATTCATACTATATGTATCCAACTGAAAATTGTACTTGGGGTATGAAACCTACTTTATCATACCACCAAATATGAGCAAACAAGATGCTGTGTAGTGTCTATAATAGTTCATTTAATGAATGCATTATTCTATATACACAAATTGTACATATGTAGCAATTATATATATCCTGTGTAATTATATATGTAGCAATTTTTATTATATAGTGTGGTTGTTTCTAGAGTTTTTCTATCACAAATTGAAGACCGTATTTCTAAACATACGGGGTTTTATCCCTATGGTAAATTATTGAAAGAGAACTTTCCATGTCAAAGTTATATGACACTTGTTAATGCATTGGATAAATGATTATCATTTACTCACATTATAATGATTATATCAATTTATATTTTTTGTTCAGTTAATTTTTTCTTTGATGTTATTTATTTTCCTATCACTACCTACAGTTGGAAGCCAGTGGTTATGCCTAAATTGTTTCTCCTGTTTACAAAGGAAATACATAGAACATCATGGAAGGAAGTAGTGCAGTAGAAATTAGACAACCTGACATTAAGTGTTGCTTCTGTTTCTTGATAGGTATTTTTTTTTCCTGAGTATCAGTTAGGGCTAAAGTTCTTATTCTTCAGTCTCTAAGATAGTTGCATTGTCACAATTAGGCACCTGAGTATTGGGAGAACATAGGAAATTATGAAGGAAGCCCATCCCTTCACAGAAAGTCAGGAAATCTCTGAAAGGATATATGTGGATGAACATGAAGGATTGTTTTATTATGTACTTCATTAGCTGGTTGTTATTATTGTAGAGTTGTATTAAATTTTTTGGACTGTATAATGAAAAATTCTAGCCATTCTAATCTACACTCACAAAAATGAACAGTTAATTTTCTATGCCTCAAGAAATAATAAATATTTGACTTAGAGCCATAGCATAAACAAACAAATAAATAAATAAAACCCCATGGTGTATAAAACCATTTTTTTCCAATTGATAATGTCTGTCCTTAAGATCAGAGCCAGGATACCTGTTCACATATGCCAATTGATGGCTTGCCAATATTTCTCACTCTGACAATTTAACAACATATACCAGTGGACTCCCTAACAGAACACACTAAGAAAGATTAGTGATTGTATCTTTTAAAATCAGATTGGGGCCTGGCTGGCTTAGTCAGTTGAGTATCTTGGTTTTGGCTCAGTTCATGATCTCAGGGTCATGAAATTGAGTGCCGTGTTGGGTTCCATGCCCTGTGGGGTGTCTGCTTAAGATTCTCCCTGTCCCCACCTCATGCTTGTGCTCTCTCTCTAAAGTAAATAAATGAAGCCTTAAAAAAATAAATAAAATAGAAAGTAAAATGTTTAATGTCAGCCTCATATATACTTTTCACTAAATTACACAGTCTGACTCCAAATCTCTATTAAGCTATCCAAATAAATGTATTTTTGTCACTTGGGCTACTATTTTTTGTCTAAGGTCTTTCTTAGGCTTACCCTTACAAGCAGGTTATTATTTGTGTGATGAGAAGTACGTAGGATCTGAGTCATAGAAAAATTGATAGATGAGCAGCCTTAATGTTTGGTCCACAGTCAGTTCTACAAGATTGCCATCTGTGTGAAAATTAGCTACAGTTAGTTGATGCCTGAAAAGAATCCGTTTTGTTTTGAGTCAACTCAAATTCTTTTTATATATTGAATGAACTAAGTCAGCTTTTTAACTCTTCCCTATTTGCCCAATTTTCTCACTTTTAGTTAATATACATGTAATTGGCCTCCATTATTTATAGTCTACCTTTTCAAATCTAAGAAGGCAGCTTATTTTGTATGAACCAAGAGTTGGGTCCAGGCCAAACCTTTGGTTTGAATACCTCTAATTCTTTCAGTAGTTTTGAAATGATAAGGTTTTCAGGACTTCTTTTATTCTTTTTTTTTTTTTTTTTTTGTACTCCGTAAACCTTTACCATATGGTTTATTTGTTTTGTGCCAGTTGTTTCACTGAAATAGAGTTAACTAGAGCTTTCTTTTAGAAGTATTTTAGAAGTATTTTAGAAATCATTTACCACTCTCTGAAGTGTAGCATGATAGGTGGTATAGCCAAGACCTAAGATAGATGTATTTTTAAAAAAATAGAAACTTCTTGCACTTTTAAGATATTGTACTATGATTCAGACTCTGCTTAAGATCATAACTCTTCATTAAAAATAACAGCAAATCTTAACTAGCATTCCCTTAATCAGATATGAATAGTATACAACAATTATATGAAAAACCAACAAATATGCAAAAAATAAAAGAAAAACTCTGTTCTCTCTGAGCAATTGTTGTTAATAGATTAATCTTAGATTTCCTTGTCTTACCTCAAAGAGCTTGGCCTCTGAAACACTAACTACTCCAGTATTATCAGACTTTGGGTGAAAAGCATCTTTTCATCTGCTGCTACATTGACAGCAATTTAATTCTCTCACAAAACTTACCAGAGAAGAATTTTAGTGTTACCTTTTGACTTGGCCGATTCTTTGGTAGATTTTCTTTACCCATGCTTTGCCTGTTGGAACATCTGTCCTTTCGGTGAAATGTGAAAGAAAAATGAATAACATACCATATAACTCTGATCTATGAATGGAGTTTTACCCAGTCAGAAAGAAAAAAAAAATCTTCTTAACAATACCCCCTACCTCTGTAACAATGATATTTATCATATAGCTAAAGATTGTATAAAATCTTCCCTGCCAGTAGTTTTAAAATTGAATTATTCCTCCCATCCTATCAGAAAAGTTACAGAGAAAAAGTTGTCTGTTTCAATAATGGCAAATTGAACTTAGTGAAAAAAGACACTGGAAGGGTGTTTGTGGAAACTGAGTCACAGATATATAATTTTCCAGCTCCAGACATTAAAGCTAATAATTAGTAGAACTGAAATCCAGTGCAAATTTCATGAGTCATGAAGTCTATATTCTTTCATTGATATTTTCTTACAAACAGTTGGAGTCTTAAAACTAGGATTCTTGTAAAAAAAAAAAATCAAATCTGAATGTAATCAAACAGAAGTCATATATTTAATTAGCTCACTATCAATACAGAAGAAATAAAAGGGTTAGAGGGAAAATTGAAAATTACCACAGCTATGCAATGAAAAAAGTCAATGACCTGACAATGGAAAAGCTACTTTTAAAAATAAATTGCAAGGAATAGAAAGAGAAATGAAGGGTAGATTCACATATTAAAAGTGATGTCAGGTAAGGGTATTAACTGATTATATGGATTTATTAGGAACAAACAATTAGAAAAGTAGGTAATTTGGGAAGTCTGGGATACTAGCTCAGTAGTTGACCATAGTAAAAAAATTGTTAATAACTTGAAAAATTTGGAAATATGGAGCTACATATATAATATTTATTGATAAATTATATGATGTTTGGCAATTCCTTTAATATAATCTGTGTGCCTTGCCAGGTGGTTAAGTGAGTAGGATCTAGATGAACTTAGGTTAGCATTAGGTGATGGATACAGGAAAAGTCTTTATAACATTCTTTTACTTTATTGTGACTGAAAATTTCCTTATTAATAAGTTAATCACTTTTAAAGTACCTTTATTTATAGAAACACTGAAAAACTGCTTACATATTTATTTTTTAAAATATATCAATGTCATGCTATAATGGGAGAGGCCATCATCTTACTAGGTAACATTTGTAATTTATTGAATAAGACCATTATTTCTTAAGTTACATTGTGTTTTTATCTGCCACATTCCTAATGTTTTGGTAACATATAATCAAAAGTAAAAAGACAGTTTCAAAACCATTTAAACATTGAGAATATTTCCATTAATAAGAATTTTCTATCAGAGACATGAAGTCACAGTCTTTTTTGGTTTGGTGGGGGTGTCAGTCTGTCTACATTTTCTATTATTAGAATGAATGTCAACACAGAGAAAAGGATGTTCATGCTGTCACAGGGCGTATACTTAGACTACTTCTGAACATTATTTTTCAGGAAGAACTGTTCAATGATTTGATCACTTGTCAGAAGCGTCTCACTGAAAGATCTTGCAAAGCTTTCAGTTTTCTTTTCTTTTCCATCTGGAAAACAAAGAACAAAGGCTCCCTTCTTTAGTGCGGTGTATTAAAATCCGTGCATATCATAGAAATCCTGAATATCAAGAACTATATTGAATTTTCCCACTTTTATCACGCTTATTACCAATTTTGTTGTTGTTACTATTCACAGGCTTAATCCATTTTGTTCAAATATGGGGGGACTTGGAGGAAGTTTTATGAATTGTGTGGTAAGAAAGTTTTAAAAAGAACTCTACAACCAAGTCATATAGTAGATAATGCTGAATATGTTGTAGAGAATATTTTTTAGCCGATGGTATCCTCAGTGGTGTATCTACAGTTTCCTCTAAAATTGCCTTCTGTCATTGAATGAGCCATACCGTAGCTGAAAGTAAAGCCTCAAAAAATACTATGTCTGAAAAAGATGTCACAGTTTGATAATGTGCTCCCACCTCACAGGAGTGTTGGGTAAACAAATGAGATAATCAACGTGAAAATCCCTTGAGCTTTGAAGAGTAGGGTGCAAAAAGAGTCTGATATTTTTATATTGTTATAATATTTTAATTTGGGAGATGATACATTTTTATACATCTGTCTCTCTATATAGTTATAATTAATTATAGGATATGAAAGAATGTATTTTCTGTATTCTACAAAAATTTGCTTGCATCCTATATTCTCAAATTATCCATATAAATAATAAATGAATACATTCTTGTGCTGTGTTTCATCTTCACACATGCTATGTACATTTGCATAGACTTGGGCGATACCAGTCTTTGGCAAATAAGGATTCAGATTCCACTCCTCCATTTTTAACCCATCACTACAAAGGTCCCAAACCTTTGGGGAGATATGATTGGCCCAAACACTTGAAACTTTATATGTAGATTTAAACTTCTTTTGAATAAGAAGAAAGAAAAAGATTATCTGAATTCATAAATGAATCTATAAAGCATCAGTTTAGGTCAGTGGCTATATCTGTAACAAATTACTCTATATTTACCAATTGAAACATATCATGGAGGTTGTAGAAAGCCAAGTTCTTAACTCTGACCAAATAGTAAAAGATAATACATCTGACTTCACAAGTCTGGAGACTGACTTTAATTTTTTTTTTCTTTAATTCTTCTTTTTTTGTAGAAACTTCTCACTTCAATTTAGTTCTGAATTCTTATTATCTCCCTACATAAAATTTCTTAAGACATACTTGAAACTTTCTCACACTGTCATATAAATTATTGATAAAAAACTTTCTTAGGGAGATTTGCATATTAAAAGGGATCAAAAATGGGGCGCCTGGGTGGCTCAGTGGGTTAAAGCCTCTGCCTTCGGCTCAGGTCATGATCCCAGGGTCCTGGGATCGAGCCCCACATCAGGCTCTCTGCTCAGCGGGGAGCCTGCTTCCTCCTCTCTCTCTGCCTGTCTCTCTACCTACTTATGATCTCTATCTGTCAAATGAATAAATTAAAAGGGATCAAAAATGTAAACTTATTGCCCTGGATCAGTAGTTAGAGTTTCTTCTGTATGATTATAATTTAAGCACTACATGGGGTGAAATAAATTGTAGTAGGGACAAAAATTAATACTTATTGAGAGCTATCATTACCTAGACCCTTGAGATTTAGTGCTTAAAAAAAAAAAGTCTGTCAGGATTTGCAGAATGCAAGGGTTCAGTGAGTTCCCCTCAAAATCACTAGAGGACAAAACACTAAGACATACTATCTTGTAATATCTGAATACTGTGTTTAGTGATGAGTTCATAAGAGCTTTGAAATGGGCAAAAGCTTTGTTTATTTATTTTAATACATAGAATGGCATTGGGTTGCTCATTAGCATCTAAGAAATTTGGAACACATGATACCTTAAAATTCTGAAGGAAAATTATTTCAAATTTTTAATTCCATTTCCAGAAATCTAAACAATTAAACAAGGAGGTGGGGAAGTCTTCTACCAGCTTTCTCATCAAAGTGGAATTTGGAGTTACATAGAGGACTCTCGTAGGATATCATTATTTTCACCAAGACTTATGAGTGAAAATCTAGATAGGAGTAACTTCCTAGCCTTTTGAAAACATTTTGACTTGACTTTTATTCTCCCACATATAATGCTAGTCTAAGTGTTTACCTGCATCTGTCTCTTTGTGTGGGAGGGGAAAAAAGCATCCTACCCACCTCTGTCCTATTGTTATTAAAAAAAAAGAAAAAAGAAAAAAAAGAAAAAAAGAAAAAAAATGCTTAGAACTAACCTGGAAATAAAATGTTCACCATACCCAGAGTCTCTCTCCACAGCATTTCAGATAGGTTACACTGTGTTTAAATGCAAATACTTCATACTTTCAACAAAGATACTTCAGTCTGGGGTGCCTGGGTAGCTCAGTGGGTTAAATGTAGAGTCTTGATTTCTGCTCAGGTCATGATCTCAGGGTTGTGAGATCCAGCCCTGCATGTGACTCTGCACTGGGCTGCAAAATCTGCTTAAGATTCTCTCTTCTGCTCCCCTCCTCCCCTGCCCCCAATGAATACATGTGCACTCCTTCCCCTGTCTATCTTAAAAATAAACAAAACAAAACATACTTTAGCAGAAAGAATGGAGTGGGTTTTGCTAAGCATAAGGGACAGTAGGGAAATGCAGCATGAATTTTGATAATTACGGGGTGCTGATCTCCAAAGACATAATCTAGTTGCCCATGGAGGGTGGGGTGGGAGGTAGGCTGTTCTTTAGATCAGACCTAGAGCTATTGGGATTTTAATGAAATAGTAAAATCAACTCAGTCAGGCTAAACAAAACAAATAAAAGGATGTCAAAATATGAAGCCAGGCGCTGAACACAGGAAACAAGACAATTGCCCTATTTACTATGTTGAAGGAATTGGTTGTATTTGACCCAACTTCCTCAGTGAAAAAGGTGTAGAAATAAGATTTTTTTTCCTTTTTCTGTTTTCAGATTACATCTTCCACATTTTCTAGCAACAGTAATGGTATTTTATTGTTTAATCTACTGATATCTGTAGCTATTTTATACTAACCTGGTTTGAAGTGTTATCGTGTCATTAATGTAATTAGCATTTTTACTTTGGCCATTTACCGATAGAACCATTACCATTGCATCATACCACTTCTGTATAAATACAGACACCTTCATGATTTTTAAAGTATAAAATCAACATTCAAATAGGATTCTCTTTATTTAAATAGACTTATTAGAAATTTAAAGCAGATGAAGATGGTTTCAATGAAATGAATAAATAATTAAGGCAAATCTGTATACTTGTCAGAAATTCCATATTAAGAATCAGGTGAGGGGAGACAGTCTCCTGACAGAGCTGTCATTTTTTTAGTTAAAGGTAATGTTAATTTTTTTTTTAATCTTGATGTTCTTTTTAAGTTTACTTGATCAAACCAAAAGCCAAAAAAAAAAAGCTGCCAGATAACTTACACAGGTAATAATCAGAACCTTTAATCACACATAAAAAGAGCCATTCAATTCTATGTATTGCAAAAATCATCAGCTGGTTGGGAAGGCAGGTTTTTGTACTTCAAGCAGTTTTAATCATTGATCAGGTTGTGAAATAAAATAACAGATTGCATTTTACAAACTGGTCACTAGCAATGCCTCGTCAGCAGACCTAGACAATAATCCCTGAGTGTTGTAGGACCGCAGCTGTTAATAACCTGGCTTGTTAGTTGAAAGCTGGCAAAGTCTCAAGCATTTAAGAGGATTACTGCTATAAACCATATTAATTTTTTTTTTCTTAACATTCAAGTCCATGGTGATGAAGAGCTTCTGTAATAGAAATAGTAAAGTCAAACACACAGCAAAACCCCATGCAATTCCTTTTTGTTTAGTGACTGATTTTACAAGAGGAAAATAACTGTCAAGCTTCATTGTACTAAGTTGGAATATTAATTTTTGATGAAATAATTTTTAATTGCAAATCCTACAAAATAAAATAAGACATTATGCTAGAGAAGCTTGCCCAAAGGACTGGTTTCTAATAAGACTGTTCAAACAGCCTTTTTTTTAAATTGGCCTGTCTCTCACTTACCTTGGAAAGAATTAGGCAAAAAGCCCAATAAAATCAAAGCTTCCAACTTTTGACCTCAAAGAAATTTATCAATCTCATGTCAGAGGCAGCAGAATGTGAGTTAAAAGTATAGATTCTGGGCCGGACTGCCTGGGTTTGAATTCTGGATTCATCACTTCAGGCTACTGCAGGGTCCTGGGTACATAATACAGCCTCTCCTTGTCTTGGTTTCCTCACCTGTAAAGAAAGAGGTAATAACACCTAACTCTTAGGATTGCAGTAAAGATTACCTGATATGATATGTGGATAGTTCACTAAACAGTGCCTGGCATATAATAAATTCTATGTACAGTTTGTAAAATTAAAACCTGAGAATATAAATTAATGTATGTCAGAGGTACAATAAAATCAGTAAGTTTTATTTATTGGCCTTTAGTGGTAGAATCCAGTCTAAAATAGAAAATGGTTGTTCACTCAAAAATACTCAAGGAGCTTGTATTTACTGACACAGCCAAAGATCGGTTTGAATGTATACCTCTGAAAATTGTGTACTTAAAATAATTCCCATAGAGTCACAGAAAAGTTACTTTAATGCCATCAGTCAGAAAATTTGAGGCTGTATGTTCAGCTAATGTGAGCATTCTTAAGTGAGAATATTATACATTGTACTCCATTTCAAGGCTTTTTGGAACAGAACGTTATGTTTTGAAGAACTTGAGCTCATAAAGGGTCATAATACCAGGGGTTCTTCAACTTAAAAATGCTTAAGAAAAACCACAGGAACTTGTTAAGAATGCATGCTTGGAGATTCCAACTCAGGTGCTATGTCATTGAGTCCATGAATCTGCATTTTAAGAAGGGTCACAGAATATTTTGGAAGTTCTCTTGAGAATACATTTTTTTAAATTTTATTTTTTATAAACATATAATATATTTTTATCCCCAGGGGTACAGGTCTGTGAATTGCCAGGTTTACACACTTCACAGCACTCACCATAGCACATACCCTCCCCAATGTCCATAATCCCACCCCCCC
>NW_019154099.1:26744261-26752689 GCF_002288905.1 Enhydra lutris kenyoni | reverse complement strand
TTGATTTTCTGTTTCTAGAGTTGCTGTTCTTCTTCTCTTTGATCTCCCGTTGGATTTGTAGGTGTTTGCAATCTTTAGATAAGCTATCTAGCTGATCTCCCGCTACCTGAAGTAGTCTCAGCCCGCTACTTCTCTGCCATCTTGACTCCTCCCTTGAGAATACATTTTTAAGAAACAGTTTATAGTCAAGTATTGCTGTCCCAGAAAGCATTAGGAATTTTTCTAAATTATATCAAGCCTGCAAAATACCAGGTAATTTAAACAAAACCACAGTATCAAAGAGTTTCCTTACCTTTTCTCTCCTTTTCAAAGAGAAGGTCTTTTTGTAATTTATATTTTAAGCACATTATTATTAAGCCGTTTGATGAAAGGAGAGTTAACATATTGTGGGATTAAAATTTTACTAAATACATGCCAATAGAAGAATCAGTGTATTCTGTTCAACCCAATAAAAATCTTGATTCATATAAACCATGTTACCTAGTCATTAGTTTTTAATACTGTTGTATTTTTAAAAGATTATTATAAATGTGCCTCAAAATAGTCATTTTTTAAATTACTAAGCTGGTAAAATGCTTCCTTATTTGTTTAGAGTTAGCATATTTTTATACAGAACACTAAATATGAGGAAGCCAGCAAAACACCTGGATATTCCGCCATTCAATTGAGTGCAACTGGGAAGGGGCCAGTAAAAGGGGAATGAAAGAGATCAAACAGAACATGTGCTCTTTATACTAATGTTCTGTTCCTATTAAAAATTGTTCGAGAGTTTATCCTGTATTCTTGAGAAGTTATTTTTTATCTATAGGTCTTTTTAATAAAGTGAACTTGTTAGGATATGGTAAACATTGATCAATGCAATCATCGTCACTATCTGAGAGGCTGATTTAGGGTATCTGACAAGCACGTACCCAAGGAAGGAAGTTCTGGACTCGGTATATTTTGTTCCAATTTACTCAGCCAGTGACCTTACTAAAAGTTATCTTAGCTGTTTGAAGAATTTTCCTCAGTAATACAAAAAGAAAGTTACTTTTTAAGATTATTTTCACCATTGTAATACTTAGTGTCCCAATCATTTGTGACAGTTGCCCTCAATCAAAGCCATTTTGTCACTGTAGAGACGGTCAGCTTCTGTGGACTTGACCAGCCAGCCAGTTCTGTGTAGTTCAATTTTATATGGTGCCTAATTTAATTAGTTTGACAAAATTCAAATAATACCTTTCACATTTATTGTTTATTCCACCTAAATGTGCCTTCCAGTATTACAGTTAATCTTCACACAAATTTAAGAGATAGTTATTATTGTTCATCTTGTTTTTTTTAGATCAGTAGCTGAGTCTCTGAGAAATAAAATGCATTCAGGTTACACAGGTCATAATTGACAGAACCTAGGTCTCAAGCCCAGTTCTCTTTGAGAGAACTTTTCCCCATGGCCTTCCTTTCCCCCAGGCCTTGTCCTATGGATTTTTTCCATCTGGCTGTTCCGTGTTGTATCCTTTTATACTAAACCTATGATCTAGTAGGCAAAATGTTGAGTTCTGTGAGTGGCTCTAGCATATTAGTCAAACATGATAAGAAGTCATTGGAACCTGTGATCTATAGCAGGTTGGTCAGAGGCACAGGTGACAACCTGCACTTGAAACTGACTTCTGAAGTGGAGTAGAGGGGAATGGATTTGTGGGACTTAGCCTTTATCCTATGGAATCTGATGCTATCTCTGGGTACATGGTATAGGCACCGAGCTGGTGTTGGAGAATTGCTTGGTATGGAGAAACAAATTCCACACATTGTAATTGATGACTGGAACATTAATGATATTATAATTTGATATCCAGGTTATAATTAAGGTCTTACTTTTTATTCTAAGTTAGGTAACTGAAATTCTCTTGATGTTGGTAGACTCTATAGTTCCCACTCATTTTGTTATTTTTATTATTTATTTTTTATCAACTATTCAAAAAATACATATTGACTGGTAGAGTCTGTCTTTGTGATCTAGCTTGATTTTAGGCTGTTCTAATGGCAAGTGGTTCACTGAACTTTGAGGCAGCCACTTCAATTATTTGTATATCTCTGGTGGTTAAAAATGTCATCTTTATGTTGGCTGAGCTCTGTCACCTATACTAGTCCTGTATTTATAATGCAAATACATGCATATGTTCATAAAAGGTGATACAGAGCCTGGATACAAACTTGAGAAGGTGCTTGCCCACAATGCAAAAAATATACAGAATAATCAATATAATTTAATATTTTAAAATCATGCTGCCTTATTGCCTTATTTTTTACTTTATTCTAGATATTATTTTCTTTGTTTTTCTATTTTCCCAACATGCTGACACTTTTGTAAAGTATTTTTTCTATAGAATTATTTTGACAGCACAATGCAAATAGATGCTTACTTCTGACAATGTAAAGAAATACAGTGAAAGAGTGAACTTTGAAATCAGAAAAGCTAGAAGAAATCTTGATTCTGTCACTATGTGATTAAGGCTGGTTGATTCATTTACTGCAACTCTCTTTCTTCATTTGTAAATTACAAATGGTATCCAACTCAAGGCAGTATTGCTCTGTGGATTTGTCATGATATATGAGTGGTGATCTCAAACAGTGTTCTCATATAGGTGTCATCCATTTATTGCATAGGGAATTCTGAAAGCAAAATCCTGTATTTAATTAATTAATACATCAGAGAGTCTGGAAAACTGTTTACTATGTCTTAATCAACTTGTTAAAGACCATAGAAGTGTGATACTTTTCAAAATTTTGACAGATTGTAATGTTCATTTCTGTAAAACTTTCCAGAAGTCTAAGTCACTTAATATTGTTGACTTTGATAAATATTGCATCAGTAATAAGGACTTTAAGTATAATTATTGAGACCAGGTGTGTATGTACACATGTACTTATTTATCTCAAGTAGAAGAACCCAATCTAAAGTATATTTTTAAATCCCATAGCTTAGTGACCTATCGTTTGAGGGTCATTCATAAATATTTGTTGAGAGTGATGACCAGATGATACTTTTCAGATGTCCTTATTTATAAGAACCATTCAACCTTGCATATATTCAGAAATATATAACACTTTTTAAATGTGCTTATAACTCTCTTACATTTTTCTTCTTTGTTAAATAAAATATAAGCAATCCATCTGCCATTCTCAAACTTATTCCTAAGATTAAACAATGTTTATGTAATGTATATTAATCAATCTTTATTAATATCATTCTAATGGAAAGATTCATGAATGTCATTTTTTCCTTAACATGAAAACCAAATCTATCACAGTATGTTGATAAATATTCCATAAATGTACATTGCAAATGTGGTTGAAGTTCTTTTTCACCAAAATCTAATTTCAGAATTTATTGATAACTCTATTTAAAACAATATTAAATACAACTGAAATCGTAAAGGATAGGGGTGAGTATTGGTAGATATAGATTATAATGTAACCTTTCACTTCTCAGTTGGAGGTCAAATCTGATTCTGTCAACTCAATATGATTACTGTTCAGATAAATTTTATCTAAAATTATAATTCTTTACTGATTTAGGTGCAGTTATATGTGTTTTTCTTTCTTCCAGAAAATCAGACACGTGAAAAAAGATTTAACTCTGTTAATAAAAATATTTCTTTGTAAGTCAGTCCACACACACACACAAATCCTATAAGCTATATGCCATGACAGATTAATATGAAGTAGTTAAAAGTCAGATTACCTTGAACCTGCAAGTCTGGAAAATAATTAAGCAATATATAGAAACATTCTGTTGAGGAATTCAGAGATTCAGTTGGGTCTGTGGATTAGTATTGACATCTTTACTACTAGTTTAAGTACAGGGAATCTAAATTCTCAGCCATCTGCTGTTTTGGATCTGTTTTCTAAGAATTGCTGACATGATAGCTAACAGATTTAGAAAATATATTCAGCTTGTGGTGACCCAGTATGTGACAGTATTCATATGTCCCACTCTAAAGTGACTTTAGAAAATATCAGGATATTGTAATGTGTATCATATTACACCTATGAGAAAAAAATACTGAAATAATATCTTCAGGTAAGTTTTTACTTATTTTCAAATATATTTTCCCAAAACACAGATAAAGTGATTCTAGAAATAGTATTTAAAAAGTTGTTTTTCGTATTTTGAGTTGTGTAGTAGACTTGTAGTTGTTTTAATTAAGAGATAGCTACATTTCTAGAGTCCTATTGCTATAGGATTCATTCTACTTCTTTCAGAGTACATTTCAGGTAAAGGGAGTGGGACAATTTCTGGAGCTATCTTCCATGAAAAACATAAAGAGGATGATTTGGGCTAAGTTTCATATGATTGATGTTATGATACAAAATCAGTGCTCTTAATTAAGTTAAATCGAATGACCTACCATTAGTTATCTGAAGAAGATAATATGCTTATTCATAAGGGTCAGTATATTTTCTCAGTTAAACTGAATTAAGGTAGGAGATTAATAAGCACTTTGAACTAAACTGGCATCAAAGTTACTGACATATAACTAGGATATATGTGTTTATCTATAGCTGTAAATAGGTTGGTAGATAGGTATAACTAGATACACATGGATATAGATATATATATAATTATATATATATATAATATAGATGTATATATAATTATATATATATAATATAGATGTATATATAATTACAGATATTTATATCAAAAAAATTCACTGTTCTATATTTTTTTATTTGTCAGAGGTCGTGATAGAATTGAGTTCTTAATGAATATTTGGTGACTAATTAGCAGCATAACAAAGACTCATATCCAGATATTCTGATTCAAAACCAGTTCTCTTGTCCCCAGTCTATACCCATTAAACTCTCTTATTGCTGTATAAATTGGTGGAATTTGTTTGCTTGTTGAACTATATATTCTTTTTTTAAGCCTATTGAGGATACTCCCCTGGTAAAGGGAGACAGAAGCATACAATGTTTGTTCTTACTACTTCTATTTGAAAAGAGTATTAAATAGGAATTAGAATACGTAGTATTGACTCTGGCACTAAAAGCGGTTTATTACTTGTTCTTCCTGGAATTAAGATTATTCCTTGGTGCCTGTGTTTACACCTGTGAAATGAAAATAATCATAGCAGCTACTATGCAGAAACCTTGTACATACAAAGCAATACATACAATGGGCCTTTCACAAAGTAAGTGCACACTAAATATTTTCTATTAACAGTATCATGTGTATTTAAAGATAAGAAAGCAGAGACCTACAGTCACTGAGTACTGTTTATATTTATTCATTTACTTTAAAGTTTAAGTAAAAGTATAAAAGTTTTTATACACTTTTGTCATAGTCGTGTACTTGTTCCAACACTTCTAGAGGCTGATAGCACTTTCTAGTGTCCTCTGTATCCCCCAACTGTAGCTAACAAATCAGTTGTCCAAGATTTTGAATAGGAGCAGGAATTCTCACTCACAACTGCTGCTTCCATATTTATCTGTTCCTATCACCTCATAACCAGCAATACATTTTACACCTGTATAAAGTTATAGCTCAAAAGAAGGCTGATGTTTTGCTTATGTGTTATTTTTTAAAAATTGGTAAATATATAAGTTTTGACCTAGAAGAAACAAAGATGTATTTTAAATAAAACAGCCAACTTTGCCTTTCCTGTGTGTATATTTGAGACTGATCACTTATGTATATACAATTCAAATGCCATTGGAGACAAAAAGTCTGTTAAAATTCTGCATGCCAGAGATATATCAACAAAATAATTATATGGAAAACATTTTGTGTATAACATAATTATGTATAGAAAACATTTCTTCTAAAATATGTATCATCAATATCAAACATTTTGTTTAAAGGAAGAGTTCTCCTTTTTTTTTTTTTAAGATTTTATTTATTTGTCAGAGAGAGAGAGCAGGCAGAGTGGTAGGCAGAGGCAGAGAGAGAGAAGCAGGCTCCCTGCTGGACAAGGAGCCCGATGGGGGACTCGAACCCAGGACTCTGGGATCATGACCTGAACTGAAGGCAGCAGCTTAACCGACTGAGCCACCCAGGCATCCCTCAACATCAAACTTTATTAAAATTATGGATCCAGTCCTGTGTCACTAAGAAAGTGTACACTTATTGTTCCAATTTGAATTCTGTGCTAAAAATCAAATACGAAAGACTTGTGATTAAGGTTAAGTAACAGGAACCAAATTTAGCCCTCCTGCTTACACAACTGAAAAAAATCTTACAAAATATATAAAACTCTGTTCTTCAGGTATAGGAAAACTGAGAGTGCAAAATAGGGATCTCTGGGAAAGTGAATGGTGTGAGCCTAAATTGTCCCAAATTACTGCCTGGAGGAATTTCCCATCCACAGCTAAGGAATGGGAATGCAAATGGAACATGATACTCTTCCTGAGTAGAGAAACTAGAACTGGGGGACATTGAGGGCAAGGAGGTAACAGTTCACAAGAAAAAAATAACGGGAGAGAACTGCATAGAGAGAGGCGTCAGGAGATCTGAAGAGGGTCCCTTTTGAATCTTCAGCTAAATACTTTTAAACCATTGCTGTGAGGAAACAATGTGAAGCTTATGAAAAAGGCCATTTGAATGGAACTGAGGAACAATCACTAAAGCTCACACGGGACCAGGAATGATGTGTATTCCCCATTAGCTATAATTGAAAATGCCGATGATGTTGAGAAATCAGGTAGAGTTCTTTTAGGGGCATTGTCTCATTATTGTGGTTGTTCTGATCCTGTATAAAGAAGCTTTAAAAGCAAGCTTCTCAAATATGCTTTTTCAATAATGGTTTTCGACATTTTGAGCCAGGTAATTCTTCAAGTGGGGCTGACTTGTGAGTTGTCAGATGGTAAACGGTATCTCTAGCCTCTACCCACTAGATTCCAGTAGTAAGCAGCCTCTCCTGACTATGATAACCAAAAATGTCTTTAGAAATTGACTGATGTCCCTGGGGGGAAAATTGTCTCCAGTTGAGGAACTATTGTTCTAAACATCAATCTTTTTCCAAAAAAAATACATCCAAGAAGAGAATATTTATAACAATACAAAAATATCCGGCACTGATCAAGGTAAGACTCAGTATGTCTGAGTTCCTTGTGCAAATTATCAGGCATGCATAAAAGCAGGAAAATGGAACTCATGATAGGGAGAAAATATATCAGTTGAAACAGACAAAAAAAAAAACAAAACAGTATAGAAGGAATAGCCTCAGATGCAAAAACAGTTCACATATATTCCATACATTCCCACAAAGACAGCATGGAAGAAGAGGACATGGAAAATGTGGAAAAAAAATACAAAACTAGACTAAATTCAACTTGTATAGTGGCTGAAATGATACTACCATTGTGTGGTAGTAACAAAATTTATATACTGCAAAAGAAAATATTATTTAACTTGAAGAAATAGCAACAGAAATATTCCAAAATTAAACAGAAGGGAAAACTCTGAAAAAAAAATGTGAAAAGAGCATCAGTAAACTGTGGGCTGTCTTCAGGGAGTGGAATAAAGAAAAGAAAGATACACACACACACACACACACACACACACATTTTTATACATGTATATATTTTAATATATAATTGGAATTTAAGAAGATGAAGGAACAGAAAAGATATTTGAAAAAGGCTGAAAATTTTCCACATTTGTTGAAAACAAACTCATAGATCACAAATGCTTAATAAATTTTAAGCATTAATAAAGTGAAGAAAACTATACCAAGGATTAAAATCAAAGATATAGAGAAAATTCTAAAAGCATCCAGAGAGAAGAAGTTATATAGAGATGAAAGATAACAATGACAGCAGACTTCTTATAGCTTATAAAAGTTCAAGCTACAAGGTAGCGGAGCAATATTTTTAAAGTGCTCAAGTGAGAAAAACTAAAACCCAAAAATAACAATGAAAAAACTACATGCAATTTAAAATTCTATATTCAGGAAGAATCTGTCAGTCACAAAGGTGAGCTAAAGACTTTTTGCAGAGATGGAAAAACTGAATTCGTTCATCTCCAGCATCTCTGATTTACAGTAAGTGTTTAATTATTTCTTACAGAAAGGGAAGATTATATGGAAATCGAAAAATACTCAAGAATAAAAGCATCAGAAGACATATGTGAAAGATTCTTCACCTACTTTTAAATTAACTGTTTAAGGAAAAAAAGTAATATAGATTTGTATTTATAATATATTTGAAGTAAAATATATGAAAAATAGCACAAATGCACGCAGGGGTAAATGCAAGTATTTTTTTTTTTTTAATTTTATTTTTCATAAACATATAATATCTTTTTATCCCCAGGGGTACAGGTCTGTGAATCGCCAGGTTTACACATTTCACAGCACTCACCATAGCACATACCCTCCCCAATGTCCATAATCCCACCCCCCCCACACCCCCCCCCATTAACCCTCAGTTTGTTTTGTGAGAT
>NW_019154099.1:26423294-26741261 GCF_002288905.1 Enhydra lutris kenyoni | reverse complement strand
ATTTTCGTGTGTGGTGTAAGGAAATGATCCAATTTCATTTTTCTGCAAGTATTTTTTTTTTTAACAAACTCTTTAAAAACATTGAAAAGTTATGGAATATTCTGAGACCAGTATTATTCAAATAACAGAGCCAAAGACATTTCAGTGAAAAAAATGAAAGTCAAATATCCTACATGTGCATAGATATAAATAATAAATAATATATTTATTTATAAAAAATTCTTAAAGTTTGTGCAAATCAAAACTAATTATATATAAGAGGGAATCACACATCATGAGCAAATGGGATTTATCCTACCTATCCTAGGTATAAGTTTGGGTTAATATTTAAAATTTTTAAAAAAATTAAAAATCAATGTAAACCATCATTTTATGAGGCTTTAAAAAAATGATCTAAATAGGTAGGTGTTATACGTATACCTGACAAAATCTTATATCCATTCTTAATTTTTTATAAAAATCCCCACAAATTAGGAATATAAATGCATTTCCTGTTCAGATAAAGGGCATCATCAGTAAGTTGGGATGATCTTTTTCCAAGTATCAGGAACAAAGCAAGGATTTCTGCTCTCAGTACTTCCATCACCATTATACTAAATATGCTGACTAGTGTAATAAGGAGAGAAAATGAAGTGTCCATATTGTATAACAAGAAATTAGTTTTTATTCACAGAAAATGTGTATTTTCTATATAGGATCTGCAAGAAAGATACTAGAACTTACCAGTGACTATAGCAAGAACGCTGGATCCATGATCAATAAACCAAGAGAAAAAAAAAGTATTTCTATATACTAGCAACAACCAGAAGCAAAAATTAAAAGAGCATATGAAATATTTGAAGATAAATTAGACAAAGTTGTATAAGATGTTTATAGTGACCTTTGAAATGCAGTGCTAAGAGAAGTTAAAAATCAAAAAATCAAAGTAAATTAAGAGATCTATTTACTAATCAGTGATTCAGAGTACTTAAGATAATAGGTTTCTTTAAATTTGTCTGTAGATTCTACACGAAATCAAAATCTAAGAAAGTTTTGGTATTTTGTTTTGTTTGTAGAAATTGATACTATTTGGGGTGCCTGGGTGGCTCACTTGGTTAAGCATCTGCCTCTTGATTTTGGTTCACATCATGGTCTCAGGGTCATGAGATCAAGCCTAGTGTGGGGTTTGGGACTCTGTGCTCTGTGGGAAGTCTGCTTGGGATTCTTTCTCTCTTTCTCCCCCTCCCCCTGCTTTCATTGTCTCTCTAAAATAACTAAATACTTCTTAAGAAAAATTGATAAGCTACTTCTAAAATGCATGTAAAAGTGCAAAGAACCTATAACAGCTAAAACAACTGAAAAAATAGCGATCATTTCAACATGTATTATAAAACTACATTATTGGCATAAAGATAGGTCAATCATTGGAACATAATGAAGTCTATAAATAGACATACATAAGGGGAATAAACTTAATAACAAATAGTACTGGAACAGTTGGGTAGCCATATCAACTTTTACTGCCTACTTTTTACATACATTGTGTCATGAAGAAATGACACAAAACAGATTTTTAGTTCTAAAAGTAAAGTGTAAAACTATAATGTTTCTGGAATTAAACTGGAGAATATTTGAGTGGTCTTTTGTTTTTCAAGAATTTTCCAAATGCAACACAAATAGCCTAAACTATTAAAAAAATCAATATACTAGACTTCTTCCAAATTAAAACATTTTGTTCTTCAAAAGATACTCTTGGGACACCTGGGTGGCTCAGTCATTTAATCCTCTGCTTTCAGCTCAGGTCACTGTCCCAGGGTCCTGGGATCGAGTCCCACACTGGGACTCCTTGCTCAGCAGGGAGACTGCTTCACCCTCTGCCCTCTGCTCCTCCTGCTTGTGCTCTCACTCTCACGTGTGCACACGTGTGCTCTCTCCCTGACAAATAAGTAAAATCTTGAAAAGAAAAAAAAAAGATACTGCTAATGAATGGGGATGGGGGAATGCCATGGACTGGTAGAGAATATTTTTAAAAAATTACTAACATAGTATTTGTATTTAAAATATATTTAAAAATTCTACAGATCGATATTAAGGAGGCAGACTAACTACTGTAAAAAAAAAAAAAAAGGACAAAATAGTTGAACAGAAACTTGCCCAAAGATGATATACATATAGCATATAAGCATATATATTGTGCAGAAATGGAAACAAGCATCAAAATTTTGAAGTGGAAATCTAAACTTTGAAGTGGAAATCTAAACTAAGCTGGTAGAAATATAAAATTGCGCATCCGCTTTGTAAAACAGTTTGGCATGGGGCGCCTGGGTGGCTCAGTGGGTTAGAGCCTCTGCCTTCGGCTCAGGTCATGATCTCAGGGTCCTGGGATCGAGCCCCGCATCGGGCTCTCTGCTCAGTGGAGAGCCTGCTTCCTCCTCTCTCTCTCTCTCTCTCTCTCTGCCTGCCTCTCTGCCTACATGTGATCTCTGTCTGTCAGGTGAATAAATAAAATCTTTAAAAAAAAAAACAAAACAGGGGTGCCTGGGTGGCTCAGTGGGTTGAGCCGCTGCCTTCGGCTCAGGTCATGATCCCAGGTCCTGGGTTCGAGCCCCGCATCGGGCTTTCTGCTCAGCAGGGAGCCTGCTTCCTCCTCTCTCTCTGCCTGCCTCTCTGCTTACTTGTGATTTCTCTCTGTCAAATAAATAAATAAAATCTTTAAAAAAAAAAAAAAAAAAAACAGTTTGGCATTTTCTTATGAAGTTGACCATGTGGTCACCATGTAGCCTCTTCATTCTACTCTTAGGTATTTATCCAAATGAAATGAAAGCATATATCTACACAAAGAGTGGAGGCAAAAATTCATAGCAGCCTTATTTTTATTAACCAAAACAACAAAATGTCCAAATGGTGGAAGTATAGACAAATTATAGCATATCCCAACAATAGAATTTTACTCAATGGTAAAGAGAACTATACCATTGATACATACTGAAGCATTAATCTCTACTAATTATGGTTTAATCCTAAAATATTATTCAGAGTAAATGAATCTGTTTAAAACAATAGTATACAAAGTATATGATTCCATTTGTATGCACTTCTAGAAAATGAAAACTTACCCACAATGAAGACAAGGAGCTCAATGTTTCTGTGACATTTGAGGAAAGTTTGGGGATGGGTGGAATCCAAAGAGGTATGATCTATGATTTCATAATTCTGAATGTGATAGTGATTTCATGGCTCTATACAGATGTATATACATATATGCTTCATGGGTATATACCTATGTGAAAATTTATCAAATTGTTGAGTATAAATAAGTGCAGTTTATTATATCCTAATTACATCTGTAAAAATGAGTTTCAAAGGTCCAGATTTCTTATTATCTCTAATATAACTTTTAATGAATTTTTTTTAAAGATTTTATTTATTTATTTCACAGAGAGAGATCACAAGTAGGCAGAGAGGCAGGCAGAGAGAGAGATAGAGGAGGAAGCAGGTTCTCCGCCAAGCAGAGAGCCCGATGCGGGACTCGATGCCAGGACCCTGAGATCATGTCCTGAGCCGAAGGCAGAGGCTTAACCCACTGAGCCACCCAGGTGCCCTTAATGAATTTTTATATTAACATTCTTGCATTGTATTATGATAGTTAGAAATATTATATAGATATCAATATGACTTGTGATATAACTCTTTATCACATTAAGGTCATTTTGGAAAATATAATTCAAACCCTATACAGCATTTTAAAATTCTATTTGGAACCATATTCATTCTATATATGTAAAAATGAAGCTCATGACAGTAATAGATCACACAAATGAAGGTATTTTGCTTTTAAAAAAGAAATGTTAAATGTTAATCCAAATCAGAATAGTCATCAATGATCATGAATTTGGAAAGTTTTTGTTGCTTAACACTTGTTTATATTTAGTATCATATATCAGTGAGAATACTATGTAGTTTCTTTCTTGGGTGGCTTCATAGACATAATTTTCCAATCTCTGACCTGAACAACTGACCTTCAGGAAGTAGTGCTTACTATAAGTTACCTCCTTCAATTTCCACTTGAAGTTCTGGGTCGGCTCCTAGCTATGCTAGTGTCTGGCAGAGAGTGTCCTTAAGGATTGCTGGCTGTCAGAGACTGCTTTTTATTTCTCACCTTTTTACGTTGGTTTTCTCCTGTATAAAATAATTATATTACTGCAGAGATAATTTTTGCCAAATAAGAAATGATAACTAAATCAGTTAATAAAACGCCTTAGTATGTGCCTTGAATACTGTAAGTATTACATGTGTTTGCTATTACTGTTTTTAAAGCATATTTACAAGAGAGAAGAGAGGAGCTGAAAGGGAAAGAATTGAACATGTAAAGTGTGAAAACAACAACAGTGGTACTTGGACGTCTAGTCAGGTGTCTGCCTTTGCCCCGCATCCTGGAATTGAGCCCTGGGTAGGTCTCCCTGCTGAGCAGGGAGTCTACATCTCCCTGTTCCCACCCCCTGCTTATTTTCTCTCTTGTTCTTTGTCAAATAAAGTTTTTAAAGAAAAAAAGAAAAGGTGGGGGGGCTGGCAAGCATTTTTCAGTGTAACTTTTGGAGAATTTTCACCATCAGCAGTCATCCAAACAAATCTAAACATATAGAATGCATTTGTTCACAACTTTCTTTAATGTTTTCACTGTTTGAAATTTCAGTGTAATTTCGTAAAATTGTCAAGGAAAAAAGCAGAAATAACATAAGTCAAACCAGGTACTTTGAAATAAAACCCATTTGGAGATCAGTGTGTCTAATTTAAATAACACAATGCAGCTCAAGGGAATGGCTTGTACATTTAGAGATTAAAATTCTAAATTTTGTGTTTACTCAATAAGTTCTACATTTTTAAAAAAGATTTTTTTTATTTATTTGACAGAGATCACAAGTAGGCAGAGAGGCAGGCAGAGAGAAAGGGGGAAGCAGGCTCCCTTCTGAGCCGAGAGCCCGATGTGGGACTCGATCCCAGGACCCTGGGATCATGAACTGAGCCGAAGGCAGAGGCTTAACCCACTGAGCCACCCAGGCGCCCAGTTCTACATTTTTTTTTTCAAAATTTTCCAGAGTTACCTATGGTAGAAAGTGAACATGTGATCACATATTCAAGAATAAGTGTGTTTTATTTTTGAGACACTCAGTGAATTGACAAGGAAGGAAGAGAAGAGCGCTTCTCCAGAATTCTCAGCTTGATCTTAATGAAAATACTGAAAAGTGATCTCAAGAGTACTGTATTATCCTCTGGTCTAACATTTCCTTTGGTACTCATGCTCTTTGGCTTCAAAGAGATTCCATTTTAAAGAAAATGGATCCTATTTTTCGATTTCATCAGTGACATAATAACTTTTGATAAGGAAAGATACAGCTGTCTTCTATGATATTTAACAAAATATCTTTGTTGACTGAGATTTTATCAGCAACAGAGAATACAAGGTACATTTGATGAAGAATACTGATCATTAACTAATTGGAATTAATAATCCCAACCAGATTCAACAAAGGAATACTGACTTTATGGACTGTTAAATGTTTCCCTTTGTTTTGAAGTTAGCACAATGTATCTAGGCTGTATTATGAGTGGTTTTTATCTTGTAATGGTGATTTAGTTATTCTATTTATAGAGCCTTAGTACATTTACTTCATGCAGTGGGTAGGAGGCAGGTAGGATAATGTTCATCAGCTCAGATTCAGCAAACTCCAGGAAAGATGTGGCCAGTTTGACTTCTAACACGTATACCAAACTGAATAAAACTATTTAACTTTTTTTTCCCTTCAGTTATTTAGCTTCTTTAAGCTTTATTTCTGCTTCTCATGTCTCATTTGGGGTTCCACCAGAAGCACAGTTTTAGACGAGGATTCTAGCACAAGAAATTTATCGGGTATAATCGCAGGAAACCCTAGTAGAGTGTAAGTGAAGTGAAACAGAGAAAGGAAGGCACCCAGTTAAGTGTGCATTATTTAGACAGTACTACGAAATGTAGTTTAGCCTGCTTGAATAGGCTCTTGGGAGTTACACCATCCAAAGAGTGAGGAGCTAGTGTGTTCTTCATGGAATGCTGTTGGGTGGGGTTATGGGAAAAGCAAGAAATATTCTCTGGAATGTCCTTTCCATTTGAGTGGGTTCTGGCTAAAGAAAAGGTCCCCCACGAAGAAATGCCAATCTAAGTCTGGCTTGCCTATCTCAGACCAGACAGGATATCCCTGAAAGGACCTGCTGTTATTTACCACACACTGTTTCACAGCGTGGAGAGAAGTTATAAATAAATAGTAGCTCTTAATATGGCCTCTGAGATTCATTGACATCCTCCTCTGGGAAATGGAGATAACGACAAAACTTATCACTGAGATCCTCTATGGGATTTTATTTTATTTTTTTTTTAAATATTTCTTTATTTGTGTGAGAGAGAGAATGAGCAGGGTCGGGGGGCTGGGGGGGTGGCAGGCAGGAGGGTAGAGGAAGAAGCAGATCACTGAATGGGGAGCTTGATGGGGACCAGTCCCAGGACTCTGAGATCATAACCTGAGCTGAAGGCAGACGCTTAACCCACTGAGCCACCCAGGTGCCCTCCTCTGTGGGATTTTAGTGATAGAATACATGGAGTGTCTGGCCCATAGTTAAAGGCTATTAAACTATGTTATTCATATTTCTTCAGTGTTATTCCTGTTTATTGTGATCAAGCTATGAATTCAAAACTAGTCCTACCTGTAGCATGCCCTAGTCAATTCACTTAAACAGGAAATAATTTAGTGGATTATAGCACAAATACCAAATTTTAAAGATGATGATGGCAATGTTTTTTATCGCCGTGACTCTTGTCAGTATTGGTATGTTAACTACAACTTTTGGCTTGACCCCAAAAATATTGCCAAGGGAAAAATTCCCAAATCTTCTGCAACAAGAATTATCCTACCTAAAGTTTTCTTACAGGTGCTACAGTTTCCAACACTCTAATAAATTTCAACTGCAAAAGAAAATTTCTGAACATATTTGTCTTAGGTGCTAAATACTAGACATATACTTCATTTTAATTAAAAGAAAAACAAATTATATTAAAAAAAATGAAATGTTTTATACTAACCCAAACTAAATTTTTTTATACTGTGGGCAATTATTAACAATATAGTAACTGAATACATGTTTGGTGATTTTGGTCTTTTGGAATTATGTATTAAATATTTTGTAGATTTTCTCTCTGAAATAAAACATTGAACGGAAATGGTTTTTCTTAGAGTTTAATGATATCAAATTAAATTCTTAGAAGCCATAAAACCATAGACCTAGGAGGAACCTTGGGAACTGTCTAGTATAAACACACCATTGCACAGATGAGGAAATTAAGGTCCAGAGGGGGGAGTGTGCCTT
This sequence comes from Enhydra lutris kenyoni, assembly GCF_002288905.1. Taxonomy (NCBI): domain Eukaryota; kingdom Metazoa; phylum Chordata; class Mammalia; order Carnivora; family Mustelidae; genus Enhydra; species Enhydra lutris. The sequence goes on along the minus strand of NW_019154099.1, from coordinate 26,733,890 downwards.
GGCCAAGGTTGCATGGCTCATTGGCTTTTTGTACTTCACTACATTGCATTTGCTGATCTTTTCTTTTTAAAAACCGTAATTAAGGTATTCATTTCCTTCACCTTGGAAAAATTACTTAATATTTCTTAAACTTAGATTTTTTTTACCTATTCTGTGATTATAATTTTATTAACACCTTTTGCTACATTCACATGCAGTTACTATGTGCCAGACATTCTTCAAAAAGCTTTACACGTGTTTTACAAGAGTAAATGCTTTGCAAGTTTTCCAAATATTTGATGCTTACGACAACCCTGTGAATTAGGTACTGTCCTCCTCATCATCATGTAAAGGAGGTTACTACAGAGGCCCAGAGAGATTTTGTGACTTAACCTAAAGTCACACAGTTAATAACTCGCAGAGCAAGGCTTCAAACCCATGCAGCCAGGCTCCAGAGGCCATGCTCTTAATTATTACACGGAGCTGCCTCTCATAATTCATATGGGAATCACAATAATAATGTATGGAAAGCCACTGGAAGCCAGTATAGTCATTATTATTTTTTAAAAATGTGGTAAAAATGAAGATATCTAGGACCTTCTTATGTTTGAATATTGGCTCCATCGTTATTAGCTGTGTGGTACTAGAAGACACATATTTTTTGATTTTCAGATTTTTAATGTTAATAGTTGAAGTAGTAATTATTCATGTAATGAAATTATTCAAGGAAATATAAATATATTTATATGTGACATATATTATACTATTATATTAATATAGAATCCATGGAAGTTCTTTATAAACTTTGAAGACTCAGGCTTCACTCTGATTCACTCTGAGGAGAGATTGCAAAATGTATGATATATGATCAGTCTTGAATGAAGAGAATCTAAACACAGCTTGAATTATTAATAATTAAAAAATATTTCTCCATCTTCAATAGGTTGTAGAAATGTGAACAAAAGTAATGAAAAGATAATAAGATAAAGTAGATATCTCTTGTGGAGGCCATGGAAGTGAGTCTCTCAGATCACTTTCAGGAGAACCGCTACGGGGGCTAAAAGTTGACCGATATCCCTATTTGCAGTCCCCTTTGGATCTTCCATTTCATTCATTCAAGTAGGGCCATATTCCTCTAGCCACTCACAGCCAGTGGCTGAGCAGAGCGAGCCTGGGATTTGGCATTCCTATATGACACAGATCTCCTCCAAAGGACAGCTTTTGCTTGGGATATCCTAGTAGAGATTTCCCCACACTTACATTGAGGTCTTGGGTCTGAAGCTCTTCCTAACTAACCTTTCCATCCCCAGCCTCCTTTCACAAGTGGAGACCTACCTCATGGTCTGGAGACTCTCACCTTGCCTTCTCCAGCCCCCCTCCCTTTATCTTTCACAGACTAATCCTCCCTGAGTCCCTTGTACTTTTAAACTCAGCAATTTCTTCTTAGAGGACGTGAAATGACACACTTACATTCCCACCATCCAGAAATTACCCACACATAACATTTAGTGGAGGGCGTGCTCTTTGCAGCTTGTACTGGCTTTTGGAGCTAAGTGTTTGTCTCTTCCCGGATCTGGTAGCTTCCCAGATATTTTATACAGGTAGCTTGAAATCAGCCGGGATGTGAGTATTTACATTGTGGAAATCTTTTTCTTCCCAGAAAGCCAATTATTAAATGTTTGCCAGTACACCATCACCAGTAATGTAATATATATATATATATACATATATATGTATATATATGAAACAGAATACATTATTTGGTAAGCTGTTTACTCCAGTTCAGTAAATGGTGAATAGTTTTCCCTCACCAGTAGTCTTTTACTACTATATTTTAATGCTTTCATATTATTCAGTCTTAGAGATAAGCATACTATATAGCTAATCCTCTATTGCTGAATTAAGCTATTTCCAGTATTATTTTTGTCAAAATATTGCCAGCATAAGCAATATTATACTTCCAAATTTTTGATTATTCATACCGATTAATTTTCAACATTTTAATCTCAAATAGTAATGAACACAGGAGTTTTGTTACAAATTCCCATGGTTCTGACATAAAGTTTTTAACAACAGAGCAAAGATATTTTAACAGTTGAGAGTATGGGCTGTGCTATGAGGCTGCTCTGTTCAAACCTGATCTCAGCACTTCTCAATTAAGTGACTTTGAGGAATTTGTGCTTCAGCTATTTCTTCAGTAAAATTGATTTAATAATGTTTACCTTACCGGCTCTTTGTGAGTATATAATTAGATATAAAAAGGGCTCTGAAAAGAGCTAGCATTCGTAGTGAGCACTACACATCTGTATATACTTGATATCACAGTTGTTATTATTTTTGTACCACAATTGCTACTACATAAATGTAGTCCAAAATATCGATAGATGGAGGTTTCAGATAGTATGTTATGTTTCAGTCAGGAATTTCATATGTATTTGTTTTGTGTGAGGTATATAAAGAGGTAATACTTGTAATTTGCTAATGTTTTATGTGTAATATTAAATACATGTCAGGAATTATTATTATCCCACTGACAATATTTATATTTTATCCCACTGACAATATTTATATTTAATTGGCAAGTTAAGTTAAGCTATGCTTAACTTCAGGTGGGTGGGAAATTGTAAGCTTTCTGGATATCCAGAAATAGAGAAGAACCAAATGTTGGTGTATATTTCTTTTTTTTTTTTTTAATTTTATTTTTTATAAACATATAATGTATTTTTATCCCCAGGGGTACAGGTCTGTGAATCGCCAGGTTTACACACTTCACAGCACTCACCATAGCACATACCCTCCCCAATGTCCATAACCCCAGCCCCCCTCTCCCAACCCCCCTCCCCCCATCAACCCTCAGTTTGTTTTGTGAGATTAAGAGTCACTTATGGTTTGTCTCCCTCCCAATCCCATCTTCTTTCATTTACTCTTCTCCTATCCCCTTAACCCCCCATGTTGCATCTCCTCTCCCTCATATCAGGGAGATCATATGATAGTTGTCTTTCTCCGACTGACTTATTTCGCTAAGCATGATACCCTCTAGTTCCATCCACGTCGTCGCAAATGGCAAGATTTCATTTCTTTTGATGGCTGCATAGTATTCCATTGTGTATATATACCACCTCTTCTTTATCCATTCGTCTGTTGATGGACATCTAGGTTCTTTCCATAGTTTGGCCATTGTAGACATTGCTGCTATAAACATTCGGGTGCACGTGCCCCTTCGGATCACTATGTTTGTATCTTTAGGGTAAATACCCAGCAGTGCAATTGCTGGGTCATAGGGTAGTTCTATTTTCAACATTTTGAGGAACCTCCATGCTGTTTTCCAGAGTGGTTGCACCAGCTTGCATTCCCACCAACAGTGTAGGAGGGTTCCCCTTTCTCTGCATCCTCGCCAGCATCTGTCATTTCCTGACTTGTTAATTTTAGCCATTCTGACTGGTGTGAGGTGGTATCTCGTTGTGGTTTTGATTTGTATTTCCCTGATGCCGAGTGATGTGGAGCACTTTTTCATGTGTCTGTTGGCCATCTGGATGTCTTCTTCGCAGAAATGTCTGTTCATGTCCTCTGCCCATTTCTTGATGGGATTATTTGTTCTTTGGGTGTTGAGTTTGCTAAGTTCTTTATAGATTTTGGACACTAGCCCTTTATCTGATATGTCATTTGCAAATATCTTCTCCCATTCTGTCAGTTGTCTTTTGGTTTTGTTGACTGTTTCCTTTGCTGTGCAAAAGCTTTTGATCTTGATAAAATCCCAATAGTTCATTTTTGTCCTTGCTTCCCTTGCCTTTGGCGATGTCCCTAGGAAGATGTTGCTGCGGCTGAGGTCAAAGAGGTTGCTGCCTGTGTTCTCCTCAAGGATTTTGATGGATTCCTTTCTCACATTGAGGTCCTTCATCCATTTTGAGTCTATTTTCGTGTGTGGTGTAAGGAAATGATCCAATTTCATTTTTCTGTATGTGGCTATCCAATTTTCCCAACACCATTTATTGAAGAGGCTGTCTTTTTTCCATTGGACATTCTTTCCTGCTTTGTCAAAGATGAGTTGACCATAGAGTTGAGGGTCTATTTCTGGGCTCTCTATTCTGTTCCATTGATCTATGTGTCTGTTTTTGTGCCAGTACCATGCTGTCTTGATGATGACAGCTTTGTAATGGAGCTTGAAGTCCGGAATTGTGATGCCACCCACTTTGGCTTTCTTTTTCAATATTCTTTTGGCTATTCGAGGTCTTTTCTGGTTCCATATAAATTTTAGGATTATTTGTTCCATTTCTTTGAAAAACATGGACGGTACTTTGATAGGAATTGCATTAAATGTGTAGATTGCTTTAGGTAGCATAGACATTTTCACAATATTTATTCTTCCAATCCAGGAGCATGGAAGATTTTTCCATTTCTTTGTGTCTTCCTCAATTTCTTCCATGAGTACTTTATAGTTTTCTGAGTATAGATCCATACCACACTCTCAAAGATCCAGTTTTCCAATAAAAACAAATTTAAATTTGGAAAAATTTTACTTACTATCAAGTGGAATAGTATACTTTTTTCAGATTATATTCATAGTCCATTTCCATAGTAATATCTGGCATTAATTCAAGTTATTTCACATGGATTAAGAGCATTTATATAAATACATATCGATAACTTTATTCTCCAACAAAAGGTACTGCAGTTTGTGTACTCTGTAAGTGATGGAGATTTAAAACAAAGCAAAACAAGTTGTATCAATCCCTGTCTCTGCCCTAAAGTTTATAAAAGTGTAATCAGTTTTCAGCGAATCAAGACTTATGGGGCAAATCTGTTCTGCTGCTGGTTTTTGTAAATAAAGTTTTATTAGCACACATTTGCACTCATTACTTTGTGGATCTTCTGTGGCTGCTTTAGTGGTCCAACCATTGAGTTGTATAGTAGCAACAGATAACTTACAGACTACAAAGCATGAAATATTTACTGTCAGACCCCTTCATAATTAAAAGTCTACTGACACCTGCTCTGAAGACAAAGAAAGATATGGAAATTAAAAACAGGAATGAAAACCAAACACACACACAAACAAAACACAATGCAATCACTGAAATTTCAGTGAACAAGAGTGAAGTGTTAGGGTTAACATATAGAAAGGGATTAACTCTAGTTGAATTTTGACAAGAAGAATTCAAACTCTTTGCGACAATAACCAGACAGTATAACTAAATTATAATACTCCTTTGGTAACCATAAATCATAACTATTATGCATTTCAATTATTGGTAAACCATACCAGTTTAAGAAAATCTGAGATATTACTTAATTTGAGATCCAAAATTTCACTACATTTTTTCTCAAAGAAACATGACCTAAAATACTGTTGTGCTGGGATTTTATAGAAAAGCCAAGTGAATAATTAGGGTAATTATGTGGAAAGTTTGGGCAAAAGCCACACATTTGCCTCAATTACAAGCAATTTGCAAAATCACTTTGCATGGTATAATTTGGTAATTTCTGAGATTAAAAGGGGAGTAGGAAATTTCTGGAAAAATTGTAATGCTTTAAAGTTGGGGTGATTTTGAGTATAATGACTGCGCTAAATCTTCATTTTTAATGAGTATTACTACTTTTAATGTGCTATAATTGAGGATAAGAAGCCAGGAGTGGTGGTGATGATATAAAAATTATAAATTATTTCAGCCCTTTTCATTCTTATCTCATTGTTTTTATTTGACCTCTGATTATTGGTTAACTAGACTTTGTGTATCTCCAGCCAGAAACAAAGTGGAAAATGTTTTATGAGGTAAGAACAAGGCCTTGTCTTCTGCTTTGGCTTTTTACCTTTATACTGTGGACACAAAGGAAGAAAGGGCTTCTATGTGAAAGGCTCCCTAGAGGCAACCCTAGGAACCATATATCTCTCTACAGTTAAGGTTTTCATCATAGTTTTAAATTAATAAGTTAGACTACCTCAGAAGCTTTAATCTAGACTGTGGTATTGAGGAATGTACATTAGACATTTCTGTTTTAATTTCTACAGAGCTTGATATAAAAAGGGTTCTTTTTTTTTTTTTCCTTTACATTTGTTGAAGAGTATTGAGGACCTTAATGCACCATATTGACAGAGTAATAAAAATAGCAAATTGCATTTCAGGCCTTGTGCCAACATCATTAAACTCCCAGTCATACCCAAAACAATAACGAGGGCAAAACAAAAGCTGTAGCTCTCCTCCAGCTCAACTAGGATCCCTGTTGAACTGTAGTCAGTAGCCCCTGACTTGGGTTCCTTTTACACTGAACCATTGAACAACAGCTCTAGTATATTTTGGCTTCGGTTATCTAAACAGCCAGCCCTTCTTTCTTCTCAGGTTTGCGGTTTAAAGAAAAAGTTTCATTGATACCTGGTCTGTGCGTTGGCCGCTTAGATACTATTTCAAAATGACTGAATGCCCCTCTCCCCTACTCAGCCAACCGGTTCTTTAGATTTACTGGCAAAGAATTTAAATGTGCCAGAATTAATACCTCTTTTAGTTAAATCAGTGACCCCCAAAAAAACCCATTCCACAGTTTTAATACTGCACTTGTCCATGGCAAATTGAGCAATAGAAAGGGCTGTTTGACCCAGTCCACCAAAATACAAGCCTGTAAGTTATCAGAATAAATTAAAGTAAATCCTTAAAGTGGTCACCGCCATTTGAAATCAATCAGAAAAGGATATCTCATGGGAGCATTTATAGATTACTAAAACTTTTTTCCTAGCTGGCACAAAATAATATTTTACAAAGAAAATTTGGATTTTTTAAAGAAGTGTGGTGCTCTTAAAATATTTTGATGTTTAAAAATAAATATATAAATATTACAGCCTTTAATTCAGACTTGCATTATGTATTGTCTACTACGTCTGCATTCACTTAGAAATAAGAAAACATTAAATGCTTTTTTTTAACCTTTATTTTCACTTTCTATCTTTTAGATAGGAAACATTTTCTATTTCTTAAGTCCAAAATCATTTTTAAAGGAAATAAGTAGGTACCATTGGAGAGATTGGTAGAAGAGCAAATCAAGAGAACCATGCCATATATACTCAGGACAAAATTTTTATCTGTTACTTTTCTGAAAATTCTTTGTAATAGAGAGTGCAAGAGAATAACTGTTCAACATTATACCACGCCACCTTCAATCGCTTTATACAATATCTTAGGAAATGGTCCAGCAGGTTTGTAGTAGCTCAAATGAGATTCATCTCCAATATCGATTCAGTTATCCCATGACAGCACTCCCATCTTGAAAGTTCTCAGATGCTTTGAAATCCTCATTTTTGTTCAGTTGACTGTGAACTTAGCTGCTTGTTCTTTCAAAATTGCAATATGTGGGCAACCTTTCACTAAATTTCTTCATGAACCATTTAAACCAACCTACATTTAAGAATTTCTGGAACTACAAACTCAGAAATTTTGGCACTGTTCTCCCCTCCAGCCTCCCAATTAAATAAAACTAATAGTGAAATAGTTGACACTTAAAGAACAGTACAAAAAAGAAAAAAAGGAGCAAATAGTCTTGCATCAGTGACTCAGTACAGACTGGTGTGCCTAATACAAAACAGGTTTCCATTTCAACATGGAAGGACTACTGCATGCACCATGGTGTGTGATCTCTATGTATTAAGTCTGGGATGAGAAATCTCTTTTATTCAGCCTACACTGAAAGACTATGTTTTCATAGACTATATTGTTCTAACCTTAGCAATGAGTTATCTTTGGGCCCAAGTTATCTTACTAAAAGACAGAAGATAATTGCAGAAAGTGGGAATTATAAAATAAGACAAGTGAAAATCCATAATAAGGTTACATTTTAGCTAACCATGGAAAAAGGAATGAGGAAAAGAGACAAAATCTGAAGGTCAAGAATTAAACTATTGTTTAGACAATCAGATGATGTTATCTGTGGATGTAGTTTGAACAGAAAATGGAAATTACATATTAAATAAGAGTTTTTACTTCCGTTGAGCTACAGTGGTTCTACAATAGTTAAAGGCTTAGTGAACTTCAAGTTAGGGAATCACCTTTTCAGAAACCTCGAGAAAGGAGAACAAAATCATCCAGAAGAAAGGGGCACTCAGTGACATGGAAATCCATTGGTTAAGAAGTGTAATTGACTATTAATAAGGAAAATTTCTTTAAAAACTTTTAGAAACCACCTTGAAAATATTTTGCTAAAATTAAATTTCTTCAGATGTAGTTGTTGGACAATGTATGTTGCCCGAGTGGGACAATAGTTTTAAGATACTGCATAAACATCCCCCCTTATCTGCTGGTTAGAGTAAAGTAACCCAGAGGTAGATTCCATCAGACAGGAGGATTTGAGCCTGTGTAGTGTTCTTCCATTGATTTTTTTTTCCTGTTATCTATTCTTCTTGTTATAGTAAGAGTTCTACTATTTTTCCCAAGTCCTGGTCATGTTATATATAATTATTACATAATAAATTGTTTATATTGTAATATATAATGAAACTAACACTTATATAGCTCTTATTATCTACCAAAAACCATGTGAAGAGTTTCATCCTTACTATATTGGTGCTGTTATTTCTGCTTTTTACTAATGAGACAAGTAGGACACAGGGAGTTTCAGTATCTTGCATAAAATCACTCAAATTGTTAATTGGTGGAACCAGGATATAAACTCAGAAAGTCTAGCTCCAAATCGATATAGACATACACATATCTGTATGAATCTTCCATATTTACTAGCTGTCCTATCACATTTTTTCCCTAACTCCTTGACTATTTTGTGTTCTCAGAAATTTTTCCTTCATAAGAATACATAAATTTTCCTCACGGTTGGTCACATTTTCATGCTATTTGTGTGATTATAGCATGATTTAAGTCATCCCCATTGATGAATATTTCTTTTTTTCTTTTTTTTTTTTTTGCTGTTACAAAAAATACAATAAAAATCTTTATAGTAGTTTACACACTTAAGAGTGAATCTTTAGAATAAGGTGTTTGCTGAATCAAAGAGAATATTTAAATGTAATTTCAATTGATGTCATCCATTCACTTCCAAAAAGCAAAATACAGGACTACTTATTTCCCCACAGGGGATTAGAAGAGTATTTTATCAAATGTGGCTTTATGTTTTTTAGTCTTATAGATGAGAAAGGGAATCTCAGTATGATTTTGCACAGAAATTTCTCATTATTGATTGAGATGGAGCATACTTTCATACATTTAAGAGTCATTGTATTTCCCTTCCTTCTCATTTTCTCTCCACATCATTTTTTCCTAAGAGCTATTTAAACATGAATGAAATTAGGCCTTTGTGATCTATTTGCAATCCTTTCCCACATAGATTTGTAATCATTTTCATTTGTCTTTTGCTTTTCCCTACCACTAAGACATTTTGGGTTTTTTTCCTTTTTGTCTTTTTGTTTTAGTATAGTCAACTATAGCAGTCTTTTAGTTGATGGCTCTGAATTTTGTGTTATGTATTGGAAGAAAGGCCTAAGACCTTTTTCATTTGAGTTTACAAAATAATTTTTCCATGTTTTCATTTTACTTCACTTCAAAACGTTTAGTCCATTTGGAATTTCTCATTTTGTCTACTTGGGAGTTACAGATTTTAAGTGTGATATTTTTTGGCTAGGGCCAGGCAGGCTATCAAATTCTTAGTTTTTCATCCATTCAGTGTTTCACTCATTTGAAAATATGAGTTGAATTCTTGTCATATGTATGGGCTGTGGCCATGCAATTGTGTTTAAGACTCAGATGTTAAACATGTCAAAGGCAATGACCCAGTAGTTGCTGGTTCTTGGTTTCTATATTCCTATAAATCCTATCTTCTACTCAAAACTAAACTTTGATAACAGAATGCTAGAAAAAAATCACCAAAAATATCTAATCAAGAGAAGGCTTTAAAAAAAAATCTTAGAACATTATTTAATTTAGAAAGTTATCAAGCAATAAAATGGTTTTTCCATAGACTGGTATCCAAGCATAATTGCTGGCAAGATCAAGGGAAAACCTTTTTAATGGCTTAATGGAAGTTCTGTTACTTGGTGTAGTTTCTCTTCAATGAACTATGGTTCTGTTGAACTGTTTTAACCCTCTTCATTATAGTGAAATTAAACTTTAATAATATTTCTACCGTATGTAGGGATCAACAATTGGATAAGATTATAGTATCACCTGAGGACCTTCTGAGATTTTTGTCTTATGCTGTCTAATGCTGTCTTGAGTGAACTTTGAAATCTCAGACATAAGATCTTTCATTTGTATAAAGGAGTTAGAATAAATTGTCTCCAATTTCATTTTTAATTCTAAAATGCTATGATACTTGACTGTTTTAAACATTCATATGGAGTCACAGATTACTTGATAGCTTAGTTTAAACAACAGAATTTGACCTCAGTACAAATTTGTTCTGAAGGCTGGTTTTCAAAAAAAAAAAAAAAAAAAAAAATTGCAATGAAGTCTCATTTCCTTATTTTTTAACAAAATCTAAAATAATAATCATTTGAAATTCTCCTTGAGTTGAGGCATAAGTTATTAAACCACAAAAAAAGTAAATTGAGTGGAACATTGTATAAATAACAATGGAGAATCACAGCATTAAAATATTATTGAGTAATTTCCTAGCTACAAAACCTGTAACCGGATATCAACTCATGAAGGCTTCTGTCTCAGTTTTGAATCACTCAAAAGATTCAAAATAGCATATTCTACCACATCAATTTACTCTGTTCATAGGAGAGTAACCTTAGTGAACTTTGGCCCATCTATAGTTCCTAACCATCTGCTTCCAAAGGAAAATGATGCTTTCTTCAATGAAAGACATAAAAACACCGAGTATATGCCTAATTGCCCAGCTGGCTGAGTTTAGAATAAAACACTGCAAAGCTGATTGGTGAATTGATTTTGCCATTTGCTGTGGTTTTCTGCAAGCATCTAATCAATTGGATAGTTTGTGCTGACCCATTTTTGGGTTATTGTGTTCTCTGTAATATTTATCTTCAATACCATTTTAGCCTTATGTATTTTTATACATTTATAAAATGAAAGCACTCTCCTTATGCTGATTCTAGAGTTTTTGTATGACAGGTTCATATAATGTATAAGTAACATAATTTTAAAAATTAAGCCAGTGTTCAGCATAACAAAAAGTTTCTACATCAAATATATTCAGTATGGAAATTTTTTACTTAATTAAGCTAAGGGACAAAAAGTTTGGGGTACAAGAATTTGAATAATACATCAATGACCAATTTGAGACTTTTTCTTTCTATTTGACCCATTAATTGATAGATTCCAGAATTTGGAAGTAACCTTAAATGTCCTCTATTCCAACAAGCCTTCTAACGTTGGAATTCCCTCTACAACATCTCCACCATGTGGTTATTTGGTCTAAGTTACCACCAGTGACAGGAAACGCACTATGTCCGAAGAAAATTGATTTTATCCATGTTCAGCTGACTGTTGCATAGTCCCTTTTTATGTTCAACTCAGAATGATCTACCTGAAACTCCAAACAACTAGTTTTAATTCCACCCGTTAGTCCTTAATGCACTGAGCCTAAATCATCCTCACTAATGCTTCCTTCCCATTGAAAGATCTTCTGATGTATAAAGAGATATTACTATCCTCTAAATCCCTGTACTTTTTTGACTGATCCCTTCTAAATATTCTATAGTGTCTTCATATTCCCATTAACATATGCAATTGCAAACTGTACATTATGCATTCGGTGGTAGCCGAATGTCAGAGTAAAGGCAAATTTTTACTTTACCTGCCAACATTCATGACATGATACTTCTGTGAATGCAACCTGAAGGGACAGTGATTAAAACCACTATCAAACTGTCTATAGCCCCTAAGCTGCTAACGGCTACATCCATTTTCTGTAATTGTGCAGTTTGCTTTTAGCTTTTCATATCTAAGTGGGGTACATTTAAGTTTGCTGAGATTAACTATGAGGTTTCCATTCCAGCTTTTCATTCAAATTTTAAAGCTTAATGAATTTGATTTTAAATTCCGGATTCAGTATTTAGTATCTGTAGTTCTCTTATTTCAGCTATGTGTAATAAGAAGAAATAGTAATTGTGGCTTAAACAGAATAAAAATGTATGCCTCTCTCCTGTGGAATCTTCAGGAGGCGTGTGGTGCTGCGCTGCGCTCCATGATACTGCCAGCAGCTCAGGTGGTGAATTCCTTCCCTCTCAGGCACATGGTTTTCTTCTTCCAAAATCTCTATTTCATGTTCCACAGGGAACACCGACACTCCAGCTGTCACCCCCCAAGTAGCCTCTATCACGGTAGAACCCCTGGGCTTACAAAGAAAAAAATCAAAACTGATACTATAGATTATCTAGAAATCAGTTAACCACGCTTCATACCAAACCACCTATGATTAGCAACATGGTATTCAGGAGGAAAAGTGAAGACTTGGGGCACCTGGGTGGCTCAGTGGTTTAAAGCCTCTGTCTTTGGCTCAGGTCATGATCCCAGGGTCCTGGGATCAAGCCCCGCATCGGGCTCTCTGCTCCATGGGGAGCCTGCTTCCTCCTCTCTCTCTGCCTGCCTCTCTGCCTACTTGTGGTCTCTGTCTGTCAAATAAATAAATAAAACCTTTAAAAAAAAAAAAAGAGAAAAAAAGAAAAGTGAAGACTTCATCCACTTCCTTATCAAATTTAAAGAAAAAAGTAAAGAAACTAAGGGCTCATTTTAATTTTTTAAGTGAAAGTAGAAATTTCTTAAAGAGCTAAAGTTGAATAAACAGGATAACATAAAATAACCATTGATGCTGGAAAACCGAGAATGTCATTTAGAAGCTTAATGAGATTGAGGAAGCAAGAACGAGGACAAAAATATCAATGTTAAGGGAATATTAAATAGATCAAACCATAGATAAAGATAGAATAAAAGACAAAAGTCTGTATTTACAAACTTACAAGTATATGGTAATTGAATAATTAGTGAACTAAAAATATCAACATTTATACAAGAATAATTGGAAAATAAAACATGAAAACTTAAAAAGTTGATTTAAAATCTTTCATTAAGAAATACAGTAGGGGGTGCCTGGGTGGCTCAGTGGGTTAGGCCCCTGCCTTCGGCTCGGGTCATGATCCCAGGTCCTGGGTTCGAGCCCTACGTTGGGCTTTCTGCTCAGCAGGGAGCCTGCTTCCTCCTCTCTCTCTGCCTGCCTCTCTGCCTACTTGTGATTTCTCTCTGTCAAGTAAATAAATAAAATCTTTAAAAAAAAAAAATAAAAGAAATACAGTAGAAAAGGGGTACCTGAGTGGCTTAGTTGGTCAAGTGTCCGACTCTCGATCTCAGCCCAGGTCTTGATCTCAGAGTCATGAGTTTGAACCCCACTTAAAAAGAAAAACGACAATACAATAATATGATTTCACAGCTGATTTCTGTATGAAATTTAAAGAATATGTCATTCCAAGTGTTGAAAAAGCTACCTGATTTCTTTAATATATCATCATAAATTATAGCAAATTATAATAAAGATGAAAAGTAAACTTTTAGACCCACAAACATCATTCAAAACTAAAAGGTACTGAATTTATTTTAGTTAATATGAGGAACTAGATTAGCATTCTTGCTATTGCACTCATAGTTTTTATAGCAATTGCAATAAAAAATAAAGTATATGTCTATTATAAATTTGCATTAACATATAATTACATATACAATATAAATGTATTTATTTACACTTAAAAAATTAAGATCATCTGTTCCTGGTGACTACATGTTGTACTTTAAGGAAACCTAAAATACTCTGAGGCAAGAAGGACCTACTGGAATTCACAAAAGTGACTGATGATGAGGTAATACTAAATATTAAGTGCCCTTGTAAGCAGTAAACACTTAAAATTGAAATGTGGGAAGTATTCTGTGCATAACAACAAAATAACATAAAGCACCTGGACAAAAGTTAACGAGTAAAACAGGACCTTCATATATAAAACTGTAGTGATTGAAAGGCATATATCAAGCTAAGAACAAATAGAAATAAATACCACATTCATGAATAAATTCTTAATATCTTAAAAATATAAATTTTCCAAAATCTAAGTATACATTTTACCACACTAAATAATTAATGTACTAATTTATTTTAATTACTATCCTGCCAGAGTTAACTACACTGAAAAATTTACTTTGATATGTTTGAGGACATGGTAAAAGGAAATATGACAAGAGGCAATCAAATTGGTTGCCTGGTACATAGCATCATGTGTACTGTGACCTTGACTTATGACATAGTTGCTACTCATCAATAAGTCCTTGCATGAGTGGTTTTGGCAAAGAGTGCATTAAAAGTATTAAGCAATTTCTGTTATTGAGCAATAGCAGCATTTACAAATGTTATTTTAAAACCGTTATTTCACGTATAATGATAATTGCCAGGTATTCTGCTCGTTCTTGTTATTCTTTTGTTGTCACCAAACAAATAAATAGCAGGCATGTAAACTATGGGATCTTTCTAGCATCCCATTTATTTTCATTGTCTTGTAGAGATGCTCATTGGAATATACTATGAATATGATACATGTGTATTTTACTTTAAGTTAGCTAATAACATGCCAGCTGCTTGGGTTCTTTCTTTAGTGCATTATCCAGTGCTTAAAAAAATGATCTGCCACTCTCTGAGTTCCATAGGCTAAGGCACATCTTCATCTCCAGCTAATGCGGTATTTGTGCTCTCAGAAGACGGAGCAGGGACAACGGCGGATGCCTCCACATCTGTCTCCTCCAGGTGGCAGTTGTGCTTTCTTCCCCACTGTTTTCTTCATTAATGCTAATTTAGTCTTTTAAGAATTGGCAACTGTTTTTGCAAAATTCGAGCGTTTTCCCCCCTTAGAGGAATAGGGCTGGGGATTTGCAGGACTGATTAATTTTTTAAAAAATAGTTATGGAGTAAGCCTCATGGCCTCACAGATATTACTCTCTGGTTCCCAACCTGAGTATGTCGTTTCCTGGCATGATTCTCAGCCCTGTAAACAAATCATCATCCCAAGAAACCTCATTCTGTGAGGAATTTGGATAAGTGATTTGGAAAAATAAAATATGTATGTTCTTTTACAAAAGCAGTGAAATCTGACTATTATCCTAGAAGGAATCCCATTTTCCTCCCCTGTAAATCTTTAGCATATGTAAGAGTGCGAGCACTGAACAGAGGAGGCAGTAACAACTTCATAATTTTTGTGTTCAGAAATAGAAGTCTTTTAAACTTGCAGAATGGGAAAGAGATTTCCTATGCTCCTCTTTTGAAAACTAGGAGAAACAATATTCTTTTATTTCCATTTATTCACTCCATCACTCAATAAATAATTGTTCAGTTTCTCGACATTCAAGGGATTGTTGTATTTGCTGGGAGGATCAAGTACTGTTTTCAGGAAACTGATTTTAGTAGGACACATTATATGTTTGCAGTAGTCCTAGATGAAGTGGGCAGTCATGAGAACTTTAAAAGGAATACTGACTTGGGGGTAAACTATGTTGATGAGGTACCAGGTACTTCTTGCAAGTTGGAGTGCTCAGCAGTAGGCAGCTTCTAAAAGGTTCCCCCCCTTGGCGTTCTCACCATTGTGTAATACCCTCCCTTTAAATGTGGCTGGATCTAGTGATGTGCTTTTGTGCAAAAGGGTGGAGCTAAAGTGATGGGGAGGCCCTTCTGAGGTATAGGTGTAAGAGGGGCTGACTTTCAGATTGCTCGAATGGTCTCTCAGACTCTTCACTTTTCCTCCTACTACCAAAGCACTGCAGTGTTATGAGGTATCCTGTGGTGGGGTCCACATGGCAAAGAACTGAAGTCAGCTCCCGGCCCACAGCCAGCAAGGGACTGAGGACTAAAGACCAAGGGAATGAGGAACTGAATGCCAACAAACATACATATGAGTTTGGGAAATAGATCCATTTACAGTAAAGTCTTGAGATGATTACAACCCTGGTAGGCACCCTGACTACCACCTCGGTGAGAGACTCTCAGCCAGGGGTCAGAGTTCTGGATTCCTGACCCACAGAAACTATGATACTATAAATGTTTATTGTCTTAAGACACTGGTTGGGGGTTATTTGGAAGTAGCAATATATTAATAATCTAAACCTTAAGCAGTGCTGAGAGGAAGAATCCACTAATTCAAGTAATAGTCTTTGGAAAACCACTATATGCTAGGGACTAGTTACACAGTAAGGGACAGAACAAAGGCCTGTGTTCATCAACTTTGTGGGCTGCTAACAACAGTAATTGTGCAGATAATTATTTAAGCTGTGCTAAGTTCAGTGAAGGAAATGTGCCACGTGCAGGGAGTATATGCAGTTACGGTATCCAGTGTAGGCTGGGGGATAAGTAATGACTTCCATCAAGAAATTATATTTAATGCTCTGAAAAAATTGGGTTGGAGACTGAGAATAGTGGGCTGGATACAGAGTAGAAAACTCTCCTTATAGAGAAGGCAAAGGGCATGCAAAAGCCCTGGGACTAGAAACTAGTTTAACAAAGACTTCAACATGTTAAGTTTTATAGAACGTTAAATACTTGGTATTATTTCCTAAGAGCAATCATAAGATATTGAAGTTTAAAAAAGGGTACTACATAATCATATTTGACATTGTAAATGAGTCACTCTAGTTACGCTGTGGAGAAAGCATGGATATTGGGAGTCCCGTTAGGAAGCTACTGGCTGATGGGGTTTCATTTAAGGTGGCTCTGATGAGGATAAGAAGCAGAGAGAGGAATATAATACTCTGTAGAATGTAATCAGGTGTGCCACTACAAGGAATATTTACGGAACATTTAAATTTTATAGAGACACAGAATATTTAGTAAATATGAATGCATTTTTCTCAATAAATCAGAAGTACTTAATGACAACTTGTAATATGTAAAAACAGTCTTCCAGATGAGGAAGTAATCCATGAAGTCAAAAGGCAAAAAAGAGACTAAATCTATTTTGCTACAGATTTCACTAGTAAAATACTGTTTCTTCCCTAGAGAAAAAAAAAATGATCATAATAACTTATTTAAAGCATTTAATTTATTCCAAGAATCAGCTGATAGTGTTTATATTTCCATGTCCATCCTTTTCAACTGTTTTGTTTTCTACCATAGCTACAAAGATTGACACAAATTGAAAAAAAAAATACATTTTTTTTTCAAATACATGTGAGGAAGAGAGAAGTACCAGTATATAATAGAATAATTCTTTTTTCCACAACATTTATTCTGAGGAGAATCACAGTTGAAGGAATCGGGCATGTAAAATGGTATGCCAGGCATATTAAGAGGTGAAATCTACCAATGGACACTTGGAAGATCACCTTCTTCTTTAATGTGATAGATTCCAGGAGGTAATCCAGCCCAGGCACTTGAAGGAAAACTTTCTTTCCAACCTGCTGTTGTACAGAGAATGACAGTTCGCATTTTAGGATATTCTGTATTATTCTGTTGTACAAAAATATAGTCAGGTCATTTGATCTTGCCACATCTTTGATGATGGGATCGCATAGCAAGCAGGATGGTTTTTCTTTTCCAAGAGTCACTTAGAGAGAAATTAAAAATAGCTATTTTGCCCTGATATGGTACTTTGCTTTTCATCTTATACTCTGCTTCAGAAAGATAAATAACAAGTATGGAATTTCTCTAGCTAGATTTTGTGTTGTAAAGATCAACTTATGAAAAAGTATATACTGTAAATTGCAGAGTCAGTATTGTGGCTATTATAAAGTATTTTAAAAGATAATGTGCATTCATTCCTCTCCACGGGGCTATGAAATTATTAGCTTTCCTAATGTACATACTTTTTCTGTAGAAAGTTTTATACAAGTATCGTATTTAACCATGCCTTCTTAATATGCTACGAGGCAGCATCTAAAATTTGACTTTGAGTACAGTACTACCTTCAGCTCCAAATTCTGCAATTCTCTTGATAAAAGCAGGTCTTGTTTGCCAACCACTGTTGCTTTCCCAGGAGTCTAGTTCCCTGCCTTCATTTAATGATTATTGGGCATAATTGTTCAGGTTTCACTGATTAGCGTCTGTCACCTTGACAGCCGTTTTAACCTTATTCTGATAAAGGGCAAATACTGTCTCATCACCTTTGGGTTATTACACTTGGTTCATCCTCAGTGATTATTGACTCTGTTCCTCCAACTCAGATTTAAATAAAAGGCCACTTATACCATATTAGTCAACCCATGCTTTAATTTTATGAAGGTCATGCTTATGTCAGGAGCTGTTAAGCCATCAACCTAGACTCCAAACATCTGCTCAGGGTTAGCATTAAATAGATCCCCAGGAATCCGCAGTGGAAATACAATGAAATTATATATATATATATATATATATATATATATATATAAAGAAAATACTTAGTATTGTATCAAATAATACTAAAGATAAAGCTATTTAAAAATTAAATTAGGAGGATTATTCTTGTCACTACAGCTTAGGGTACATAGAAATTTGGTAGATAAACATGTATTGATCATCTATTGAACAATAAAATACAATATTATACAAATAAGAAAAGATAATAAATGACTTCATTCTCCTTTCTTCACCACCTAAAGAGTTTTCTTATAACAACAACAAAAAAAATCAAACACTGTAATAGGACCATTTGTTAACATATTTTTACAAATTTGTAATGCTGAACACCGTATTTTACCTAGTACCTTAGAGAAAACACTTATGCAATGTTTTTTCATATGATAATATAGTTCTGTAATACTGCCAAAAACAGTAAGGAAGTCAGTCAAATAATATCTTCTTCTTCAAAGCTTGGCAGGGTATCATGCTCTGTTCTTAAAGATAAAGAGCAGCTATTGAGACATCTGTGTTTGTCACTTACAGACCAGTACCTATTGAGAATTGTTTCACAGTGCAGCTCTGTTAAGTGGAAAATAACTAATAGAGGAAAGATAAAGCAGACCACTTGTACCTAGGCCTGAGTTAACATTGGATCACTGTTTTTCATTTTGACAAATTAATCAGTTAAAATTTGCACTTATTGTTGCATTGGTTCTCATAACGAAATTGAGTCATGGGCATTTTTATTTCCTTTTCACAAGGAAGACAACCGAAGATCATAGAACCTCAAAAATGTACCAAGACAGTAAGTGTTGAGGCCAAACTTTAAGTCAAGTCTGTCTGGTCCCTAATAATGTAAAATTGGTAAAACTATAAATTTTTGTAAAATTAAGTCTCTAACAAGTTCTCCTTCTTAAGAAAATAAGCATATTATTATCCTAACCTGTAAAAACTAAATGGTATAAACCCCCTTATACAAGTGTTCCAAGATACAGACTTTTGACTCAGATTATTTATCAAAACATTTAAAAAACATGGAATAACCCAGACATTTCTGCCATGGAAAACATTTGTCGGGATTTCTTGGTCCTAATGGTGCCAGAAGTTTAAATCAGTTATGTAGTTTTTACAGTTTTTTATATAAAAGATACAAACTTGTAGTTAATATATAACTCATTCCAGTTATTATAAGATATGCAGAACAGAGGCTTGTTACAGCTCACAAAGATCCATGTATTTATGGAGACATATTATATGAGGTACGTGATACAAATCAATGGAAAATTAAGGGCTGCATTTGGAAAAACTGATTTATTATTTGGAAAGTGGAACAAAAAAATATTCCTACCTAATATTTTACAAAGATAAATGATTAAAAGATTAAAGACCAAAATGTGAAATATCAAACTTGAAGGCTAATACAAAGAAACATACGGTATTAGTGCTAGGAAGAACCTCTTAAACTTGACATGAATGACACAGTCTATAATGTGAAAATGAGATAGATTAGATTACACTGATATTATGGACTTCTATTGAATAAAAACACCAAGTAAACATAAGAATCAAGTCAAGACAGGTTGGTAGAGGTTATATATAACCTTGAAAACTCACAAAGAATTAATATCCTTTGGCTCTACCTTCAAAATATGACCAGAATTCCAGTAGCTCTAATCACATCTACAGTTAACATCGCATTCAAGTCCTCATCATCTCAAACATGGGTGCAGCCATGGATTTTGGACTGGTCCCTCTGCTTCTCCACCTGCCCATCTAATACCCATTTTCAACACACAACCAGATTATTATTTTTTTTTTCAATCAAGAGCCAGACATCTCGTTCCTCTGCTCAAAAATTCCCACTAGTGTCCCAGCTCAGTAAAAGCTGTGTTTCTTCTCTGAATAGATGTCCTATTCTTTCCTCTAACTTTCATACTCTTTCTCAAATACTCGCACTATGTTAAGTCTTTGATTAGCTTCTCCTTGGAATCCTTCCTCTAGATATCTTCAAATATAATCATGACTTTGTCAAGTCTTTGTTTAAATGTCACCTACTTGGATAGTTCCATGCTACTCATCCTTCCCTCGATTTCTTTATTTTTTTCTACTTTACTTTTTCCTAGCATCTATCCTTCATCACCTTCTGACGTACTGTTCCCTCATTTATTATTTACATGTGTATTATTTCCTACTCACCCTTATCCATTCCTTCTTCTAACTAAAACATAAACTTCGGGTTAAGATCTGTGGTCTGTATTGTTCACCAGTATAAGTGTCTAAAACAATGGCTACAACATGGTAAGTGTTCAATAAAAATGCAGCTAGTAGATGAGTTAATGAATGGATAGATTAAAAATAACGAAATTGTAGAGTAGTTCTGAAAATCAACCAGAGAAAGACTAGAAACCCAATATAAAAATGGACATGCACATCAAGTGGTTCTTCACAGAGAGAAAATTCAAATGGTTAACAAATATACGAAAAGATGTTCACATCCACCAAAGTAATACAAATTAAAACTACTATGAAATAAAACTTTCCATGGAAGATATTAGAAAAATTAAAAAGTTGGGTAATATTCTGGTTTAAATATGTGACGAGATGAACCTTCCTTGTGCACTCTTAAGGAGTATAGACTGGTATAACCATTTAGGGATATATTCTGGCAGCTCTTTGTTAAGTTAGTTATGTTTATCACCCATGGCTCAGTGATCCCTTGGCTTGACAGTCATCCCAGAGGTGCGTGTATGCATATTTGTCACAATAATGTTTGAGGCAGCTGGGGATTGGATGTGACTTAGTTATACATGATTAAGGGGGTGGATAAATAAAATATGCAGATACACATAATGGAATCCTATGAATTAGTTAGAAATCAGGGATTTGATATATATCAAGTAAAGTGAGAGATTATAGAAATGGATGTGGAAAAATATGAAGAACGTAATTTCACACAATTTTAGTGCACACAAATTACAAACACAAACTGCTTATTTTACAAGGAAATCCATCTATTTAAGAATTTAGAACATCCTCATGTTGTTGTTGTCTGTTAGAGAGAGGGGAATGGGTCATTATGATCAAAACCAACTATAAAAGTATTTCCAAAAAGACAAGAGCAGGATCTGGCTCCTGGGCTTCATTCCAGTAGTATTAGAAGCTTCTCTTATTTCTGCAAACCCTCTTCTTTAAGCTTTGAAATCCTTCTAACACCTTTGCAGCCAAATTCTACATCTATACCTATATCTATCTGTATCTCTATGTCTGGATCCATAAAGAGAAGACCAAGAAATAAACATGGATATTGTACCAACAGGACTAAAAGGGCAAGTGGCCCTCAAGAATGGGGCATGGTTTTAGGTAAACATGTCCTCTCTCATGGGGGAAAAACCTGGGAAGGGGGTCAGCTGTCAAACTGTAGCAGCTAATACCTCCGACAGCTGGCTATTCAGTGCACCTGACCCGCACACGACCGTGGCCACAAAGGTTCAAGTTTTCCCTTACTTTCCCATGATACCAACCCATCTTCCCTCCTTTCCCATCCATGGTGACAGTGAGAATGGCAGTGCCTTATCTACCTTTCTTTCCCTTCCTTTTCTCTCTTAGGAGAACTCTTCTAAACAATAATTAAGGTGGGAATTGTGTTTATTCTTGATAGCAGATAAAATTTTTCCTTTCCCTCTTAAAAAAATTAGAACAATACTTCATTTTTTGAATTTTCTTCTTATATTCATTCAATGTAATTTTATTGTATATTTACTATGTGTTTAGTAGTTAAAAATTTAACTTTTATTCTTTTTTTTTAAGATTTTATTTATTTATTTGACAGAGATCGTAAGTAGACAGAGAGGCAGGCAGAGAGAGAGGGGGAAGCAGGCTCCCTGCGGAGCAGAGAGCCCAATGTGGGGCTCGATCCCAGGACCCTGAGATCATGACCTGAGCCAAAGGCAGAGGCTTTAACCCACTGAGCCACCCAGGCGCCCCTAACTTTTATTCTTGAAGGCATTCTTATTCAGCTAAATAGTTCCCCAGGTTTCTTCATATAAACCTGTATCTTGATATCAGGATAAAATAAACACAATATGATGACAGCCTAATGACAGAATTCCAAGAGCTGCCAAGAGGAAATGAAATGTTAGCTACAACGTATCCAAATCCTTCTCTTTCACATCTAGTTTGTCTTGTAAAGCAAAGAGGAGCTATATTTCAGAAAGCAATTTGTAGACAGCGAAGTTAAAACATTTCCGTCTTTTTCCAATAAACATGAATTATGATCTTATTCAGCAGAAATCTTAAACTCATTAAAAAAGTAAACTCGGGGTGCCTGGGTGGCTCAGTGGGTTAAGCCACTGCCTTCGGCTCAGGTCTTGATCTCAGAGTCCTGGGATCGAGCCCCGCATCGGGCTCTCTGCTCTCTAGGGGAGCCTGCTTCCTCCTCTCTCTCTGCCTGCCTTTCTGCCTGCTTGTGATCTCTCTGTCAAATAAATAAATAAAATCTTTAAAAAAAAATAAAAAAATAAAAAAGTAAACTCTTCTTATTAGAGAATCATAAAATGAACATTCAAACTGCAGTTACACTGACATTGACAGCAAACTCCATATATTAAAGTATCTGGGATTCATATTAGTACCTTGACTTTTTGTGTTTTTTGGTTATATTATAAATAATTAATATTTTGAAGCAACATAGTCCTATGTTCCATTCCAGTGAGGTAATATTGAGTAAATTACTTAATCATTTCAAGTCTCCATTTTCTCCTCTGTAAAATGTGGCTAAGTATGCTGATTACCAGTGGAAAGAATTAGATTTATTAGGAAAGATTAATTTGATTTTTAAATCTAAAGAAACAGAATTCAAATATCTGGAAGAGTAATTTATGTGAACATCACAGATAAATGTAGAATGGATAAATAACCATTGTTCTAGACTTAAGGAATCATCAACTCTTTAAAATTTATT
The DNA here is from genome assembly GCF_002288905.1 of Enhydra lutris kenyoni. NCBI lineage: Eukaryota > Metazoa > Chordata > Mammalia > Carnivora > Mustelidae > Enhydra > Enhydra lutris. Next base: position 26,710,660 of record NW_019154099.1, on the reverse strand, counting down.
TAAGATTGCTACAATATATGTAACTTGAGGTGGGCTTACAAAGTAGTAGAATTAAATGTGTGAAGAATAAAGGGATAGAATGTAGACAGGAAAGTATGTTCAAATTAATGGAATCAAAAAATATCTCTGTTATAGGTTGGTTTTCCCTGGACGCAGACTTCACAATAGAGTTTAGAACTCAGGACATTTGTTAGGGAGTTATTTTGGAATCAGCAACTGTGGATGGGTCAGGAAGAAAGCTGAATTTGGCAGGAAATTTGAGCTTAATGCATTTCCAATGATGGATTCAACCAGCCTAATATTCAGCTAGAATTGGTATGGTATTCTTAGAGTTGTCCTAAATTGGAGAAGCTGGGAGTGGCAAGATTTTCATACACCTATGTTGATTGGTCACTGGATGCCATTGACCCATGAGAAAGGCATGACTTTGGACTAGGAAAGTTTCTTAGCTGAGGCATTTCTCAAAATGGGCTGATATCCGAGAGCCATTTTTGGCCACGTTCACAGCAGTTGGGAATAAGTTCATTCTTAGAGGTGATCTGGGTAGCACACCAGAAACTACCATATTCTTTAAGACCAGTTTTCCTTTTTTAAATGATAGCATAGACATATTTAAATGAGAATATAAGTCCAAAGGAGTGAATATGTTATGATCAAGAACTGGATGGGATAGTTCAAATTGAAGATTAATGAGTGGTGTATGTAATATATACTACTGGAAGTGGGATGGAAGACAAGACAGGTTTTGATGTGAGTAGGCAGTAGGGGTCCCTATGCTGTCATGATTGGATTACCACAGTGGAATGCCAAGTCAGTTGAAGGACAGAAGACTGTGGAGAGTAGTCAACTAAAGTCTAACAATGATACAGATAACGATGATATAGAAACAATGATATAGGTATAGATATTAGTGAACGTGGACATGCACTTGTTAATGAGGATAATCAAAACAGAAAAATGCATATATGAGATATTTTAACAAAAAAAAAAAAAACAGGTAAGCACAGCAGAAAGAGAAAAAAATGAATTGGGTTTTGTTATGTTAATAGGAAGTCTTTAAAAATATTGATACCAGGGCCTGGGTGGCTGAGTCCGTTAAGCGTCTGCCTTTGGTTCAGGTCATGATCCCAGGGTCCTGGGATCGAGCCCCACATTGGGCTCTCTGCTTGGCGGAGAGCCTACTTCTCCTTCTCCCTCTGTCTGTTGCTCTGCCTACTTGTGCTCTCTTTCTGTCAAATAAATAAATAAAATCTTTAAAAAATTTTAAAAAATTAAATTTTGGAACCTTTGAAAGAACATTTGTATTTGTGTAGACTTTTACTTTAGGGTGTGAAGTTTTAATGTTGAAAATTGCATTATCTGAAGGATATGGAAAAGTTTAGATATTCTAAAAACAAAGGGATTTTTAAATAGCATAATATAGATCCACTTCTACAACAACTATGTAGAGGTGGCATTTCAGTTAATTGATCTTACAGTGCATTTAGAAGAGGCAAGACCTGGATTGATTAGTTTTAGAGGAAAAGACACTAGTAAATATTAATGTGTAATAAGATATTGGTAGATGCATGTTAGCTGTGTTGCCTCTGAAGAGCTAAGCTATACAAGGCTCAGTAGCGAATCTGGAAAAGGAATACATCAAAGATCCACTGGCCCTTAACCTGTATTACAAGACAGGCCCTCTAGGCTCTGAATGAGTAAATGATAACAGGCTATAAAAGCAGCTAATACATTGGTATTTTTCCAGACTCTTCAGCAAGGAATAGGAGGTACTGTTGCTCTAATAAAGTATCAAAACTGTCAGAAAGAGGCCATCCACATTGCAATATATTTATTTCACAAAGTAAATTTAAATAAGATTTTATAACAAGATTCAGTCTGTTTCTTTTGCAGTTCTTTTTTTGAACAATGGTTTTCTGAGATATAATTTATGTGTAATACAATTTACCCTTTGAACCGTTCAATCCCATTTTTCTTTATTCGCAGAGTTGTGCAATAATCAGTACTATCTAATTTTATCATATCTTCTCATCCCTCAACTAACTTCCATAATTATTAGTAGCCACACCCCATTTCCTCTCCCCTCAACCATTCACAACTACTGATTTACTTTCTGTCTACATATGAATTACATATATTAATATATATAGTATATATATATTTATATATATTTTGTACCAGTTATATCATCCTGACTCAAGTAATTGACTTCATACAAATAAAAGATAAATTTTCAGGCAGCTCTCATTTAACATTTACCTAGATATGAGTATAATTGGAGGCCAAATGACAAAGTGTCTAAATATTTTAAGATTATAAATAAAGTTACAAAGTTACCAAGCAGGAAAACTCTTGACATCCCCCTATCCCTCTTCCATATCACTAGTTTCTGGCCACAGTCCATTCCTCTTCTCTTCTCCCTAGAGGCTGGTCTTGCATCATGAGCAACCTCATGAAGATGCATAGCAACTCCTCATCCTAAGTCCAAACTCTGTCCTTCCTTTCTCAGGAACAGGGATGCTTTGGTTCTCATATAGTCTAGCGGTGTTGGCACAGTCAGCCCTTGGTAGTATAGACCAATGGGAAAATCCTGTACTCGCCCTGGACATTGGCACAGTGACATTTGGTAGGAAATTCAAGTCCTAGGTGCTTGGGATGGTGCAGATGGGGTTTGTTGCTGCTGAGTAGGTGCAACCCTTTGGCTCCTGTAAACTTCTTTCTCCATAGTAACTAGAGAAAGGCCAAAGCAGGGTTCTCCACTGCATGGATGGATCCCAGACAGTGTCACTTCTTGATTAGTTCTCAATGCAGTTCATGCAGTAGCCCAACTTGAACAAGTGTTTGGGAGGAATCCCACCTTTCTAAAGGCCCCTAAAGTCAAGGGTCCCTCAACTTGGTTGAAGCATAGGACTGCCATAATACAGGCAATGCAGTCATAAGAATTTTTCCCATCATTAAAATAACAAAATGTAGGGTGCCTGGGTGGCTCAGTGGGTTAAGCCCTCTGCCTTCGGCTCAGGTCATGATCTCCAGGTCCTGAGATCGAGTCCCGCGTCGGGCTCTCTGCTCAGCAGGGAGCCTGCTTCCCCTCTCTCTCTGCCTGCCTCTCTGCCTACTTGTGATCTCTGTGTGTCAAATAAATAAATAAATAATCTTTAAAAAAAGAATAACAAAATGTAGTCATGATGTAGTAAATGTATTTTTCCTGTTCTATTTCTTGAATGATGAAACACAAATTATGAAAGTTTGTTACTACAGTTAAGGAAGCTCACAGTAGTTAAATGATGCATCAAATTCAATGGGTATTAGTGAACAATTGGAATTTTATGAAGAACCAGTAAAATTTGCTTTATTTTCTAATTCTTCTTATGGCTAGTAAAAAAAGAAAATATTAAAAGAATGAAAAAAACCCAAATGAAACCAGGACAAAAAAGACCCTCATAGTTCTTTGATTTTCTTTTAGAGTAAGTTGAAATCAATGAAGAAATATGAGTGATAAATTCTTAAAATGAGATACTAATATTACATTCTCCTCGAGTAGAGAAGGTGAAAGTCAGGCACACCTAACACATATGTCAACAGTGAAGCAGTTCAGATTTTTCTATCCCTACAGCAGTTCTGAGACAATGATATATGAAAATGTATTGACTTGAAAGAGGAAATTAATTAAAAATGAGAAATTCATAAACGTGGAGGTTGAAGAATTCTCTGGGGTCGCTTCCTTCCTACGAAGTAGTTTCTTCAGGTTCTCTCTCTGAGTGATACTCCCTCCTTGCCAGCTTAGTGTGACTGAATTGAATGTCCCAGCCAGCTCTCTGGTTTGCCTTTTTCCCCCACTACCTGTTCAGGTAATCAATCAGAGAGCAATGTGAATGCTGTTGCCTGTGTCAATTAAATTAGGTCAAAAGTGTAACAGCAGTAGAAAAAGGGAGTAAAGAAAAAAAAAAAGATCAGACAGTAAAGCAAAAGCCCAAGACACTGGAGCACCTTATGGTATGAGCAAACAATTCACTACACAATTTCTAGAGAGAGTAAACTCACAAACTGTTAAATACTGTTTTCCTTTGGGTAAAATTTTAATTAAAAAAGCAGCATGGATGCAGATTTCAGATCATCACTATTCAAATAGCCGAGAAAGCTGTTTGAATTTTAAAATCTCATATTATGTCATTTAAAAAAATATTTTTTGCATGTATTTAAATTACGATTTGATCAACACTTGTAAGACTACTGTAGAACAAGAGAAATCCAAGATAAGGTTATTCTTTGTATGATACCCTTGTGGAGCTGTTGAGGTTGGCTTACTTAAGTCTTGGTGAGATTGGTTGTTTCCTGAGAAAATTATAAGTTAAGGTAGTCTAATCAAATGTCTTCTTTCCTCATGAATCAGTTATTGAATAAAAAGAAATTAAATGACAAGAAATCAAATAATCTCAAGGCAATATTAGGAGTGAAATAAATGATACCAAGGAAAATAAAACAAGAATAAACAACCAAAAATGGCTAATCGAACTGCTTTATTTACTGCAGAGATTATATATATTTACAAAACTGGAAATTAAAAAGTGACTCTTTTGAATGATAAGTTTCCAAAGAATTAAGAGGAAAACAAAAACACACTTTAGTCGGAATTACATTAACATAGTTCTACTTTGTTTTACTTTAATATAGTTCTTTTGAAAATACTCACTATACCTAGAAATAAACAATACAACTAGCCAATAAACATAGGCTTTATTTTTCAATTTCAAGAAGTTTCACTATTCTGCCTAGAGCAATATTTATCATTTCAAAAAAAATGTAGTACGTAAGCATTTAATTTAGTGTATATATTATAGAGCTTTCCTTGTTATTCCTTTGATATTGTTGCTAACAAAAGCATTTTCCATAATGGAAAGTGTAGGTAGTCAAAAATTTATTTATATGAATTATACACATACATAAACTAGGCATACAGATTTATGTTTTGCGTGACCCTTTTAACTCTCTGTACTTGCTGTTAAGTTGTATATTTTTCCATGGGAGCACGTAACTCATGAGAAAATGACTAACATTGAAAACTCAGTTAAGTCTCAAAAATAGGCATTAGTTCTCAGGCATGACTCTCCTTTTGGGAAATCAAAATTTTTATTGCTGGATAAATTAATGTTTCAAATGTATGAATACAGATGCTGTTTGCAAATTTGTCACAATATGTCTTCCAGCAGAAGAATTTATACTGTATACAGTAATAGAAAACAGAAAACTGCATATCTCACTAAATTGCAGCTGTGTGTGGAAGATTTATGTGATTATTTTTTGTCAGTGAAACATGTAGTGAAACACCCATGTATTTCACTGGAGTATTGTAAATAGACCATGTATATTTATTTTTAAACTTATTCTACATTTATTTCACAAAATATATAATGCCCTTATCACATTAAAAAGAATGAGCATATTAAATCTATTCAGAGTAATTTCATTACTTCAAAAGCCAGTTTATATTTAAAATATAGAACAGGATTTTAACTTTCAATCTTGGAGAAGAAACCGATGTGATTTTCCATTCAAACATATTCTTATCTTGAAAATGTGTCAACATCCAACAAAATGAATAGTAAGTATATTATATTGGTAACTAAATGTGAGCATTGCAGGCCCAAAGGCAAGTGTGATGTAGAGAATTACCTAATCATCTGTGTCACTGTGCGTGCATATGTGAAACTCACAAAGCCATTTTTCCATAAATTGGTTACATCCTGTGTTATTATTGTGTGGGAAAAGTTTAATATCATACAATATGTGTCATGGTGGTGGCATAATGAAAAAAATCTGCTTTCAGTTCATATTCCAAACCAGTAGAGTACAGTTGTTTTTTTCCAAAGAAGTTTAGAAATGAGCTCTCCTCCAGTCTCCCAAAATATTAACCTGTGGATGAACCTGATACTACGAGAACATCATCTCAACAATGACATACTATCCATGAGTTGTGGAGCATTCTCACTGGAGAATCAATATCAGAATCATCTCCAGAGTGAAAGAAAAGTCAGAATTTATACTTTAAATCAAATTAAAGTCAAGCTTTCAAAAAAATTATTAATTTGCAGCTTGAGAGGAAACTTTCTGAGAAAGCTGGAATTATAAGTTGGGTCAACTATTTCTTGCTCTAATATCTAACAGAATAAATTAAAAATAGCAGTAAAGAAAAAAAGAAACAAAGAAACACCATCATCCAAAGGAGGAATGGTGTAACTTTGTGCCATAACACTTCAAGGCAACAGCAAAAGAAAATAAAGATTCTTGTTTCGAGGGACAAAGCTTAGCTCCCAACCCAAACCCCATTCTTCACAACAGAGACTAGAGAGTGAAAAAAATCCAAAAATATCTCACTAATACCCCTAATTTTTTGAAAAATGGTGAAATCATCAGGGTTCCTTAACTTTTTTTTTTTTTTTTTTGGTCTGTAATGTTGGAGCAGAACAGAAGTGAAGGACCAGATGGGAGACCTGATAAAATGGCATGGGACCAACCTAAATTTGCTCTCATAGATGGAATCATAGGCTACATAATATCACAATGAAGTGAAAAAATTCATAATTCTATATCTCCTTTTATGGAAATAAAATACAAACCATACCAAAAGAATGAACTCTGCTAGATATTTAATACATCGGAAGAGGAAGAAAAGGGATGCCTGGGTGGCTCAGTTGGTTAAGCATCTGCTTTCAGCTCAGGTCATGATCCCAGGGTCCTGGGATTGAGTCTGCATCTGGCTCCTTGCTCAGTGGGGAGTCTGATTCTCCCTCTCCCTCTGCCTTCTGCTCCCCCTGTTTGTGCTGTCTCCCCCCCCAAATAAATAAATAAAATCTTAGAAAAGAAAGAAGAACCTCAGGTTTCCAAGAAAGGCTCTATTCAGGATGTTGAAAAGTGGCATCGGTGGAGAAATTGATTTCAGAAAGATGTACGAGGGACCAAATAGATTCTGATAAATGTATCTTCTAAATTTTAGCACAAGCAACAGGCAGACTATGACATGACAGCTGTACAAATCAAGCAAGAAAAAGACAAAGCAAAAGTAGCAAGAGCAAGATGAAAATGGAAGAAAAAAGATGAGAGCTGGGAGGAGGAAAGGAAGAAAAGGATGAAAGGAAAATCAATAGCCAGAAAATTTCAGAAAAAAAAAAAAAAACCCAAAAACTACTATTCAGAAGGAATGTGAACTGAAGGAAGAAATTTTCTGATGAGTGCTTTTATTATGAATGGAAACAGTAAGATCAAAATAACAGGAACTCAGAAATCACATAAAACAAAACAAAAACTGGAATGAAAGGGGAGATTGTGAAGCAAAATAAACAAAAGGAAATTGTTACCAGTATGATAAAACTCATATCTACATTAGAAAAAACAGAACTAAAATTCGTATTACTGACATAAAAGGTTTGAGATAATAACAGAGTACCCTTGAATATTTTTGAGAAATTAAGAAGATAATATAGATATGAAGGATAGAGATAACACAAAATTTGGAGAAATAAAATGTATTCAAAAATTTAATGGAAGAAAATTTAGCTGTAGTGTAGAACAAATAAATTAATAGTGTGAAAGAATAGCAGTATTTCCCGACAGGTGCTGTGGGAGCATGGAAATTATTGTTTCGGTCACAGAACTGAAGGCTTCTTTTGAATTTCTTTTGAAATAATTTTTTGACAATAAAATAAATTCAAACCAGAGAGAAAAACATACACACTCAAAAAAAAAAAAAAAAACCCAAAAATAAAAGCTCCACAAGCTCAAGTGGAAAAAGTGTTGGGAAGAACCAAATCCTTTCTCAGTGAAACAGTAACAGAGAATTATGGTTTCAGGGCACACTACAAATTTTTAAACCTTGTCAGTAAATAATAAAATCATGTGTTAAAGAAAAAAAAAAAGGAAATTGGCAGGTCAGTAGACAGGGAGACAGAATTCTAATATTCTCTTCCCAACAGAAGTCAATCAGTATGTCTACAATTGAAATAAATACTTTAAAAATGTATTCAATTTCAAAACATTTTGTACAATTTCTTTTTCTATCAGGGAAATTTTAGGGAGTATTTCTTAGATATAGAAATGATTTTTTCTAATTTTAGAAAGAAGTGTATTCAATTTAGTTTAGATTTTTGTTTTGACCTTGATCAAATGAAACAATTACATTTAAAAATTTTACTAAAATATACTATATAAAAATTTTATCCCTTTTTTAGTTTTCTTTTAAATTCTTGCTTTTCTTCTCTCTCTTTCTTTTTTTCCTCTCTTTCTTTCTCACTTTTCTTGCGACATGTTAACATGCCTTTTTCTCTAATCAAATGGTTTTCAAACTTTTTTGGTCTTAGGACCAAAAGTAGAAAGAGGTTTCTACTCTTAAAAATTAATGAGGATTCCCAAAAGCTTTTGTTTATGTGGCTTAATCTACAGATACATATTGGAAGTCAGACCTGAGCATTTAAAAATATATATATTTATCCTTAATCTATGTAATCTATTTAAACTGTATAAAATTTAAAAACTCATTATATATTAACATAAATAATATAGTTTTGTGAAAAATAAGTATATTTTCCAAAACAAATATTTAATGAGAAGAGTGGTATTCTTTTACATTTTCACCATTCTCCATAATGTCTGATTTAGTGAAAAAGCTTTTACATTCAATTTGTTGCAATCTGTATCTATACCTGAAGTATATAGAGAAAATCTAGCTTCATAGAAATCATATCTGATTATATACCATATTATATCTGATACTACACTAAAACTTTACAAGAGGGGTTTCTTGAAGACTAGTTGCAATATGAAATCATATCAATGAATTTTTGATATTCTGTTGTATTAAAATTAACTAGACTGTCTTGCAGTTTGAATAACTAGCCGTTGCATGATTTTGTAACACATCTGAATTATTCAGAAAATTTTGGTTTAAGGAGTTATATAGGTCTCACAAAATATCTCCATTTTACTACCTAAAATAAAAATAAATCACATTAATTTTACTGTTCTTCTCATCAGAGCTATCTATAAGGACCAGGGTATTAAAAACTTTACAGGGACGGATTTCTGCAATTCACATTGCTGCTTGCAAACTGGAATTTTATCTATGACGATATTGTCTGTTGTCTGCTTGTTTTCCTTCGGTGTCAAACTCTCAATGACCATTTTTGATAAAATGTCTGCCAACTATCTGCATCTAAATAACCGTATTTTTTCAGATAGTCATTCTTTTAGATTAAAATATTATTCCACGGAAAGTGTGGCTAGTATAACACACAACTCAAGTACAGCAAAGCTTTTGTTTGAGATAACCAGAATATTTTGGAAGCTCTTCTTTAAAGAATATTTTAAGAGAAGCTGGGTTGTTTGGTTTTTAACTGCTAGTGCATTGTGGAGAAGAATACGACTATAAAAACTCTGTGGTAACACTGCCTTAATTTGTGCTAAGGAGGCACAATTTCACTGATCTTTGTTTTAGCATTATTAGAACAAATAACACTACAGTTAAATAAAAGGAGGTATTATCTCAGTGTTATAATGCCTGTAGTTTGGCCTTGCACATTCCCTAAAAGGATCTGTGAGGATATCCCGGGCATTGCAGACCAGACGTTGAGAACTAATCTTTTTTATTTATCTACCTCTGAGTCTATTAAGCATTAAGGCACATCAGTAATGGTAGTATTATAAACATAATAGTGTTTGTTTCTTGTCCGTGGGATCTGGGGTGCCCTTTATTTTTTTCTTTGTATTTTGCCATACTGCTTGAATTGTACATAATCAGTAATATGTTTAAAAAGACAGTGTCCTGTTCTTAAAAACAAGGAGAAACTGTGAGAAGTTTGTTGCTTGCAAATGACAAATGACTTTGAATAGGGGAGAAACAAAAACAAAGGTATTGTAATTAAGGTTAGGTGATGAGAAATGACTATTTGAGAAAAGACCAGACTAAACAGGACAAAGGCAATATGAATTTGCAGAAGAGATAACAAAGCAAAGAGAACATTAAGGTTTGTCTTGTGCTCATAAGGGATGATCCTTGCTTTCTCACTGAGAAAGAACTAGAGGCCACTATCAGATCTGCTGTTTATCACTCACCTTTTGGTACACAGTAATCTGTACACATTTCTCATTCCTTGCACACATTTCTGTTATTTTAAGCAAATGTTTTTGTTGTCATCACAAAGATTCTGGCAAAAAATCATTCTGACTGTCAAGTCTTGGTGTTGACAATGAGCAAAATCAAGTTATACTTTTCTTCTCCCTCTCTTTTTTAAAATATTTATCTATTTGAGGTGGGTGATAGGGGGAAAGAAGGAGCACAAACAGGAGGAGGGACAGAGGGAGAAGCAGACTCCCTGCTGAGCAGGGACCCAGATGCTGGACTGTGTTCCAGGACCTGGGATCATGACCTGAGCCAAAGGCAGACACTTAATCGACTGAGCCACCAGAGTGCCCTTAGACTTTTCTTCTCATATTATCCCCACTGTGTTCCTATTTGCCACTCGTACATGTACTCACATGCTTAAACTTCACAGAATTATATTTAAATCAGGTTACTAATTTAATCAGGTTAGTGATTTATACCCTGCTCTATATCCCAGAGTATGGGATATAGAGCATAAAGGTCAGCATTAGATTTCTTATTTTTGGTTTAAAATGTTATGTTATTTTATTGGCAGAAAATTAAATAGAAAAGGTACCACATTCATTTAATTTCTAACAAATAAAAAAAGTACTGTTGCAAATGGCTGTGAGTTGTCTGTAATACATAGGACATACACAATTTACCAACATAGTAAACTATTTTTACATTTTATTTTGATAATTTTATCTTCTGTATTACTTATAACCCTCTTGTTTTCTGGTGTCATCCTTTTAGTAAGAAAGATTAAAATTGGAAGCCAACATTTTTCAGCTGTGAAGTACTGGATCCAATTACTCACAGCAACTAAAAGCAGAGTTTATTTTAATAGGATTTGCCGTAAAACAAGGCATATAAAAATCAGATGCACAGGCAAAGACTTTTTCATCTTTAATCATTAAGCTACCAGTACAAATTGAGCCCTGAAGTTATTTCATTCCCAAAGGAGATCAGAGATTTAAAGAATTCAGGGGGATTAAACATTCGTGTTTGAGTGAACATGCTAAGTGTTTTGTGCTTGCGATTATTAAAATAGTATTTTCAGTACTTTGTTTTCGTTGCACATAGCATATTTTTTTTCCACTCCTAAATGATGTCTTGTAGCTGCTAAGAGTTAGCATTAAGAGCTGGTAGAATGAGCATTTTATTCCTAACTTACAAATATTACCTTACTTTTATTTTAAGTTGTTGTTTTCCTTCTTCCTTAGACATTTCGGAGTCTCTAATTGTTCCATTTATCTTTGATTTTCTAATTTTTGTATGAGGGAACAAGAGTGAACAGTGCGAGAAGAGCCTCTCATTAAGCTATGGTATCTGAGGATAAGTCTTAGGGTGCTACTATACCAGAATCAAACAACCAACCTCTACAAACTTTTACAAAGTTTCAAAGTTTATATGATAAAATACTAGTATGTAGAAGTTTTTGTATCTATAAATAAGTAACTGATTGCCCATGTGTAAATGAACCATTTCCCTGTGGGAGGCTTAGTAAGGCAGATTTGTAAATACCATAAGAATCACTGTTATCTCTTTTAAAAAAATTTAAAAAAAAGAATCACTGTTATCTGTTATAGGGGTCAGATGAGTTTAAGTTAATTCATTTAAAAATACATATCGAATGCTTCCTTTGTGTCAGGTACTATTTTAGACACTGAATTATAAAATGTAAACTAACTACCTATCAATAACATTGTTTATAAGACAGAATATGTATGGAAAAGGTGGAAACTGTGGGAAAAGGCAAGGGTTATATGACAATTAGGCTAACTGTTAGAAGCCACTTACCTAACATGCAGAAGGAATGTGTTGACAAAGGAGACATAATGGCTAACCTGTCCTAGCTTAAAAAAAAAAAAAGCCATGTGCTGTGCACTTTGCTAGGTGAATTATAAATTTTTCTCATTTATTTTTACAGTTCAATATATGAGATAGTATATCAGTTATTGTGTTCTTCTGTAACAGAAAACGCTAAGTCAAATTGGTTTAAATATTAAAGAAATTTAATATCTCACAATAATTGGAATTTCAGAGATAAGGCAGGCTTTGGGTGCAGTTCTGTCTGGGACTCACTCATATCATCAAAACTCAGAATCTTTCTGCCCCTCTGCTCTGCTTTGTTAACCCTTCATCTTCAGCCTTGTTCCCATCATGATACAAGATGATCACCAATGGAAATTGAAGGCCATTGCTTTTTGTTTAATTCCATTTAGAAGGGAAAGGAGAAAGTCAAAGGTATACTATAAGATTTATAACTTCGGTATGGTTTGGTCTGCTTAGGTCCCATGCCCACTCATAAATGAATAACCAAGACTAGAGGAATGCCGTAGGTCAACTTAAAATAACCAGTATCCGTATCAGAAGATAAGGATGGGCTCACCTTTCTCTGAGTGATTTCAAGAATGAGAAGATTCTTGAGCCAAACTGGGGACAAAGACAGTGGCCAGTCAGAATTATAGATGGAGGTTGACTAGGAATTTATGCAAAGAAGAAATATACTTTCATTACTCTTCGCACTTTACAATTATGTGAACTGGGCCGTAAAGCAAATATAAATAACTGGTCAAGGAGAAGCCCACTATGAAAAGGAAGACTTGGGTTTCAAATCTAGGTGGTCTGACTTCAGAGTCTGTGATCTAGATCAACACATGATTGCTAGAGGACAACCATTAAAACAAGATCTTATCCTCAGTTGGCTCTAGAAACCCCTTTTAGCGGTCAGAGCCAAGAGATCTTAACTTTCCAAGAGAGAAGCAGAATAATTTTGGTTAGAGAACATGTCCAGTCTGCTTTGATGACCACATTGTGTTACGTGAAAAGGATTAAATCTGTTTTATGTTCTATGCGGTCAAATGTAGTGACTTTAAATCTTCACCCACAAACTGATACCTAGCTTTTTCTTTACAACAAAACATTTTAGCATATGGAAAAAATATATATATAGGATGCCCAGCTGTTATTCTTATTTGTCTTACAAAGAAGAATAAAAGTTTTTTGGTTTGCTTTTAATCTTAAAATATTAGGGATATAATAAGAGCCCTTTCTTATCCCAAATCAAATTCTGTTCGTCTCTCTCTGTCTCTAATTATAGCCACTTCCCTGAGTTTGATATTTATTAATTTTCTGGATATAACTCTTTTTACCATGCACAAAAGCATTTATAAATAACCCAACTATTATTTTTATGTTGTAAAGCCTTAGAATTTTTCCACATGTTTCTATTTTCACTCATCATTATACTTTTGATATTTGCACATGTTGATATTTGTAGCCTTTGTTTATTTCAGCTGCTACATGGTATTTCTTATGAATAGTTTATATTTTTTCTTTTTCCCTTCTGAAAAGCATCCTTCCACATTCTGTCACCACCAATTGATATTTTCAGTTTTTTAAAAAAAATTTGTAAACTGAAAAATATGAAATAGTATTTCATAAAGCTTCACCTTTCAATTTCTTAGCACTCTTGAGGTTGGGAAATATTATGTATTTATTGGCCATTTAGGTTTCCATTTCCTACCCTTTGTTCATTTCTTCCCTATTGGTTCATATGTATTTTTCTTAATGATTTTCAGATTACATCTTTATTTACTCTTGTTATTAATCCTTTGTAAATATTTTTGCACAGCCTGTGCTTTCATTTTGTTTGTGGGGTTGTTATATAGTTTTTAAAAGTTTAATATATTCAGACTTTTCAGTCTGTTCATATTTTTTAAAGTGACTATTTAGTTCCTACTGTTTTCCCCACACAGATCTGTTGGACAAGATCCATGGCCATAGAGTATCACCACATGTTCTTAAAATATATGCCAAGAATACAAAACCTTTGTTACTCTTTACATAAGTCATTCCTCAGGATTGTGTTTGCAGTAAGCAACTCTGAGAGATGAAGTAATGTCTTCCTCTACACAGCGTGCCGGCTTGCTTACCACTCATTATAAAAGGCACATTCCCTACGTTTATGTTTCCTTAGCTTTAATTCAAACCCACTGTGTGTACAGGACTTACCTGTGCCCCTATTATATTACCCCCATGGAACTTGGGGGTAAGGGGAAACTGACAAACAAATATGCTGATGCTCTTGATGCTTGTAATGCTATGAGAATTAAATTCCTTGGCCCAGGAGTCTTGTGTCTTTTGCCCTGAATTAGCTTGTTAGCATGTAACAGGCATAACATTCCAGAGCCTTTTTCAGTTTTCGGTGCTAAGAATGCTTCATGGCATAAAGCAGACAAAGCATGGAGCTTTCAGCAAGGAGTTTGCATTCTAGCAAAAGGAAAGAGAAAACAGACAACAAAGATAATTGCATTTTGTAATAAACAGGGTGTTAAATGCTGCACCATTATATATATTTCCTTAATATGTAACATGTTATGTTATAAAGGAAATTAGGGGTTGGTAATGCTAGGACAAGGGATTGATCTTTTAGATTTTGCCTCTGAAATCTTTATCTTAAGGCCAAAACATTAACGTATATTTTCTTCCATAGATTTTTCATTTAGCTTATTATATTTTGGTTTATATTTATTTGACTATGTTTTTGTGCATGCCAGTGATCTAATTTTTATTTTTTCTTGAGGACATCCAGTTGTTTCTGTTCCACTTCTCTTAGGTTATTTTTTAAAAAATGAGAATAGACTTTGATTCCACAATGAGAGATGTGTCCTATGGTTTAAAATATCACTGCTAGGTGATATTTTAATTAGTAATATAAGTAATATTTTTATACAACTTGGTTTCATACCAAAAAGTAGTAATTCAAAAACACAGTTGACCAGTGACCAAGTAAGCATTCTTTTCTTGAAATAAAATGAAAAGAAATAGGATGGTATAAAGTCATTTAACTAATATTTGTTGGCCATGGTCTTCTGAGTTATTTTACTTTGATGCACATTATGAGAATATACTGGCCTTCCCTTTATGGCCAGTGACAACACTGTGTACACTAAATGTGAGACATTATCTTGAATATCAAGTAATTAGGAGGGGACTGATTGTGTCCCTCAAGTGCATGAGCTAGTATGTATTTGTATTGACTTCAGAGCTTTTTTGGGCATAGAGTTCTCAGCATGTTTAACAATCCTATTACATTTTGGAGGTTCAATTTATTAAGATAGTGAAAGAAAGGGACTTTATATTATTTATTCTTGCCAATTAAAACACTTTCATAGAAACTGACTCTCAAAATATCTCTCTTGGTTCAAATATGCTTGAGTACACTCCAAATGGAGAAAATTTTTTACCATTCATCTCAGTATTTAGGCTTTCTGGTGCCAGAGAGACTATCACTGGACATGGTAATTAAAAGTGTCTGTTCCTATCAAAATATTGTCCAGGTGCTTTTAATAAGAGCCAAACAGTCAATATATGCTAATTCTAGAGGTTTACAGTTTTAAATGGATTATCAATTGGTCACTTCTGTGGGCAGTAAAATACAGAAATTGGGTACTGGCAGATGGTTTTGTTTTGGTTTTGTTTTTTTTGAAACCTCTGGATCCCATACTTTCTTCCGTACCCTTAGGCATTATGGGACAGTATTTCTAAGGCAGAATCAAATTCCTCAAAAGTTCTGACTAGCAAATATCATAGGGTTATTTTTCCTCAGGTCCTCCTGATATCAGATGGCCCTCCATCCAGATGTGCAAGTTGGCATTAGTGAGTGATTCATTTGAATGTTTTGGTGGAGACCACAAAGCCAGGATATTAGCATCCATCTTGTCTCTTAGCCATCACTCCGTTTCAGCTATTGTTAGCCAAATATCTTGGTTTTAAAGTGGTATGGACTTGACAGACCATCTCTAACACCCCTGGAGTTCATTCCATTAAATTGGTGAGACATACTTTGTGGGAGAAGTTGAGAAAAGTTGTGTCCACTTCAAACATATGACCATCTAACCCTTTCTCTTCATGGTTATTTACTTTTTTGAAGGGTCATTTCTCAAATTTATTTGAAGTTCTCAGAATTAAATCATCCAGATACATCAGCATCTACAAATTTTCACACCACAGGCATCCTCTCCTTTTTTCTTTTTTCTTTTTTCCTTTTCCCCTATCACAATCTGCCTACCTTTTTGAAAGACGGCTACTGGTCTGGAGATACTTAAGCTATTTCTATCTAACTGGACAAAGAAATGAATAAAAAATAAAAGAATCATGAAATTTTACTGGGACAAGTGAAAACTGCTTTCATTTCATATTCATCTAATTTACTCCTTAAATCTTAATACTAAAAATCACAATCAGACTTGGGGGTGCTCATCTTGGGATAGGCAGTATTATTAATCCAGTTTGTGTAGGGTCTTCTAATACACACATTCTGAATTTTCCCAAATTTCCTACTTAATACAGTTGAGCTTGCATAAACAACTCAGAAATAACCCTGGTTAAAATGCAGTTTCCAACAACTGTCTGAATCCTGGCCTCCACAATAGTGTTCTTTTCCAGCTGAGATTACTATTCAGAGACTGGCATTTCAATCCAGACTGTCCTACTTATCATTTATGTGGCCAGGAATGCATGATATAACTTCTCTCATTGACAGTTTTCCTTATTCTTGATGTAAATAAAATATTTATCCTATGTGTTGGTAGTATTGTTTTTAGTTTCAAGTAGTGCATGTGTATTAAAAATCTCTGAAAATGGAAAGGCACATATAAGTGGTAAACCATTATTATTGTTGTTGTTGTTGTTTTATTGTTGTTATACCTTTCTATACACTCGTATCATCTGTCTCACCTAAGAACAGTTAAAATACAGAATCTCAAGCATAGGCACATAACCCTAAGTGGGCTGAACAGAGTCATCTGTAGGACTTCCTCTGACTATCAAAAAGAGATCCTTTCTTTTATCTCGAGCTACTAGTTGGAAGGAAAAGAGAAGTCTAGATCTGCAGGTAGTCATTTTAGCCAACTGCACAGAGAAACCTTGCCTGAGAATGAAATCACTGCAGAGGAGAGCAGGAAAAAAAAAAACAGAATCACAGATCCTTGAAAACATAGCTTGAGTGCTTTTTGAAGCCAGATCCTTCTTTTGAACACCCCAGTTACATTAATAAATCAATAAATTCACTTTTGTTGCTGATGTTTAACAAGAGTTGGATTTAAATTTTTTTTTTCACTTTCCCATGGAAGTTGAGTTAAAGAGTCAGCCTTTATAAATTCTTCAGGAAAATTATTTTCATTTCTGGAGGTAGGCCTCAAAGCCTCCTGGAAGCTGTATGATTTAACCGGGTGTTCTCAGACAGAATTAGAAGCTACCTCCCATTATCCCATCCCATAAAGGAGACACAAAATTAGGACAGGCCTTTGAGAATTTTATTCTGTTTATCACTGAAAGAGAATGTTATTAAAGGATTTGATATTTGGGGGGCACCTGGACGGCTTAGTCGGTTAAGCATCCAACTATTGGTTTCTGCTCAGGTCATGATCTCGTGGGTGTGAGATTGAGCCCCACTTCAGGCTCCATGCTCAGTGGGGAGTCTGCTTGAGATTCTCTCTCCCCCTCTCCTGCCACACTCTCAGATGTGCTCACGTGCTCTCTCCTAAAAATAAATATTTTTTTAAAAGGTTAGATATTTTTAAGAAATGTTTCTTTAACACTAGTGGAGTGAGTGGTGTGTGCTGTGGAATAAACACATTGGCAATTACTGGACACAGGGAAATGAAGAATGCCCTGCAGATGGAGGAGGGCATGAGGGAGCCCTTCCTTTGAGGTTATTTGCATCCTTGGTGTCTTTAATATTTCAGTCACTTTGGGTATATGGACTATCTAGGAAGTATGCAGGTCAGCTCTTTGTTCATTTATCAGAAAGCAAAAATGATATGCATGCCTCTGGTTTGATGTTTCAGAATGTTTGGAGAAGATTTTGCTGTCCAAGGATTCATAGATCTAGAAGGTGTGGCTCAGGGCCTATTTAGAACATGTAGGAACTGGGTCTACCATGGGTCAGCTTTTGTCCTAGTCTCATAATACGTTTATCTTAGCATCTGAGCATAGCTCAGGGGAAAGGAGCAAGGGAAGCACAACAAAGAAAAAAATGTGGCCATGTCATTGGTCAAGCCATGGGTGAGTAGTAGATGCGGATGGCCCCAAGTTCAGGGTTTTCCCATTAATTATAAAGGGCTTGGGAAACTGGCCAGGGATGTCTTTTTGTAGACTCTTGGAGAAAGTCATGCTGAGAAATGTGGATCCCACTCTCACATCTCTTTTAACACTTATTGATTTTTTTTTTAATATTATTTTTTATAAACATATAATATATTTTTATCCCCAGGGGTACATGTCTGTGAATCGCCAGGTTTACACACTTCACAGCACTCACCATAGCACATACCCTCCCCAATGTCCATAATCCCACCCCCCCAACCCCCCTCCCCCCATTAACCCTCAGTGTGTTTTGTGAGATTAAGAGTCACTTATGGTTTGTCTCCCTCCCAATCCCATCTTGTTTCATTTACTCTTCTCCTACCCCCTTAACCCCCCATGTTGCATCTCCTCTCCCTCATATCAGGGAGATCATATGATAGTTGTCTTTCTCCGATGGACTTATTTCGCTAAGCATGATACCCTCTAGTTCCATCCACGTCGTCGCAAATGGCAAGATTTCATTTCTTTTGATG
Organism: Enhydra lutris kenyoni; assembly: GCF_002288905.1. Classification (NCBI taxonomy): domain Eukaryota; kingdom Metazoa; phylum Chordata; class Mammalia; order Carnivora; family Mustelidae; genus Enhydra; species Enhydra lutris. The sequence continues at coordinate 26,691,901 of NW_019154099.1, read as the reverse complement.
GCTGCATAGTATTCCATTGTGTATATATACCACCTCTTCTTTATCCATTCGTCTGTTGATGGACATCTAGGTTCTTTCCATAGTTTGGCTATTGTAGACATTGCTGCTATAAACATTCGGGTGCACGTGCCCCTTCGGATCACTACGTTTGTATCTTTAGGGTAAATACCCAGTAGTGCAATTGCTGGGTCATAGGGTAGTTCTATTTTCAACATTTTGAGGAACCTCCATGCTGTTTTCCAGAGTGGTTGCACCAGCTTGCATTCCCACCAACATTGTAGGAGGGTTCCCCTTTCTCCGCATCCTCGCCAGCATCTGTCATTTCCTGACTTGTTAATTTTAGCCATTCTGACTGGTGTAAGGTGGTATCTCATTGTGGTTTTGATTTGTATTTCCCTGATGCCGAGTGATGTGGAGCACTTTTTCATGTGTCTGTTGGCCATCTGGATGTCTTCTTTGCAGAAATGTCTGTTCATGTCCTCTGCCCATTTCTTGATTGGATTATTTGTTCTTTGGGTGTTGAGTTTGCGAAGTTCTTTATAGATTTTGGACACTAGCCCTTTATCTGATATGTCGTTTGCAAATATCTTCTCCCATTCTGTCAGTTGTCTTTTGGTTTTGTTAACTGTTTCCTTTGCTGTACAAAAGCTTTTGATCTTGATGAAATCCCAGTTCATTTTTGCCCTTGCTTCCCTTGCCTTTGGCGATGTTCCTAGGAAGATGTTGCTGTGGCTGAGGTCGAAGAGGTTGCTGCCTGTGTTCTCCTCAAGGATTTTGATGGATGCCTTTCTCACATTGAGATCCTTCATCCATTTTGAGTCTATTTTCGTGTGTGGTGTAAGGAAATGATCCAATTTCATTTTTCTGCATGTGGCTGTCCAATTTTCCCAACACCATTTATTGAAGAGGCTGTCTTTTTTCCATTGGATATTCTTTCCTGCTTTGTCGAAGATTAGTTGACCATAGAGTTGAGGGTCTATTTCTGGGCTCTCTATTCTGTTCCATTGATCTATGTGTGTGTTTTTGTGCCAGTACCATGCTGTCTTGATGATGACAGCTTTGTAATAGAGCTTGAAATCCGCAATTGTGATGCCACCCACTTTGGCTTTCTTTTTCAATATTGCTTTGGCTATTCGAGGTCTTTTCTGGTTCCATATAAATTTTAGGATTATTTGTTCCATTTCTTTGAAAAAAATGGATGGTACTTTGATAGGAATTGCATTAAATGTGTAGATTGCTTTAGGTAGCATAGACATTTTCACAATATTTATTCTTCCAATCCAGGAGCATGGAACATTTTTCCATTTCTGTCTTCCTCAATTTCTTTCATGAGTACTTTATAGTTTTCTGTGTATAGATTCTTAGTCTCTTTGGTTAGGTTTATTCCTAGGTATCTTATAATATTGGGTGCAATTGTAAATGGGATTGACTCCTTAATTTCTCTTTCTTCTGTCTTGTTGTTGGTGTAGAGAAATGCAACTGATTTCTGTGCATTGATTTTATATCCTGACACTTTACTGAATTCCTGTACAAGTTCTAGCAGTTTTGGAGTGGAGTCTTTTGGGTTTTCCACATATAGTATCATATCATCTGCGAAGAGTGATAGTTTGACTTCTTCTTTGCCGATTTGGATGCCTTTAATTTCCTTCTGTTGTCTGATTGCTGAGGCTAGGACTTCTAGTACTATGTTGAATAGCAGTGGTGATAACGGACATCCCTGCCGTGTTCCTGACCTTAGCGGAAAAGCTTTCAGTTTTTCTCCATTGAGAATGATATTTGCGGTGCGTTTTTCATAGATGGCTTTGATAATATTGAGGTATGTGCCCTCTATCCCTACACTTTGAAGAGTTTTGATCAGGAAGGGATGCTGTACTTTGTCAAATGCTTTTTCAGCATCTATGGAGAGTATCATATGGTTCTTGTTCTTTCTTTTATTAATGTGTTGTATCACATTGATTGATTTGCGGATGTTGAACCAACCTTGCAGCCCTGGAATAAATCCCACTTGGTCGTGGTGAATAATCCTTTTAATGTACTGTTGAATCCTATTGGCTAGTATTTTGGCGAGAATTTTTGCATCTGTGTTCATCAAGGATATTGGTCTGTAGTTCTCTTTTTTGATGGGGTCCTTGTCTGGTTTTGGGATCAAGGTGATGCTGGCCTCATAAAATGAGTTTGGAAGTTTTCCTTCCATTTCTATTTTGTGGAACAGTTTCAGGAGAATAGGAATTAGTTCTTCTTTAAATGTTTGTTAGAATTCCCCCGGGAAGCCATCTGGCCCTGGGCTTTTGTTTGTTTGGAGATTTTTGATGACTGTTTCAATCTCCTTACTGGTTATGGGTCTGTTCAGGCTTTCTATTTCTTCCTGGTTCAGTTGTGGTAGTTTATATGTCTCTAGGAATGCATTCCATTTCTTCCAGATTGTCAAATTTGTTGGTGTAGAGTTGCTCATAGTATGTTCTTATAATTGTCTGTATTTCTTTGGTGTTCGTTGTGATCTCTCCTCTTTCATTCATGATTTTATTTATTTGGGTCCTTTCTCTTTTCTTTTTGATAAGTCTGGCCAGGGGTTTATCGATCTTATTAATTCTTTCAAAGAACCAGCTCCTAGTTTCATTGATTTGTTCTATTGTTTTTTTGGTTTCTATTTCATTGATTTCTGCTCTGATCTTTATGATTTCTCTTCTCCTGCTGGGTTTAAGGTTTCTTTCTTGTTCTTTCTCTAGCTCTTTTAGGTGTAGGGTTAGGTTGTGTACCTGAGACCTTTCTTGTTTCTTGAGAAAGGCTTGTACCGCTATATATTTTCCTCTCAGGACTGCCTTTGTCGTGTCCCACAGATTTTGAACCGTTGTGTTTTCATTATCATTTGTTTCCATGAATTTTTTCAACTCTTCTTTAATTTCCTGGTTGACCCATTCATTCTTTAGAAGGATGCTGTTCAGTCTCCATGTATTTGGGTTCTTTCCAAAGTTCCTCTTGTGATTGAGTTCTAGCTTCAGAGCATTGTGGTCTGAAAATATGCAGGGAATGATTCCAATCTTTTGATAATGGTTGAGACCTGATTTAGGACCGAGAATATGATCTATTCTGGAGAATGTTCCATGTGCACTAGAGAAGAATGTGTATTCTGTTGCTTTGGGATGAAATGTTCTGAATATATCTGTGATGTCCATCTGGTCCAGTGTGTCATTTAAGGCCTTGATTTCCTTGTTGATCTTTTGCTTGGATGATCTGTCCATTTCAGTGAGGGGAGTGTTAAAGTCCCCTACTATTATTGTATTATCGTTGATGTGTTTCTTTGATTTTGTTATTAATTGGTTTATATAGTTGGCTGCTCCCATGTTAGGGGCATAGATATTTAAAATTGTTAGATCTTCTTGTTGGACAGTTCCTTTGAGTATGATATAGTGTCCTTCCTCATCTCTTCTTATAGACTTTGGCTTAAAATCTAATTGATCTGATATAAGGATTGCCACTCCTGCTTTTTTCTGATGTCCATTAGCATGGTAAATTCTTTTCCACCCCCTCACTTTAAATCTGGAGGTGTCTTCAGGTTTAAGATGAGTTTCTTGTAGGCAACATAGAGATGGGTTTTGTTTTTTTATCCATTCTGATACCCTGTGTCTTTTGATTGGGGCATTTAGCCCATTACCATTCAGGGTAAGTATTGAGAGATATGAATTTAGTGCCATTGTATTGCCTGTAAGGTGACTGTTATTGTATATTGTCTCTGTTTCTTTCTGATCTACTACTTTTAGGGTCTCTCTTTGCTTAGAGGACCCCTTTCAATATTTCCTGTAGAGCTGGTTTGGTATTTGCAAATTCTTTCAGTTTTTGTTTGTCCTGGAAGCTTTTAATCTCTCCTTCTATTTTCAATGATAGCCTAGCTGGATATAGTATTCTTGGCTGCATGTTTTTCTCATTTAGTACTCTGAATATATCATGCCAGCTCTTTCTGGCCTGCCAGGTCTCTGTGGATAAGTCTGCTGCCAATCTAATATTTTTACCATTGTACGTTACAGACTTCTTTTCCCGGGCTGCTTTCAGGATCTTCTCTTTGTCACTAAGACTTGTAAATTTTACTATTAGGTGACGGGGTGTGGACCTATTCTTATTGATTTTGAGGGGGGTTCTCTGAACCTCCTGGATTTTGATGCTTGTTCCCTTTGCCATATTGGGGAAATTCTCTCCAATAATTCTCTCCAATATACCTTCTGCTCCCCTCTCTGTTTCCTCTTCTTCTGGAATCCCAATTATTCTAATGTTGTTTTGTCTTATGGTGTCACTTATCTCTCGAATTCTCCCCTCATGGTCCAGTAGCTGTTTGTCCCTCTTTGCTCAGCTTCTTTATACTCTGTCATTTGGTCTTCTATATTGCTAATTCTTTCTTCTGCCTCATTTATCCTAGCAGTGAGAGCCTCCATTTTTGATTGCACCTCATTAATAGCTTTTTTGATTTCAATTTGGCTAGATTTTAGTTCTTTTATTTCTCCAGAAAGGGCTTTTATATCTCCCGAGAGGGTTTCTCTAATATCTTCCATGCCTTTTTCAAGCCCGGCTAGAGCCTTGAGAATCGTCATTCTGAACTCTAGATCTGACATATTACCAATGTCTGTATTGATTAGGTCCCTAGCCTTTGGTACTGCCTCTTGTTCTTTTTTTTGTGGTGAATTTTTCCACCTTGTCATTTTGTCCAGATAAGAGTAGATGAAGGAGCAAGTAAAATACTAAAAGGGTGGCAACAACCCCAGGAAAATATGCTTTAGCCAAATCAGAAGAGATCCCAAATCGTGAGGGGGGAGAAAGGGGATAAAAGAGGTTCAGAAAGAAGAAAAAAAAAAAAGAAAGAAAGAAACAATTAAAAAAAAAGAAAACCAATAAAGAAAAAATATAAAAAGGAAAAAATATATATATATATTAGATAAACTAGTTAAAAAACGTTAAAAAAGAAAAGGGTAAAAGTTAAAAAAATTTAGCAGAAGAAGAAAAATAAATTGAAAAAGAAAAAAATAACTTAACTGCAAGGCTAAAGAATCATGGGGAGAAAGCCATGAGTTCCGTGCTTTGCTTTCTCCTCCTTTGGAATTACGCTGCTCTCCTTGGTATTGAAACTGTACTCCTTGGTAGGTGAACTTGGTCCTGGCTGGGCTTCTTGTTGATCTTCTGGGGGAGGGGCCTGTTGTAGTGATTCTCAAGTGTCTTTGCCCCGGGCGGAGTTGCACCGCCCTTACCGGGGGCCGGGCTGAGTAATCCGCTCGGGTTTGCTTTCAGGAGCTTTTGTTCCCTGAGCGCTTTCCATAGAGTTCCAGAGGGTGGGAATGAAGATGGCGGCCTCCCGGTCTCCGGCCCGGAGGAGCCGAAAGCCGGGGGCCCCACTCCTCAGTGCGCCCTCAGAGAACAGCGCCAATTTACTCCCATCACCCTGGCCTCCGGCCGCGCTCCGAGCTGACCGAGCCTGCGACCGGTTCAAGGTAACCCGGAGCTTAGAGCTTACTCCTCGGCTCTGTCTCTGTAGCCGGCTTCCCTGTTCTAATACCTGTAAGCTCTGCAACACTCAGACACCCCCGATCCTTCTGTGACCCTGCGGGACCTGAGGCCACGCTGACCCTGCGTGGGCTTCACCCTGGTTAAGCCTCTGGAGCGATGTCCCTCAGCGGAACAGACTTTTAAAAGTCCTGATTTTGTGCTCCGTTGCTCCGCCGCTTGCCGGGAGCCGGCCCCTCCCCCCGCGGTCTATCTTCCTGTCGCTTTGGATTCACTTCTCCGCCCGTCCTACCTTTCAGAAAGTGGTTGATTTTCTGTTTCTAGAGTTGCTGTTCTTCTTCTCTTCGATCTCCCGTTGGATTTGTAGGTGTTTGCAATCTTTAGATAACCTATCTAACTGTTCTCCCGCTACCTGAAGTAGTCTCAGCTGTTACTTCTCCGCCATCTTGACTCCTCCCTTCAACACTTATTGATTTTTAAAATATAAAGAATTTTCTGAAACTTTGCATGATACCTTATACAGGGTGCTCGATAATCTTTGCATCTGATCACATTTTAGTTTATGTCCTGTAGAACTGATGTTTCTGTTTCTTATTTTATAGATAAGGAACCTAAAATATAGTGAAATCTGATAGTTCAACAAATTTTATACAGCTAATAAGGATAAGACCAACACAAGAGAATACACTACTCACTCACTACTCACCGTGCAAAGCTATAAAACTACAGGTCAACTGCAAGTCTTTCCTCAGAAAAAACAGAGGGAGATATTCCTCAGCCACTCAAATTCTTAGTGGCCTCATTCTAGAAATTTCTTTGATATTGGTTCCACATCACCTAAGTGTGGTGCAAGATGGAGTTAATATGGGTTCCTGAACTATTATCCGAAAATAGAAGGGTTTATGAGGGGGAAGTTTTAGAAACCACATTTTAATAGGAATTGCTGTAGAGCCAGGTCTCACGTGAAACATAATGGAGTAATTTGAAATCACCAAAGTTATCTTATATTAAAAGCTGGTCCAGATCAATCTTCTGTACCTCAGGGTAAAAGATCCTAACTCCTATGAATTATACATGCAAATAGCCAAACTGAGGCAAGAACTCTAATGACATTGCACAGGTGGCTCCTCTGACATGTTGTCTGGTGCACTACCATGTTTCTTTGCCTCCAGTACTCTAAAATAAATAAATAAATCTGTTCAGAGAAAATGGGAAGATTAATTAAATTTTTTTAAAAATTGTAATTATTATTTGGCATTAATATTAAAAAAAAAACTAATTTTAGGGATAGCTTCAGTGTTCTACATGAAAAAAATCTAAGACCAGCGAGTAGAAGACACATGAAAGCATTTCTTAAACACAGGTGTTTCCTCTGACATTTAAAGGAACATTGTCCAGTAATGTAAAGAAATTGCTTTGCCATCTCTTAGTTTAAGAATGTTGGAAATGGGATTTTTACCCGAAATGGGAGATCGCATTAATGTGTCCAAGATCCTTAATAGCGCAAGATTATTTTGACATGTTCATTTATTTTTTTTTCCTTGAAAAGAGTACAACGTATAGATACAACCTTTTGTAATTTTGTACCCAGATGTAGGTACAACTGAAACCATCTGTCCATGCTTTAAACTAGTTGCAGAAGTAGCAATTTCTAGAATAAATGGAACTAAATATCCTGTTGACTGAAAGAGCTGGTAGCCATTCAGTGAATGGAATTTAAACAGTGTGAAGTTATTGGGTGCAACCTCTGATTCTAAGCAAAATCAGAAGGATATTGATAACTTCTTTTATTAGGAATATTGAGCTTTTCAAATTTTCTTAAAACTTTTTTTTTTTTTTTTTGCTTTTGTCTGCAAGTGGTATTTTTCAGAAAGAATGGCGTAACAGAGCACTCACTTTGATAGTTTCCATAAAATCATTATTAGAGAAAGTTCAAGACTAATTACTGGAATTCACTTGAGTTAGGCTTAAATACTGAGTAGTTTTATTCATCATGAGTTATGTACATATTTATTCTTTACAATGTATCATACATAATTTAATATTTAAACCACTTATCATTTTGGGAATTTCATTCAGGAGTAATCTGAGCCTTTGTTTCTAATTACATTTTTCAAATTTCTTGCTTGTTCTGTTTTCCACTTTTAAAATTATTTCTGAAATTTAATTGACATCTTAATGAATACATATTTTTTTCATATCCTTTGAACATAAGCCAAGTATAGAAAATTTCCTTAAAAGTTGAAGCTCAAAAACTGATTATAATTTTAAAAAGTTTGAGGGAATAATAGTAATTTTCTCATAAAATTATACTGAAATACAGAAAGTCAAATGACTTTTTGCTTAAAAGAAAAAAGCTTTGTAAATTATTGCTAAAATCTTGCTTTTTCAAAATAAAAAAAATTGGAAAAATAATTGAAACATAATGCTATATAGATATATGTTTTATTACAGGAAATATATAGGATTAGAGCTGAGAGTCTTAGTAAGTGTAAGCAATTTGTAATTACAACCTTAGTTTCCATATTAGTCTGAGCAGAAAGCCATTTGAAATTAGTTTTCTTCAGTGGATAGTTCATATGTTTTATGCTTGATGGGAATGTAGTACAAAAGAAATATTATTTCTTGTAACAGGTGTATCACAGAAACAAATTTTATTGATAGCAGACGTAAATAATAACTAGTCTAGAAAATAGTGTTCAGTTACATTCTCATAGCCTAATTTAAGCTTCTTACTGGGATAGCAACAGGCCCTCATAATGGTTACAAAGCCATTTCTGTTACACACACACACACACACACACACACACACCCCTTAGTGGGGGGTGTTCAAAGTTTCCAAAGATGATGGTAATACTTCACTTAGCTGAAAATCTGAACCCTTTCTCTCTGACATTATATGAATTGAAATTGATTGAATTTTGTTGGTTCCATAACAAACAGTCCAGGAAGGAATACTGGAGGTGTGTGATAATTGCTTTGTTTCATAGAACACTTTACAGCTTTCAAAGTCCCTGTCTTTTTTGCTATCTAAAAATTGTACATTCATATACCTAAATAACAGGGTTGGTGTTTTTTTTTACAGGGTTGTTTATTTCTAATGACTCTACATCATTAAATTCCATTTATTCTTTTTTTTTTTTTTTCTTCTCCTTCGTGTATTTGGGCAATAGACATTTGCTAGCTAATAGGCTTCAGGGATGTGAAAAAAAAAAAAAAACAGAAAAAAACACCTTTCCCTTTGAGAAACTTGTAATGTAGTATGGGGCATAGTTAGATAAGTGAAATAAGAGAAAGCAAAAAAAAAAATTTTTTTTTTTTTTTTTTACATTGAAAGCGCAAAGCCTGGCATCTTCGTTTGTAATTGGAAGTCTGGAAAGTGCTTCAAATAACTTAAATATAAGGTATGTCTTGAAGAGTGAGTAGCTGCTGGCCAGGCAGATGGGGCTAAGGCTGTGATTGCCAACCAGATGCAAATTTGGCATCTTAAAATATACTTGGCCTTGTCTGGAAATGTTTTTGATTTTCACAAGTGTAGTTGGGAATTCAACATGTATCTAATGGGTAGAGCTAAGGATAAGGGATGCTTTAAACATCCTGTAATCCTAAAGGTAGCTCCACTCACACCCTCAAAAAAAGAATGATCTGTTTCAAACTGTCAGTAGTGCCAAAGCTGAGAGAGTTTGGGTTATAGGCATTGTGGGCAAAAGAAGTAAATACATAGAGGAACAAATTTTGACTTATGAAAATACATATTGCTCAATGTGCATGAAGTAGAAATAGTCTCCAAATAGACTATGGAGAGGAAGAAAGAGACTGTATTCTATCTCAGCATAGATGTTAAGAAAGGCACATCTTTGTTTCTGTAAAGTACAACAGCTTCTGCACATTAGTAGAAAATTAAAATAAGAATGAGTCTTTAATAACTCTATTTTAAAGAAACAAAAATTGATACATAGGTTTCATTGAAATGTTCCTGTGAGCTTAAAATGTTAAAAAAATGAGAAGTAAAAAAATGCATAGCTTATTATTTTTGGTCAAGAAATCAACAGAGGGATGTGTGTGTTCATTCATTCAAATTGTATTTTATCAGAAATATATTGTGGGCTCTAACATCACAGGTTCACATCTTCTCCTGCTTCCACCATGCAATCTTAGAAGAGACTAGTCAGATGAATTGCTATCAGGCCCCAGATAGAGATGGGGAGGTTAGGGAATGGAGCACATACTTCAGAGTAATAAAGTGAAAACAAGGTGGATTCTGTATATGGCAAATGTATTTAACAGACTACTAGTTGTCCTAGTGTTGCTATTTCTTAAGCTAGTGCCTTGCAACAGTGCCTGGTAAACTCTTACTGAACGGCTGTATGAATAAATACACAAATGAATAAAACAAGAGAAAAGAGAGGAAATGAGGGAGAAAAGAAAGGGAAGGAGTAAAAGGGAGGAAATGGAGGGGTTATGTCCCTTAAAATCACAGAATTAACTAAGTTCTCTGAGGGCAAATTTTTTGAGTGTTTTGACCACTACAGAATTCCCAGTAACTGGAAGTATGTCTCACCCATAATTATATTAGTGTTCAGTATTTGTTAACTGAATGAATTACCCTACTCTTACACAACTTCCTGCCCTTCAGGATGCATACAGAAACTTTGTTGGGAGTGGGAAGTGGCAATATAATAATCATTAATTATAACACTGATGACTATATATTTGGACAATAGATGTATTTTTATAAATAAAGCTACATTACTTAGAAGTGACTCAAAAAGAACATAAGGATAAGCAATTCAGTCATGCTTGGATTTTCAGGAATAGATTACGTCAGCTAAACTGGATTTGGCATTTTCAGGATCAGAAGTGTGTGTGAGGGAAGGTGGAGGGGAGGGAGAGGAGGAAGAAAGAAAGGACATAAAGACTAGCTCTGATAAGAGAAAACACAAAATTTAAGAAGCAGTAGGAGATACCAGGGTTTTTTTTGTTATTATGTATACTTCATAGCTATATTATTGTATGCTGTATTTAAATATTATTTGTTTGTTTGTTTATTTTAGGGAGAGCATGCATGAGTGAGAAGGGGAGAGAGAAAGAGGTAGAGAAACTCAACGCAGGGCTTCATCTCATGACCCTGATGTCATGACCTGAGCTAAAACCAAGAGTCGGATGCTTAACTGACTGAACTATCCAGGCACCCCTGTTATTACATACTGTATTTTAAAAATATACATAATGAGGTGATCTTATCACAGTAATGCTCTTATACTGGCAATGCTCTCATTTCTGGCAATGTGATTTTCATATCAGGTATTTAACAATACTTAGTATCCATGTAGAGCATCTAACTCTTAAGCTTTATGCAGTTCTTGGCAGTGTAGCCCACTAAAATCGTGTTACAAGGTCAAGAGTTTTTCAGCATAGTTCCTTTGCCACAATTCCATGATCTTTCTTTCTTTCTCCTTCAGAGTCCTCATCTGTTGAGTGGGGATGATAATTCTGTCCCTACTTATCTAAAGACTAAATGGATAGCTGGATTCAAAAAATAATTTTAAAAAAGATTCTTAAATTTGGAATGCTTAATAGTAGAATTTACGAGAACGTAGTTATACTGTATGTTAAAATAAACCCATTTTCTATATTCTCACTTACATAAGAGAGAGGAGGTTCTCAATTTGAAAATGTATAGAATTTTGTGATTGTATAGAATTTTGTGATTTGTGGAACGCTGTGCATTCATCCATAAATTTTAGTTGGGAAGCTTTTTGTGCTTCGCTATAATTACCCTTCCAAGGGAAATCTTCAGTATTATTAAAGGAACAACTCTGAAAGTTATAAACTCCTTTAGAAAAAAAAAAAAAAGAATACAAGCTATTAATATAATTTGTCTTCAAAGCTCTTAAAATGTATCTGAGAGGTCATTCCCAATGGCATTTGGTGTTTTCCTCATAGTGCTATATCTGCATTATTCCAAGAGTGAATTATTAACATGAGACCTAATTTGAAATTCTACACTACTTAAAATTACTGGGATGATAGTTTTCCTTTGGTGTTCCTTTTCTCTAGCATGGGATTTACAAATAGAGAAATAATAATTCTGTTTGTTCTTCCCTTTTGTTTTAGTTGTCACTACCTTATATATTGTGAATAAATGTTTGGGAGTAATTTTTGCCTTTTAAGTATCATAAACATTAACAAATGCTGTTTGATTCACTTACAAATTATATGAGAAGAGCCATGAAATTTTCCTAACCTTTTCTGTAGCTCAATAAATCACAAACAGACAAGAAAGTTAAGCACTACTTCAGTGGAAAATCAGCAGACAGATGTAGCACACATTCCCCTCAAAATAATTCAGAACCTGTTTCAATTTATCAAATGCCTACTTTATCTGTCAAAACAATGTCCTTTCTCAAATAAAGGGCATTGTTTCTGTAGCAAGAAAAAGGTTCTGATGTATTGTTATCTGCAAATGGATGGCGGAATAATGGAACAACAGGCAGTGTTTCAAACTAAGAGATCAAAGGCCAGAATGCATTACAAATCTTGTTAAAATAAATGAGGGTAAGAGCATAATTCCAATAAAGACATTTATAGTCTTAAACAATCTCTCTGTCTTTTTTAAAAGAGATCTTTAAAAATGAATCTAAATCCCCTTACAAACACCAAAAGGTTTTTGCTGCTTTCCTCAAAGAAGTTCAGTATTCAAAGAAATACAGAATCGCAGAACTCTCATACAAGCTAGATAACAGTACTTTTTTTTAATGTGCTGACATTGTAGAATTTTCCTGATGCTGCTCATCTATCCGTGGCATTTATCTGTGCGCATAGTATTCAAGGAGGAAAACACTTGTTCGTAAAATATCCAAATCTAAAACATATTTTAATATGAAAGTGTTTAACTAAATAAATTTGTTCAACATTTTAGCTTAATTTTATAACTTAATCTCCCTGATTGTAAGCAATTTTTCATAAGTAATCTCAGAACTCGGATACGTCACAAAATAAATCCTCTTACAGCGTCTCAAGATGAACTATTTCCCTTTTTAACAGTATCAAAAAAATCCAAATGTATTTAAGGCAATAGCCAGCATTTTGGTTGTAGTGCTACTTGTACACAATCAGTTAGCTGTTATTTCCTAACCGTTGTCATGCGCAGACATTTGCTTTAACCTAAACGTGCCAGATATTTATGAGGATTCCTTCAGCCTTGTTCATCTGGAGCTGAAAGATGCCAGTGTAGCCTGATGTATCTGTCTTCTGTATGACTGCAGGTTGCTGTCCTTTTCTTTATTCTAGATCTTTCTTTTGTTCACTTTTGCTTTTAAATGCAACCATGACCTTTGTCAGTTGCCAGACTGTCTTCTTAAAACAAATCTATAGGGGGCGCCTGGGTGGCTCAGTGGGTTAAAGCCTCTGCCTTCGGCTCAGGTCATGATCCCAGGGTCCTGGAATCCAGCCCCGCGTCAGGCTCTCTGCTCAGGAGGGAGCCTGCTTCCTCCTCTCTCTCTCTGCTTGCCTCTTTGCCTACCTGTAATCTCTGTCAAATAAATAAATAAAATCTTTAAAAACAAACAAACAACAAAAAACCAAATCTGTAACAATTTTGTTAAAAGAAATTCTATATTCAGTAATAACCTTTGGAAATTAAGGACTATAAAATGCATTAATTCATGATCATCAAATGATACAACAGGCATCTGTGACCATATATATTCACACAATCCTATAGTAGAACAGTCTTTAAAACTACTGGGGAGTTATTAAAGTTGCATTGACCACAAAGTTATCTGAGAACAATTCCTGGAAATGAAAAATGTTTTGTTTCATATAATTGTGATGTTTACTGTCTGACACTAAGATTGTAGGATAATGTGATTAAACGTAGTTTCACCATCAAAAATTTAGTTTTCTCAGTTACACCAGTAAATACATGAATCAAGCAATAGATATTTAAAACAAATGTGGGTTAAGCAGTCAGGAAAAGGCTGGTCTTAAGTTAAAGTTATTATTATTATTATTTTTTCACAAAAATACTTCTATATTCCCCCAAACCTTTTGCAGGGAGAGGATTCCATGAACACAATTTCAACTCACGTTTTTATACACCCTATGAAAGGAAAATACTAGTTGTTGTCCTGTGGGACATTCTGTTCAAAATTATCTGGTAGGCCTATAGAGTTTGTTCCACAGTATTTCAATAGATTGTCTAATCACTAATCCATGCCTGTGCAAATCTCCCCTAATTTTCTGTTATATGCCACTGACAGAAGGAATGGCAAGACTTCACCCTGCCTCCAAGGAAGTCAAAAACTCATACTAAAACACCTTAAACGTTCAATTATTTTGTTCACATTCTCTAAAACATCTCATGTACTCTAAGTCATATAGACTTATGTAATATGAATTGAAGTTAAAACCCAGGTTTTAAATATTTTATTTTATTTTATTTTTTTAAGATTTTATTTATTTATTTGACAGAGAGAGAGAGGTCACAAGTAGGCAGAGAGGCAGGCAGAGACAGAGGGGAAGCAGGCTCCCTGCTGAGCCTAGAGCCTGATGCGGGCCTCTATCCCAGGACCCTGAGATCATGACCTGAGCCGAAGGCAGAGGCTTAACCCACTGAGCCACCCAGGCACCCAAGGTTTTAAATATTTTAAAAATATATTATTCCACAAATTATTTAATTATTCATGTTTTACTTTATTCTAAAAACATAAATATGTAAACATGCTGTATATTCATAAACCCATTTATATATTCAAGGAGTATATATTTTTATGTGTATAGATATACACACACATAGTCTGTTTATCCATCTATCCAGTCTCAGTAAATTAGACTTAAAGCTTGAGTCAGACAGATTGGAATTCAGCTTCTGTCTTAGGAGCTGTAATGACTTTGAACAAGTTCATAAACCTCTCTGTTCACTTCTGCTCATAACCCCATTCTGTGACCTTAGGCACTGAAGACTTAGAGCAACAGGTCCTGCTATCTTCTTCAGTAAACTATATTCTGCAGAGATTTATCACAGGAACCTCATAAAACATATTAGTGTATTCCAATATATGAAATTTGTTATCTGGGAGATCTGTTTACACACATCCTCACATGATAAACTTGGGTTAATCCTATTTGTTTCCAGTTGTATGGTGAGTGTTAGAAAACTCTCCATCGACAGGAGGAATTTGACCGATGGTGTCCAAGAATATATCTCTATTTGACAAAATATATTTGAAAACTACACGGGGCTTTCTTACCCATTATCAGAAACAATAAAGATCAAGATATTTTTAAAGCTCAGCACAGAATCTGTCTGTGCTTAAGATTTGCATATTTGAAGTAGAAATACATGAGGGAGGAGAGAGCAGTTAATAGACATGAGTGGGAGAGTCTTTATCAAGGTGAAGTTTTTGTCTTGAGGACCTTCCATCCTGCACTCTGGTAACTGTCTTAAAATTCTCCTGGCACGTAGGGATGCTTACTAGCAGCACCAGTACCTCTAAGTACCTGAGTATGGGGGATGGGTAGGGTAAGAAAGGAGTGTCCAGTCTCCGTATACTTCATATGGTTTATCTTGATTCTATGCAAGAACTAAGGATGGATTAGGACAAATATCTTACCTCCTCGAATGATATACCACCCCATTATAAATATTAACATTTAGAAACATATAGGCAAATTTATTAGATTAATAAAATAATTTCCAAGAACATTCTCCATCAATTCAAAGTTAAGAAAAATCAAGAAAAAAAAATTAAATTCTACCCACGCCTTCTCCCCAGAAGACAAGCACTAAGGACACCTGACATAAAATGCAACATGGTGACTCTGAAGGAGATAAGGAGAAAAGATCATTCCGGGAAGAACTTTTGTCTCAGACAACCTTTATTCAGAATCTGTATCTGTAAACACAATAGGCAATATTTGGGTTGGACTGGAAGCCCACACAATTCAGGTAAACAATAGTTTCCTTGCTCGAGTAGATAATTTGGATAAGTTGGTTAATATTAGAGAATTTTCATTTTTAAAAAACAGTTACAGTAGCAGCTTCAGATATTTTATTGAAAAGAATAAGAGGATGACTTACAAAATGAATTATTTAAATAAGTAATTAGTGTAGAATATCACTTAAATTGATATATCTTGTGATTTAAATTGAGAAAGGGTAAGTAGTATAGAGACTATTACAGATATGGCTTATTTTTCCCAGTGTCATACATATTTTTAAAAGCTCAGTCATCTTTTTGATCACTTTATCGTATATCTTCTTTTTAAATTTCTGTGAACAAAATGGAAAATATTATCATATGTTCAAAGAGAGATTATAACATTAACACCTATTCTATAACAAATTGTAGGAAAATTTGACTTTACTATCAAACGTCCTTATAGTTAATAAACATATATACACTCCAAGATTCTGATTAATAGGAAAACAACATTAACAGACTAAAGCATCAGTGATAATGCAACCATTTAAAACAACAAAAATGCCTCTATGAATATTAAATCAGTGACTTCTGAAATAAAAAAAAATGTGCTTGGCACTGAAAATTAATGTGGTTTCTTACATGTAAATTATCATATTTTAAACAAAAGATATCTTCAAGAACCATTTTAATCTTTGCTATATTTTACATATAGTACTTTCAAATTCATATTTCAATGTTGACATATTTCAAATAAAGAAAATGGACTGTTGTAATCCTTTGCATGGTGTTTTCATTCAATTAGCTCTATCTTTCTTTTTCTAAGCAAACAAGATGGCAATTTACTCAAAGTCAACCCATAATAACATATATCAGCCAGAGTCAAACAAACACAGTGCTGCTCATGCTACACCTTTTAAAATCAAACAATTTTAAATAAAAGCAAACATGAACATAAATAGTGTTTCCCTTTGGAATTTGACTGTTGACAGAAAAATGATAAAAACATAAAAATGGTTTGAATTTGTAAGGAAGTTAAATAATTCAGGAAATGTTTTATTAACTGATAGCAGAGAGAACAGGATTTTGGTCTTTGCATTATGCAGTAATGAAAGAATAAATATATGTGGCTTTAAAAAAAAAACCAAACCCTTCCTAACTGTATTAAAATTTCACAAGGTAGTTGAAAACCACATTCTTATCAAGCACTCACCAAAATATAATTCTGTTTTAAAAACTTTTTTAGGTTAGTTTGCAACATTTTCCAAAGTGAAAGAAAAGTTCGGTGTCAGTATGTAGTTTTAAAAGGGGCTTCTGGTTTATGTTTTCAGCATATTAGAACAGAAATTCAAAGGAAGCAGAATCTGAAACAAGAAGTAGATATAGCAACAACAGTCTGTTGGACTGTTTGCTGAATAGAAAATTACTCTTATATGATGAAAACAGGAAGTTACCACCTCCAAAATGTTCTCACCAAAGCATTTTTCTCTTAATTTAGACAAAATACAAGAAGATATAAATAATGATGTTATGCAAACATAAAGTTTATAAATGTTAATAATTATATGTTTGTACTAAATTTACTAATTATAAAACAAAAGCAAAATTCTCTATAAAGCATATTATTTGATATAATCAGGTACCAAATCATGCAAACTTAGCAAATGTCTTAAAATTAAAGTACACTATTAAAGTATGTTTTTCACTCACTCTCATGTAGTTTAAGTTTCATATTAGTGTAACAGAGGTATGGAGTTCTGTTTCTGGACTTGGATTCTGAGTCCTTTATTTGCTGACAATGTGACATTTGGTACATTGCTAATTTCTTACTCCAGGTTTCTTTATCAAAAAAAAAAAAAAATGCACGTGCTAAAATGGATATGGTGAGATTGAAGTAATGAATTGATTTAGAAGATTTAGTGTAAAAGATGCATTATTGGTCAGTCTTTATTGCTCATTTTAGGATTCCTACATACAGCACAATGCTTGCTTATGATGATACTCAGTGCACCATCTCTGAAAAAAAGAAGCAAAGCCAAAAAAAAACCCCAACAACCTGTTAATTTTATAACAGTTTTAATAAAATATATGCTTTTCCTTCGGTGACCTGGGTGCTGTAACTGAAAATATGATCTGAATTGTCCATCTATTTATATAACTTTGCTTTTGAACTTGCTGACCATTTGAAGGAAAAAGTAGAAATGCTGAAAGGAGTACTCTCATGTAAAGCAAGTAATATTATAACTTTGGTACAACTTGTTTGGTATGTTGAACTTGGTACAAATGCTTTGTACATTATATGCACAGTGTATAATCTGAGCTAAGACACATTTATAACTTAATTCTGCTTCTGGCACCTCAATCTTAAAACATAACAGAGAAAATATATAATAATATGAGCAAAATGTTGTCACTGTAGCAGTTTTTGAAGTAAACTCTAAGTCCAATATGGGGTTCAAACTCACAACTTCAAGAGTCACATGCTCTACTGACTGAGCCAGCCGGGTACCACGATATCATTTTTAAATATGAGGAGTTATTGAAAATAATTCTTAAATAAGTTAAGACATTGGGGCGCCTGGGTGGCTCAGTGGATTAAAGCCTCTGCCTTCGGCTCAGGTCATGATCTCAGGGTCCTGGGATCGAGCCCCGCATCAGGCTCTCTGCTCAGTAGGGAGCCTGCTTCCCCCTCTCTCTGCCTGCTTCTCTGCCTACTTGTGATCTGTCTGTCAAATAAATAAATAAAATCTTAAAAAAAATAATAAGACATAGACACTTCTAGTATGGTACCTGGCACTATTTTTAGTGATTGATAAATACTAAGGCAAGAGAGAAAATACAAAGTCTGCAACAATACATAGCTTTTCTGCTTATTCTCTGGATGGAACATTAAGCACCATCAGGATTAATATAGTTATATGAAGAAAGGCTTCTGACATAATACTAAATATACACAGAAAGTAGAAAAGCATTTAATATAATACCTACCATAAAAATGAATTTAGGAAAGATAGTTTTAAAAATGTTAGGGTAGTTAGATTTGAGGAGTGTTGTTTTTTTTTTTTTTCTCATCCTTTTTAAGTCTTCCTGTGGATTTTTATATTTACAAAACAAAGAGAAAGCATTTCTAAAATCAACATTTATATGTTCCCTGTACTATTATTCATCTTAGTTAATTAGAAGAGGAAATGTAATGAGTCTGTGCTTGTTTTTGTAATTGTCCATGCATTTGCCTGCTTCAAATGTCAGTATTATAGCTACCTACCTTGTCCTGTTACTTTTTTACTTCCCACCTGGAGGCATTAGTTTACAGCTATGGACACAGGAAAAATAATATTGGTATAAAGAAATGAAGTGTAAGAATTCTCATTCAGTCAGCAGTCAAAGTGAAAGAATGTGTATGTAGGAGTGACCGCAAAATTTCCATGCCTCTATTTAAGTGGGTTCACCTGAGACTGTGTCTAACTTGTGTCAACATATATGATACGGACACTGGATATAATGATCTTTACCCAAACAGAACCGTTTGTGTGAGCATGGCCGCTCTACAAATCTTGCCAACTGACAGTGTACTCAGTACATTTTGGGAAACATATCTTGTGCTGGCTATAGAGCAATCTAAGCAAACACATTTTTCTCTCAAAGCATGTAAAACTTTCATATTAGTAAGGGTGTTTCAAAGCAATTTTGCCAAAAACAAAATCCTGATGGGTTTTTGGAAAAACTCTCTTTAAGTCATCTTTTTTAGTAGGTTGTTTTATTTTTCAACTGGACCTTTAAAAAAATAACATTTCAAAGTATAAATCTTTATATTTCTACACAAAATATTAAAAATATAAAATGATGCCAGTTATGTAACTAGTCCATGTACTTTGGGAACTATTTTATATCTCTATTATATATGTGTACATTCTTAAATTCAGAACAAAATAAAAATTATTCACATACGGATTCATGTCAAAATAATTAGAAATAAGTAAATATGTCTCATTTTTAGAAAGAATGTTGACCATCCACTTTCTCTCTCCAATTATCTTCTCCAGGACTGCCTTAGCCATGCAGAAAGCAAAGCAAAAAAAAAAAAAAAAAGTAATGCCTGAAATGAGTTTTACTATAGAATGTATTATTTGTGTTATAAATGTATTATATTTTAGATTTGGGTGGGTGTTCTCCCTGGGTACTGTCTGCCAGTTTGTTGATACTTAATCCAGGTTCTACTTCTAATGATATAGATTAAAAGCATAGGAAAAGTATCTGGAGTGACATAGAATCATTGTTTATTTTTCATAATAAAGTTCTTGGTCAAAGATGTAACCCTAGAAATACATGTAGGAATGATAATGAATTATTAAATCTAAAAGAGGAAAGGATGGTAATTCTTTTTTTTGGAAAGGATGATATTTAAGTCTCAACAATTTTCAGGTACAAAAATAAATTCATTTATATATAGTATGTCATAAATTTACTTAAAAATAAGGAAGATAAATATTTTTCTGGTATTTTTTTCAGATGAGGGGAAAAAGGCTCAGAAGACTTAATAACTTGCTTTAGTTTTCAGAATTGAAAACCCTTATTGAATGACACCTGTTGTGAAATGCAAATAGCACTTGTAAGTCACAAAACGTGGGCAGTCATGGAATATCATTCCAATATACATAAGTGATGCACACTTATGCATATTGTGAGTGGAGCTGGCAGTGTAATATTAAATACAGAAAAGCAGAATGAAGATACAAATATAAATATTTTATCACAAATGGAAGAATTATAGTTTGGTTAATATATGCAATATCATCATGGTGCTTGGATAGCTCGGTGTGTTAAGCATCCAACTCTTGATTTCAGCTCGGGTCATGATCTCAGGGTTGTGACATCGAGCTTGGCCTTGGTCTCTGCACTGGGTGTGGAGCCTGCTTATGATTCTATTCCTCACCCCGTCCCCTTGCTGCTCACACTCACAGTCATTCTCTCAAAAAAACTGTTTGTGTGTGCTCAATATCCACAAATTTTTCTGACAAGTGTTACCTGCAAAACCTTCAGTAGACATAATTGATGCTATATAAATACAAAACACATAATACATAAAATAAGTTTTTGAAAATAGATTTAGAGACCCATATTTTATTTGGTGGACTCAGATTTTTACCCTGAAGTTCAAAAAATATAGAGTCTATGATTCTTAGAAGAATTTGTACTGGCAACCATATATCTTTCAAGGCAATACTAACCATGACACTAAGTACTATAGTATTTAGAAAGATATACAGTAAAAATGATTGCTTAATGACAACTTTAAAATGAAAAATTTCATGCCTAATTAAAAGCATGATAATTAATGGTATCTATATTGAACTCTTCTGGAGTTCTTGTCCTCTTTGAGTTACAAATCAAAATCTAGGAATGTGCTATGCTTGTGTGTAGGTCTTCAAGACTAGAGCCAGTTAGTGATATATGGTTTATTCAACTAAATCTCACCTAAAATTTATAGAATTATTTTGGGATTATGTGACACATGGAGTTCTATGTGTTATACCTGAAGCCACCTTCAGATATGACCCATGGCCCAGGCCCAAGAACTGAATGGTGCTTTGCTGCCTTGGTGATTAAATATTGACTAGTGACCTGGTGAGACTATCAGTCTTGTTAAAAGAGGTAATTCTGACGATGAATGCTAAGGTAAATTTAACAAACAGAAACTCTTGACTTCATATACATGACCACATAGTCTACAAACCTATATGAGCCATCACAAGATTAGCATTCTAATTCCACACAGATTTCTGAATGCTTTTGCTCGCTTTGTTTGACGTTCCTCAAGATTTCCTTTAGTTTTACTTTAACCTAATTTGATTTGTACAAAGTTAACAGGGGATATCATTTCAAGTTACTGGAAGCAAAAGGATAGAAAATGTCAGTCATGAAAATAAGGCCTGTCATAATACAAATATCAGTGTACAGATACAGAAAGGTTTGCTGGGACACAGCATAAATCCAAGGAATCAGTTGTAGCACAGACAAAAAAAAATGTGGTCTCTGGATATTTAAAAGGGTTCAAAATCCTGAGAGTCTTTGCACTGACAATGGAACTTGGATATTCCAGGTGCTAAGGGAGAAAGCTTTTAGTCTTCTGCCTTGCTTTATATTGTTTGCTAGTTATGGGCATCCAGGAGCATGGAGATGTTGACCATAAGCAAATGAAAATATAGGTTAATCTTACCCAAAACAAGGCAGGGAAAAGGTGGTAAGATAACAACCTAGGGGGGCACCAGGGTGGCTCAGTGGGTTGGGCCTCTGCCTTCAGCTCGGGTCGTGATCCCAGGGTCCTGGGATCAAGCCCCGCGTCGGGCTCTCTGCTCAGCGGGGAGCCTGCTTCCCCCGTTCTCTCTGCCTGCCTCTCTGTCTGCTTGTGATCTCTGTCAAATAAATAAATAAAATCTTTAAAAAAAAAAAAAAGATAACAACCTAGGCTGGGATGGGGACAGTTTCTATAGTGTCTGTAGTTCACACAAGCCCAGAAATAGGTCTGGTGAAAAATCTCTCCCAAATTGACAATCTAATGTGCATTTTAAATTGAGCTTATGGCCTCATGTAATTCCATATGAAAGGAAGAAATTCTGAGTGAAATGTATGTATATATTGATAATTATGGAGATTACAATTGAGTCTTCTGGCATATGTAATAGTGAATAGCAATACAAAGTACTTATCAGTGCAAATGTACTTAACAAAAGCAAAGACATGCTCGCTTTTGCTAAGAGCAGATATACTTTTTTTTTTTTTTTAATATGAGACTGTAAACAAAACTGTTGTTTCTGTTCTGTTAAGAAAATTGTAGAGTGGAATGGGGAAATTAAAAATGTGTCAGATACCTTGTTACATGTTTCAAAGAGTGTTTTCTAGAAACCTCAGCAATCATAAATGATCCATAATACCTTACATGTGTTTTAGAATACTTTTTTTTTTCATTTTCTCATGAGTTCCCATTAATATGAGAGCTCTGCTCTGATATTGCTGTGGAAGCTTATATAGATGCTGAATTTGGGTTCTAAAGGCCAGAGATACATGCACTTGGAGCAAGTGTTACTTTATTTGGTTTTTATTCACTTGGTAAAAGTTATAGATAGCAGGAAGGTGAGAAGTTTTGCAAGATCACTGGGAAAAGTTTCTGTGATTTTTATTGTTTTTAGTATCATTAACGACTAATTGCAGTCCCCCTGACTTTATTCTGTTCTTGCATTCCTTTCACTATTTTCTTGAATTTTTTTTTTTTCCTGGTCATACAGACCTTGTCTTGCAAGTCTATGTTTGGGTTCATTTTTCTTTGCATAATCCAAGGAATCATAAATCAAGCCAAATCCAGTTGTCTTGCCACCACCAAAGTGGGTTCTGAATCCAAATACAAAGAAGACATCTAGTGTGGTCTTGTGTATTTTGGATAGTTTTTCCTGAACTTCTGTCTTAGGTGCTGTTGCCTTTCCATAGAGAAGGACATCAGTGACCATCTGTTTCTGCTGAAGTAGTCGATCGGTTATGAACTTCCTGGTCGAAATACTTATTGTGTTGTTCATGATGGCACCCAAGCTTTAAGCACTTATGGAGGAAAACTGTTGAGATCTTTTTCTCCACTTACTGAATAGGTACCCTTGGACAATTCCTTAACCATTCTAAGCTCTGGTTTATTCATCTGTAAGGGAGGGGCAGTAGTGGGATCTACCTCAGAAGAATTTTGTGAGGATTAAAGCAGAAGTTGGTTAAATACTTTGAATTTTCTAGGTATTAACCCATAGGTTCTTACATTAAGTTGCAGAAGGGGAGAACAGGCTTAGAAGTATAACGCACTAAAAAAGAGCCTGGAAGCTCTAAAAATGAGGAATCACTTTTTATATAGTCAGATTGGGTGAAAGCAAAAATTGAATATATGGACAAAAGAAAAGAATATGCTCATATCTAATTAATGGAGGAAGGTTTTACTATCAGATTCTAAAGAGAGCAGTTAGAAACACATAGTTGCTTTTCTCTAAGGTCTATAGAAACAGTTATTCACAAATAAAATTGTATAGGAACCCATATTCTTCCTTGTCTACCTTATTTTGGGGAGAAAATTTTTTTTTTTTCTTTAGCAGCTATGGACTAGGGGGCAGCTACAGGTTTCAAAGCAGCCATGACTGGGTGGGTGTAGACATGTGCATTTGGATTATGGATGCCGGTTCCTTATCAATTGTTAGGTGTTTGGAATATTAGTGCTGGATAGGTGGAGAGAATTAAGATTGATTATTTTTTTAAAGATTCATTCATTCATTCATTCATTCATGCATTTATTGCGGAAGCCAGGGGAGGGGCAGATGCAGAGAATCTCCAGCAGAGTCTGTGTTGAGCAGGGAGCCAGATATGGGGCTCTACTGATCCATGAGGTCTTGACCTGAGCCAAAATCATGAGTAGGTAATTAAACGACTGAGTCACCCCCAAGGTCATTTGTTTTGTATTAAGATGGAAAAGTGAAAATACATATTTCATAAACATTTGAGATAAACTTCTTAAAATAGATCAGATACCCATATATAAAAATAAGTATATAAAACAAAATAGAACATCCCTCATATATGTTTCAAGATTGAAGTTTTTTTTTTTTTAAATGCTCATTTATCTATTTTTAATTAATGGGGAGAATTTAGTTTTTTAAAAGAGTAACAAAATTCATACTTGATGCTTTTTATCATGTACTTCAGAAATTATTACATGGAAAATGTATTTAAAAAGACTGGTTTGAGGGGTGCCTGGGTGGCTCGGTGGGTTAAGGCCTCTGTCTTCGGCTCGGGTCATGATCTCAGGGTCCTGGGATCGAGTCCCACATCGGGCTCCCTGCTCAGCGGGGAGCCTGCTTCCTCCTCCTCTCTCTCTCTCTGCCTGCCTGCTTGTGATCTCTCTCTGTCAAATAAATACATTAAAAAAAAAAAAAAAAAGACTGGTTTGGATTTTAAAGTCTTACCTAGACATCGTCTTATTAGAAATTATGGCAGTTAATACCTGGTTTAACCATTGCTATATTCAAGTTGTATAAATGTCTAAACCAGGACTTTCAATTTTGGTAACATATCCTGCTAGTAAGGGTTTTTCTTTACTTCCATTGGCTAATATATAGTCTCTTCTGAATAATAGGATTTTGAAGCAGACATGAATTTTATGGGTAAATCATCTGGACTAGTCTACTAATCATGTAAATTGATAAAATGGGATCAAGGATACTTTAGTGACTTAGTCAAAATTACACTACAGTTGGGGGACAAATCAAATATAAAATTATGGTCTGGGGGTGCCTGGGTGGCTCAGTGGATTAAGCCTCTGCCTTTGGCTCAGGTCATGATCTCAGGGTCTTGGGATTGAACCCCACATTGGGCTCTCTGCTCAGCAGGAGCCTGCTTCCCATTCCCCCTCTGCCTGCCTCTCTGCCTACTTGTGATCTCTCTCTCTGTCAAATAAATAAATAAAGTCTTAAAATTATAGTCTGAATCTTCTCACTAGGAAAGAAGGATCAAAAAAATTCAAAGTACCTGCAAAATTTTTCTGTGTCCATATTTTCTGTTAAGTGTGTTTACTCATGTCATAGATAGGGCCTTACTATGCCAGACATAAAAACTAGATAGAAGAGGAAAGAATTGTTATTTGCATTCAGATTCATGATGGGAGAAAGAAGAGAGTTTAGAAATTACTTACAGATAGTTCACAGATAGACTTTGTGGACTCTCTATCTTTGCACCACTCTCTAGTATGTTTAGGCAGGATGTTCTTAGAACTCCGAATGTACCTTATGGGGATTTGGCTTCACTGAAGCACTGCTTTTCCCCAGTATAAACAAAGTACAAAATTAAATAGCTCAAGTGCAAACCTGGAGAATCAGAAAGTCCAAGGGATTAGCAAATGTTAAGTTCAGCTGCTTTTAACAGGCTTTAAATAATGGTGACTTAAACAATGCAGAACTCTGTTTCTCTCGTATTTCAGTAAAGCAGAGATAAACATAGGACCAAACTTTCTGTTTACACAAGAGAAGGAGATGCTTCAAACAAATGGAAGGATTGGTTTTCATAAGGAATAAAGATTCCTGGACTGTCATAGTAGGAGAAAAGACAGAACATGTAGGTAAAGAAGCAGATAGGCTAGTCATACTGGTGGTGGAACCATAAAGCAGATAGTTCACAGATTATTCCTTAATTTTTTTTTTTTTTTTTGAGAAAGGATTATTAGCAGTGTACAGACTTGGTTGTATATAAATGTGGGAGCACAGGGTTTAGAGAGGAGACTTAACAATAACTTAGAAAGTATATAAGCTACAGAGCCCAATAAAGAAATAGCAGACACCGGCAAAGATTCTGATACATGGGACCATCCCGGGAAGCTGTCAGAGTTCACAGAAACTAAATTTGTGTGAATAGAATGGTAGTTGTGTTAGGTGTTCCTTACGCCATAACCTTACTATTTATATTTTTCCCTTATCAGACTGTGAATTCATCAGATGGAAGAGCTGATTTAAATTCTGCATCCCTAGCATTTCATGCAGATTGTATTGACACAAAACTTTGTTGAATGAATGAATGTTGTATGTTATTAACAATGTACGATGATCATATTTCTTCATGGTCAAATATTATGTCCAATGATAATGCTCTATTAAAGACAGCTTTTTGCGTGTTATATACTAACATACTTTCAGCATAGAACTGAAATGCATAGAAAATGAAAAAAAAATGCTTTTGTATAGAGCCTATATGTTGGTTTAAACTCCACCCTAAGTCCGCGCAAAAAGAACAATAAGAATTCTCCTTGCCCTAGGACACTATGATTTCTACGTAATACCGACTTTCTGATTTTTTAAAAAACATTGCTTTAATAGGCCACTTTGTTTCATTCTAACCTAAACCCTAAATACAGCAGTTATTTATTTATTTTTTCTCCAGAGGCTGTATCAGTCAGGTCTATGGAGTATCTTTGAAAGATAAGAAAACACCTAAAAACAAGGCCTAGCAACTCTACTAAATGGCCAGGAAATTCTTCACAAAATGGAAACTGGAATAGTTATATTGATTATTTCAATACCAGTGATGTTCCACGGTTGTAGTTTTGGCACCTTTTGAAGGTGCATTTACTCTTTTAGGCTGTTAAGGCACTATTTAATGAATCAATTGAGTCATTTAGTCAATAAAAGTATCCTTTACTCCTAAAAGAGTTAATATGCCTTTTCAGTGGTGCTTCACTTAGAAAAAAGATACAGTTAAAACCCTCAACAAATCAGATGTCATATTAGTTAAAATGCACATTTTTTAAAACAATGGATTCTTTTTTACCCCAATGATATACATATTATTTGTAAACAAACTCCTAGACTCACATAGAAAGAAGCATTCTCTGTTCAGAAATGTCAATGGAATGTAACATTGTCATAGAATAATGATCTTTTGTTCCCACATAAATGCCTAGGGAAAACTAAGATGTTCATTTTCAAAGCAGGAACATTGATCCACTGGGTATGTCCTATTAAAATGACTTTATTTTATTCCATCAAATAGCAGATGTAAATTCAGTCATTTAGTCTGATAGATATGGGTTCCAGAGAATGATATTTGTGTGCTACAGTATTACTAAATAGATGAAAATCATTGCATTCTGCTTTGCTTTATTTGTCAGCAAAACAGAATTAAGTTTGTTCATGAACACTAAGGTTTAATATGGGCAATTTAGAAATGGGGTATACCGATTTTATTTTTCTTTGATTTCTTTTAAGTAAACCTTTTCCAGATCTAATGGTCATTCAGTTACATAATTCTGAATTATATGCATTCTATTGAGAATTCTGTATATTGTTATATATCAGAAAGTAGGCACTATAACACAACATCTGAAGATTTGTGGCCAATGACTGTTCAAACAAAGGTAAATGTTACCATAATAAAAAAATGATGGAGAATCATGCCTGGTTTTGATAGTATTTTAATCTGAAAAGCAAAAAGAAAAGATGGCCAGAGCTCCAGGGGGAAAGACAGAAAAGCACAGAGATTTATATGTTCAAATAATGTGCATGTACATACATATAAGTCTGTGCACAGCTGATGTGTAGGTGGACACATTCCGCATGATGAATCGTCACATAATCCCTTAGAGCAGTTTTTGTACCTATCCTGATGGTATACACTGTGGTACATGCTGTGTCTTCCTGGCAATTCACAATAAAATTGTGATAGAAATTAATGGATTCAGAAAAAGGATTTATATCATTTCTTTCATCAGGATCTGAATTTCACATTACCGCCACTTGTGTAGCTGGTTAAATGTAGTGATTGTTTTTTGTCATCCGAGCATATGATATTATAGAAATATAAATTAGAGCCAAATGAAAAAGTACTTTTTATTTAAAGTGTACACTTCTTTTCAAAATGGAGTCATTAGATAGCATTTCTGAAATGAAAAACTTGAAAGGGTAGTGATTATTAATAAGGTGAAGGCTGTACCAAATATCGTAAGAGGTGTGGGTTTATCTCAGAGCTTAATACATTATTTAGAGGGAATAAGTTTCCCATGTCTTGCTAATGTGTTTTAGGAAAAGATGGTATTTTGTTATGCTTATCACGTGGCACCCCTCCCTCTATCCTCTCATACCTAGCTTCCCATAATCTCCCTGTTTTGTAGCCATAACTGTCGGCCCAGTTGATGTTCTAATTTTTCTGTAACTTCTCTCTATTGCTTTTGCTTTTGTTCGGGTAACATCATCTCTACCGGCATTGTCTCAGAGGAGGCATAATGCCCTGGCACCTAAAAAGATGCATCCAGGCCATCCACTGGGGAAGATCTTGGTGGGGGCTGAACTTGGAAGATTACACAGAAGACACGATAAGCAGTAAGTGGAAGAGCAGTGACAGAGACTTGCCAAAGGAAAAACAAAGTAAAAAAAGTTGTTGTGGTTGGGGTAGAACAAGAACAAGCCTTACTATCAGTGGAGCTAGGGGGTCTCAGACTAAAGGTTTCCCCCACCTGCGCACGTGGGAAGAGTTCCAGCAGGCATACTAAGCCCACATGTGCATAACAAGTGACCTTGGCTTCAAGCAGAGAGATTGTTGCGGTGCTGGGTACCAAGTACATCTATACAGGTTGCTTTCACACATTCCAGGACTGGCCAGTTGCTGACGGTGATGCAACATCACCACGCCACCGCTCCCGTGCCATCTGCACATACAAGTGTGAGATGGAGGAGTCACTCTAAGACACATATGCCATTCACTAGTATGTGTTGGGAAAAGCAATACAAAGTTAAGCACTCCACCTTACTTGACCCTCATTTGACCCAACTGCTGATTCTCTCATTTTTCTCTTCATTTGATCCATCAGATTTTGGCATGGTATACTTTTTTGCCCCCAAGTACATTTTTACCCTAAAATATAATAAACAGTAACAAAAACTCCTGGTCTCTCTCCATCGGGTCCCATGTCTTATGCTCCACCCCTCCATCTGCTGTTCTGTCCCCACCTTGCCGTTGGCTCAGAAAATTTGAAACCCAGAAATTTTCTCCACCATGAAATATGTTATTTTACAGAACTTTCTCAATTATATGATATAAGTGATTAACCAGAGGTTTAATTAGATTTTTTAAATCATAAATCAGATTAGAAGATGCATTTTATTTTAATACTTGACAATTCAAGAATAATTTATGAAACATTTTTCATTTCTCCACCCACCGGTGTTTTAACATATCTCACCAAGTGCTATTTTCTCCAAATTATTCTACCATTTTAGATACATAAGGGCAGACACATTTCCTTTCAAATCTATTTTTACTGATTCTTTTGCTTCATAGACAAAAATCAATTAGGATATACTTAAATACTTTAATTTAGCATCAAAAATTACAGTCGGTAGGACTAACATTTTCTTGGTTATATTTCTAAATGAAAAGTGAAAGGGAATATATATTGGCACATTTAACTGAATAAATCAATACAATTCCAAATCATTCTGCTTTATTTTAAAGTGCCTTTGTTTAAAAAAATCTATAGTGACTAATTTATGAACTCCTAGAATCATTTAATAACCTTGTTTAACCTTTGAAATGTTTCATAACTTTAAAAAGCCCAATGAATGCTATAATCTCAGAATTACTAACTTCCTTTCAAGTAGTAGGATATGCACGAATGGACCTAGATTTCCCCTTAATTTCACTGAATACACTTCCTTGTATGACCCTCTCCACATCCCTATTATTTCTGCTATCATAAGTCAAAAAGCCTATTATGTTTATAAATGCTGAGAGCGGGAGTGAACTTGTTAGCAGCTTGCATACTTAGAGTAAATGAAAAATGTACTATCGGGAGATGGGAAAATTTTAAAACGAACTTAAATTGGTAGGACTTTGCTCGTTATGTGCCACTCACTAAAAATTAATTTGTTTCCTACTACACACCAGAACCATATGATCATATATATTGAAAGTACTTAGAGATAGGGAAATTGCCATCTTCATGGTTGGCAATTTTTGTAGTACTTTTACCAAGATATTTGCTTAGTTCTCTGCCCCTTCCCTGTGTGTGCGTGTGTGTGTGTGTGTGTGTATGTGTGTGGTGTGCACATATGTGTGTAACTCTTGGAAACCACAAACATTTATTAAGTGAGCATTTAAAATTTATTCATCACACATAGAAAACAAAATACGTAAAAACGTAGTTCCTGGTCACAAGTATATCGTCTCAGTGGGGAGAAAGTCAACAAACATAAATCAGTACAAAATAATATAAAGCAATATATCACTTAATCACCTTGTTTTATGGCCTAATAGTTTCCATAGGAACTAAGAGGAGAAAGGAGATGATTGGATCAAAGTCAGAAACAAGGAAAATGGCATTAGTAGTGCTTTACTTAGTACCTGCAGACAAAGAGATACAGGCTAAAGATATAGGGAGGCCTTCCAGGATTATTAAAATAAAACAAAACAAACAAACAAACAAACAAATTCAAAGGCTCCTTAGGTTTTCTACATCAGTCATTCTCCCATGGAACACGTTTACCCTCAGGAGACATTTGGCAATGTCTAGAGGCATTTTTGATTGATCACTACTGAGCTGAAAGTGTTAGTGTTGGGGAAACTGGGAGGAGGAATAGGATATAGATAAAGGCCAAGAGACAGATAAATGATACAGCTAAAATATTCTGTATGATGCACAGGTTGGTTGCCTCACAACAAAGAGAATTATTTTGTTCAAAATGTCAGTAGTGCCAAGGTTGAAAAACCTTGTCCTAAATATGTGAGCATGGCAAGTGGGTCTCTCCCATCTCGAATCCCATATCAGGTTGTGAGCTTCCACTGGCATTTCCCAGCCATACACATGGTGGTAACATAGTGTTAGATTCAGTGAAAAGAAGTAAAGATAAGAAGGTTTATTCTGAGCTCATCAATTTGCATCACTAAAATATATGGAGTGCCCATAAGTACTTCACAGCATACACCACAGTGTGTACCATAGGGAGACATAGTGTCTATTTATTAAGGTCTTTAATTTCTCTCAACAGTGTTTTATAGTTTTCAGTATCTGAGTCTTGAACATACATTTATTCTTAATTATTTTAATCTTTCTAATGCTATTGTAGATTGAATTATTCTCTTAATTTCAATTTTGATTTTTTCATTACTAGTGTAGAGAAATATAAATGATTTTTTAACCAGCCACTTTACTGAGCTATGATTGGTATCCAGAAAATGTACATGTTTAATATATGTACTTATATATTTGATGAATTTGGAAATAAAAATACACCTGTGAAACCATCACCACAACCTATGCCATAAACATATCCATCATTTCCAAAAGTTCCCTCCTGAACTATATGTTTTGTGTGTATGTGTATGTTGATAAGAACATTTAACAGAAAATGTACCCTTTTAGCAAATTTTTTAAGTATACAATGCAGTTAAACCTTGAAGAATATAGATTTGAAATGTGACATCCTCTTATATGAGGATATATGTACATATAGATATAGTACATAACTATAAATTATTTCCTCTGTGATTTTTCTAACATTTTCTTTATTCTAGCTTAATTATAAGACTAGAGTATATAAGACCTATAACATACAAATTATGTGTTAATCGACTGCTTATGTTAGTGACAAAGCTTCCAGTTAATAGTAGGCTATTAGTAGTTTTGGGGGAGTCAAAAGTTATAAATGGATTTTCAACTGCATATGGGGTCAGGACCCCTCACCCCTGCATTATTCAGGAGTCAACTGTACATTTTGTTAACCGTAAGCACTATGAACTACAGTAGATCTCTAGGACTTATTGATTTTGCATAACAAACTGTGTCCTTTGACCATTACCTTCCTGTTTCCCCTACCCCCAGCTCTGGTAATGACCACTGTGCTTCCATGAGTTTGACTTTTAAATTTTTTTTTCTTTTAAATTATTTATACAAGTAAGAGCAACATAGTACTTTTTCTTCTGTAACTGGCTTATTGTCCTTAGCATAATGCCCTCTCAGATCATCCATATTTTCAGAAATGACATTATATCCATTTTAAAGCTGAATAACAGTCTGTTGTATATAAATACCATATTTTCTTTATCCATTCATCCATCACTGTACATTTAGGTTGCTTCCATGTCATGGCTATTGTGAGTAATCCTGCAGTGGAGAGATGGACACAGATATCTCTTTGAGATCCCGATTTCAATTCCTTTGGATAAATACCCAAAAGTAGGATTGTGGGATCAAGATAGTTTAATTTTTAATTTTTCTAGTAACCTTCATAGTGTTTTCTATACTGGCTGCATTATTTCACATTCCCTCTAAGAGTGTGTAAGAGTTCCCTTTTCTCCACAAACTCGTGATTTTTTATTTTTTATTTCCTTTTTTTAAATTTTTAAAAAAGATTTTATTTATTTATTTGACAGACAGAGATCACAAGAAGGCAGAGAGGCAAGCAGAGAGGAGGAAGCCGGCTCCCTGCTGAGCAGAGAGCCCAATGTGGGGCTCCATCCCAGGACCCTGAGACCATGACGTGAGCTGAACAAAAGCAGAGGATTTAACCCACTGAACCACCCAGGTGCCCCAATTTTTTTTTTTTTTTTTTTTTGAAATGAGCTATTCTAACAGGTATGAGGTTATATCTCATCATGGTTTTTATTTGCCTTTCCTTGAAGATTAGTGATGCTGAGCACCTTTTCATATAGCTGTTGGCAATTTATATGTCCTCATTGGAGAGGACTTTCTTTCTCCATCTTTTAATAAGAATTTTTTTTGTGATGGTGTTATAGGAATTTTTAAAATATTTTGGATATTAACCTTTTATCAGAAATATGGTTTCTAAATATTTTCTCCTATTTCTTAGGTTGTCTTTTCACTTTGTTGATTGTTTCCTTTGTGCAAAAGATTTTATTTTGATAAGATCCCATTTGTCTAGTTTTGCTTTTGTGGTCTGTGCTTCCAGTATCATCAGTATCATATGAAAGAAATAATTGTTAAGCCCAATGTGAAGAGATATTTTTGCCTTTTTTCTACAAGGAGTTATGGTTTCAGGACTGACATTTCAGTCCTGAATTCATTTTTAGTTGATTTTTATGTACACTCTACAATAAGGGTTTAATTTCAGGTTTTGCATTCATATATCTGATTTTTTAATACTATTTATTAAAGTGACCATTCTTTCCCCATTTTTTTTTCTTGGTACCCTTGTCAAAGGTCAGTTGACTACATATGCAAGGGTTTGTTTCTGTTCTTTATTCTGTTGCATTGGTCTGTGTGTCTTTTTTTATGCCAATATTTTTATTATTGTATATTTGTAATACATTTTGAAGTAGGAAATGTGATGCCTCCATCTTTGTTCTTCTTGCTCAGAGTTGTTTTCAGCTATTCTTGATCTTTTTGGGTTCCATAGAGATTTAAAGATTTTTTTTGTTATTTATGTAAAAAAATGCCATTGGAGTTTTGATATAAATTTTATTGAGTCTACAGATTGCTTTGAGTAGTATGGTCATTTTAACAATATTAATTCTTCCAATACTTGCACATGGAATATCGTGTCTTTTTAAAATTTCTTTCATCAATGTTTTATAGCTTCCTCATGTTTCGAATTATTCTCTATGTCTTATAGTACACTGATTAACATATCAAAAATTATTTTGGGTTTTAGATTTATACTGAAGTCCAGTAAAATAAAGAAACTTTTTACTATACAGTTTTTAAAAATCTCCTGCCTTTTATAATTATCATTAGACATATTATGTCTGTACATATAACAAACACAGGAAAGAAAGCACACTTATGACTTTACATTATCTTATGTCTTTTTAAAGAAGCTGACAGAATAAAGGAAAACAAGTATATACTTACAGAATTTATTATATCAACTTTCTTAATTACTATTTCTTAATTTTTTCCACTGGATTTCAGGAACTTTTTGGTATAGCTGCTTTCAAACCCACAACATCTTATTGTTAATTATATTTCATAGATATATGTTATTATCTCAATAAAAATGTGTGTATAATGTGTATATAATTTTATGAAATTGCTTCTTACATAATAGAAGAAAGGGTAAGTGTTAGTAATTGTACTCTTATTTATAATTACACACACACACACATACGCCCCTGCACAGTTATATTTACTTTTTGTGTTTTGTGTGAATTCAAATTACTATTGGGTGTCACTTACTTTCAGGCTAAAGAATTTCTGTTAGTACTTTTTGCAGAACAGGTCTGCTAGCAACACATTGTATAAGTGTTTGTTTTGAAATGCCCTTATTTTGCCTTTATTTTGGAAAACTAGTTTGCTGGAGATAGGATTCTTGATTTTGTTTTCCACTTTTGGCACTTTTCATATGTCATCCTAATTTTTCAGTCCATTGTTTCTGATGGTAAGTCCTCTGTTAATGTTATTGGTAATGATTGTTTTTTCTCTTACTGTTTTCAAGATTTTTTAAAAATTGTCTTTCTATATTTTAGTTTGGTTTGTTTAGTAGCGATCTCTTTGTGTTTCTTCTACTTGGAGTCTATTGAGTTCCTTGGTTGCACAGATAAGTATTTTTCATTCAATTTCAAGTTTCAGCAACTGTTCAAATATTTTTCTTCCCTTTTTTCTCTCCTCTATACCTGTCATTCTCATTACACATATGTGGGTGTGCTTAATGGCATCACATATTCCATTAAGCTCTTTGATTTTTCTTCATTGTTTTTTATCTTTGCTTTTCATACTATACATTATCAGTCTACTTTCTAGTTTGCTTCTTTCTTTTGTAAGCTGAAAATTCTGTTGAGTCCTTCTGTTGAATTTTTATTTCAGTTATTGTGTTTTTCAACTCAAATTTTCCATCTGGTTCTTTTTTTTTTTAAGATTTTATTTATTTATTTGACAGAGAGAGGTCACAAGTAGGCAGAGAGGCAGGCAGAGAGAGAGAGAGGAGGAAGCAGGCTCCCTGCTGAGCAGAGATCCTGATGCAGGGCTTAATCCCAGGACCCTGGGTTCATGACCTGAGCCAAAGGCAGAGGCTTTAACCCACTGAGCCACCCAGGTGCCCCCCATCTGGTTCTTTTATTTCATATTTTTACTGATAGTTTCTGTTTGGTGATACAGGTTTTATCTTCCTTAATTATTTGGGCATGGTCTACTTTAATTTTTTCAACATATTTATAAAAAATACAATAACATAACATTTACTTTGAATTGTCTTTCTTTACTGCTAAATCCAACATCTGGATCCCTTCAAAAGAAATTTTTATTGCCTATTTGTTTGGTTCTTGGTTATGTGTTGCGATTTTTCCATCTTAGGTAATATATTGTAGCAACTCTGGATAATGATCCCCTCACCAAGAAACTGATGTTGTTATTTACTTAGTCATTTATTTATTTAGTGGCTTGGCTGAACTAATTCTGTGAAGTCTGTTTCCCTTGCAGTGTGTAGTTTTTTGGTGCTTCTCCTCAGAGTTTCTCTTATTTTCATCCTTTAGGCTGGTTATCTCAGCATCACTTCCATGTCATTATAAGCCACTTACTGGACAAAAGCTGTTTAAGCTGCATTAGCCTGTTGGATTGTTGTTGCCCTTACCTTTGACTGTGTGGAGTGAGGGTGTGTGTGTGTGTGTGTGTGTGTGTGTGTGTGTTAGTATGTGAGAGAGAGTTTGGGGAGTAGTTGGATGCTATTGTTTATAGTTCAAGGAGTTTATGTTTTTGCCACTTGTTTAACCAAGGTCTGGTAGCTTGGATATTTTCTCTTTCATTACTGCCAAAGGGTATATCTGTAGGCATGCACATAAGCTCAAAAACATCCAAGGGTTCATGAGATTTTATTTTTAAGCCTGGTTTCCAGGGAATTGCCCTTGTGTCAGTTTTGTGTGTTTTCAGTCAGTGTTAGTCAGAGGTTGTGCTTAAGTCTCTCGTTTCAGTGAGGATTCCACTGTCTGTTGATTTATCTGTATTCAATTTGTGGAATATTTTTAAGTATTCCTCATGGCCTTCTGGCTGCTCCTGAGTTCATGCAGAGTGACTGTGATTTTAGGATGGTTCTTCTTAGCTGTCTCTGTTCCTGGTTCTCTTTGTTAGTCTTATTGCTCTGCCTTTTCACTTGTAGGTATGTGAGCAGGAGCTATTCCTTCTCTATTTCTCTCCATTATTTTGAAGAGTGTCATTAGGCATGGAACTATTCTTGTTCTATTCTAAATGAAATCAGTCCCCACAAGCAGAGCTATGAGGCTCTCAGTCCTGTGGCCTATCTCTTTTACTGAATCAGTGCACTACTTCACAAGAGTCAAGGGTGAGCTCTGCAGCACCCTTCTCCTGGAGTGATATACCTGCTCTGTGAGCTGGAACTGACTGGGTATCTCCTAGTCTTCTTGGCTGGCCTTTCCTGGCTTAGAATCTCTCGTAAGTGCTAGCTGGGTACTAGCTGGGCACCTGTGAGTCTTCAGGGCCTAGTGTTTGCCATCTGCCACATTTTGAGTAGAACTTAAGCCCAACACATTAGGGCCACATGGTGGAAGGGTGTTCTAGTCATCTTAGTTGTCTTTCCCAGACAGAGCTTCTGCAGCCAGGGGTTGGGAAGGATGAAAAGCATCAGTAGCTTGCCCCCTTGAGGTAAAATTGCAGCCCCAGACTGGGAGCTGAAGGGAGAGGGAACCTTACCTTCTTGATGCCACTTGCCAGGAATACAGGGCCAGGAATAGTTTCCATGAGATGAAGCAATTTATATGGGGGAGCTAGTCATGGCTCCAGTAACACAGATTTTTGTTTTTCTTACGTAGATTTAGTAGATTCTCTGGAATGAATGCTTCCTATTTCCTGTGTACTCCTAGGAAATTTCTAGAGACTTTAAATGCTGTCTGTTTGTGTCTGTGTGTGTCTGTGTGTGTCTGTGTGTGTATAATTGTTTGTTATAAAGGTGTTTGTTGAGAATAGAATCTTCTGTGCTCCAACTCTGATGTTCCAGAAGTCAGTCACATAACATATTAATTTGTTTGTCACTGCTGACTGCATCTCAAACCCTAGTATAGTAAAATGTTCTATGCTCACAAAAACATTTGATGCTGGAGAGTGTGAACAGATTCTGTGGAGAAAAAAAAAGTCATGACTAGAATAACAACTGAAAAGTTGTGTCTTTTGAAGGAATAGAAGAGAAATGAAGAAAATGTCAGTGAGGTATAGGCGGGCAAAGCAGAACAATATCACAAAAGCTGCTGAAAGAGACAAAATAAAAAGGAAGAAAGTTAAAGTAAGAATATTTGTAATTACTATTTTAAAATTACTTCATGCATAGTATTTAAAAATATAAATAAAAATATACATTAATATTTAATATAAATATGCCTGTTAAAA
Organism: Enhydra lutris kenyoni; assembly: GCF_002288905.1. NCBI lineage: Eukaryota > Metazoa > Chordata > Mammalia > Carnivora > Mustelidae > Enhydra > Enhydra lutris. The sequence continues at coordinate 26,654,644 of NW_019154099.1, read as the reverse complement.
CAATTACCCATTAAAGCTCTTGTTTGCCATTAGCCATTTATAAAATTCAGAGGAATCATGCTTTAAGTATCAAATTATCTTGAGATTTTAAAATGTATTTCTCATAGCTTCAGAGAAATATAAACTTCCTCTGGCCTTACTCTTTGTGCATATTAAACACTGGTTTAGAATATTCCTTAGTTGATAGTTTGTTCTTCCTGAAATATTGCCTCTAGAGATATTCCTAATGACAGCCACTCCTCTAAACACTTTATTACAACTGCTTATCAATTAATTAATGAACAGAGGGATACCTTTAATGAAGCTTCTCACCTTTTTGGGAAGGCCAAATTAAAATCAGAAGTCCCCTCTAGTGTGAAATAACAATTTTCCACTTTAAGCTAAATGATGTTATCGAAACAGAAGTATCAATGGTATGTTTTTATGTACTGGCCACTATTTCTAGTGCCCACTATTTCTGAAAATAACAGCACCATGTGTCTACTGTCAGTCTAAATGCTCTCCACCTAGCCCACTAGAACTAAATCACAAACCGAAGAGGGTTTGGTTCTATGTCTGCCATTGTTGAATTGAAATAGAAAAAAAAAAAAAAAAAAATCTCTCAATATAAAAAACTTCAACCCACAGCTGTTTAGCTGCTTGAAATTTTTGACCAGTAAGAAATTATCAAGATGGCATAAAGAGTGTAAAATGATAGAGAAGTTTCTGTTCTAATATGGAATAATCTTTCTAATAGAATGTGTCTCCTTCTGGTTCCATGAAAAATGATTACTTGCCTTATTATTATATCTTTATCTACCCAGGATACTAATCAGTCAATGACTTTAATCAATATAAACTCTGGATAATTTAGGGTTCAAAAACACTCGGTAGTTAAATACAGAATAAATTTCCCAGCATCTTCCTTGAATAGACAGAGTAATATTCTAGTCACTATTTTTAAACATTTATTCAAATGTAATTTATTTCTAGCTAAAGATAGGTTTACCTCAATTAGGTCTAACTTTCTATAAAATATGTTTGAAAGTCACTTATTTAGTGTTTACTGTGTGTCAGGCAGTGTTCTCAGTGGTTCTGTAACAATGAACCTATCTAACAATGCTGTGGGGTCCGTATTGTCATTATTCCTCTTTCATAGAGGAATTCACAGAACTAAGAGTCAAAACAAAGGCAGATAGAAAAGCCGAAGTTACAATACTAAATTTGAGAGTACTATTTCCCATGCTCTACCACCTGTTTTTGAAAAAAACAAAAAATCCTCTAAAACTTTTCATCTGATTTCTTTATTTTTTAAAGTTTTTATTGTGTTATGTTAGTCACCATACAGTACAACATTAGTTTTTGATGTAGTATTCTGTGTTTCATTGTTTACATATAATACCCAGTGCTTCATGCAATCCATACCCTCCTTAATACCCATCACCAGGCGCACCCATCCCCCCACCCCCCTCTTTTCTAAAACCCTCAGTTTGTTTCCCGGAGTCCATAGTCTCTCATGGTTCATCTCCCACTCTGATTTCTCCCCCTTCATTTTACCCTTCTGTCTCCTATTGTCCTCCATGCTATTCTTTATGTTCCACAAATAGGTGAAACGATACCATAATTGACTTTCTTTGTTTGATTTATTTCACTTAGCATAATCTCCAGTCCCATCCATATTGATGCAAAAGTTGGGTATTCATCCTTTCTGATGACTAATATTCTGTAGTGTATACGGACCACATCTTCTTTATCCATTCGTCCTTTGAAGGGCGTATGGCTATTTTTACATTTTGGCTATTGTGGACATTGCTGCTGTGAACATTGGGGTGCATATGGCCCTATTTACCACTACATCTGTATCTTTGGGGTAAATACCCAGTAGTGCAATTGCTGAGTCATAGGGTAGCTCTATTTTTAATTTTTTGAGGATGATTTCCAAAATGACTGCACCAATTTGCATTCCCACCATGTTTCATTGTCATTATCTTCAACACATTTAAGTACCAGGGGATGCTATACGATGTGTTCTATACAAAATCAATCCTGTGTAGTATCCTTCTAAGAGATTCCAGGTAAGTATGGCCATGGATTATCTAAATGTAATATGGATTATGACAATCCTAACTGTATCATTTTTGAAAGATTTTGTTGTTTTGGCTGATAATTTCCTTTCCCACTGTAGGGAGAAAACTATGTCATTTAAGTACTTTCTCCATTACATTTTCTTCCTATGCCTGTAAAGGAGACAATTCTGCTGTCTCTAAATCTACAGTGTGTTTTTTCCTGCAGGTAATGAAAAATTGAAGGTCCTCAAATGTCATCTGTGAGAGTACTCATGATAGTCAGTGGAAAGTGAAAAACTCTAAAATGTAAAACTATTCTTTGGGAATTTGTTTTTAAAAGCAAGGAAAAGCCAAAAGCAGTAAATACACTAAAGATATCTGTAATCTCTGACTTATTTTGATACACTGAAATTTTTTATGGCAAGAACTATTGCTTTTCTGATTTCCTGATTAAGTTTCAGTAAAAATATGCATTTCATAAAAATAAAATATACATTGTATGCGATAGGTCCTATACATGGCATCCTTTTTATTGGTCAGTGTTTCTATGGGTGTTAATAACACCAGAAATATTATTGAAGTCACATTTATTTGAAATAATTTGAAATTCTCTTGAGAAATCATTGAGAAAAAGCAAGAAATTGGAGGTAAAGAGGGATTGGATTTCTTAGGGTTTAAGAAAGCTTTTTAATATAGAGAATAACTTTTTCATATTCTACCTCTTCATTCAAGATTCTGACAAGGTAATTTTGTAGATGATTTTGATGGTTTCCATGTTTATATTTATATATGTGTATGGGCAAGTGTAGGGGATGAGTCAGTCTTCGCTGACTGAATATCACTACTATATTTTTAATCCTATCATTTAAATAATAGATTTTTGCTCTTTTACATTAGCCACACTGTTTTCCTTTTTATCTTCTCATAAAATTGAAATACTTCAAAGCAGTGGCTTATGATAGGTTTTATTATTTTAAGTTTTTTTCCCTCATTTTATTTGGACATTTATTTTTAATACTGCATATTTTTTCTCAAGTTGTAACCTTTTCTAGACTCAAATTTATTTAAGACATTCTTGCAAGAGACCTTTACAAGTTAAGGTAATGAAGGCATAGTGTAAGGAAAACAATAGGTGTCTTATCTAGAGGACCTGGGTTTTAAACATACTTTTTAGCCATGGGATTTTTTTATTCATTCCTTTTTGGACTCAGTTTCCTCATTTTAAAAAAATCTCAATATTTATTTCATGGAGGAGTTATTATATTAAAGTGGGGGTTATACATATGTATGGATTTGCACGTATGTATCATATTTATCCCAGTAGGTAAATTACTGTTAATTTTCAATAAATTTTTATTTCACTGATATCTTATAATCACTCATTTATTAATTTACTTACCTATATGCATTTACCTATTTAACTCATCAGGATTCCACTATATCCTCATGCTGTATGATTTTGTAATACACAGATGTATAAGACAGTCTTAGCCCCATAAAACACACACACACAAATGGGAAGAAATGAAGATAAATAAATATAATTGAGTAAATGTGATAAATGTACGAAAACAGGTTTTCTCAGAGAGTGAATTTTTGTTATTATTGACAGTCCTGTTCTTTGTTTTCAGAATTCTGCCTCTCACATTTTATTTTCAGAAGTCTATATGTAAGTTACACATTTATTAATAAAGTATATTCCCAAATATTTTATTTTTAAAAAAAATTAATTTTAAGTAATCTAGCAAAAACAAGTATTAAAATTTTGATTTTATCTATGAAAACCTGTTTTTGACATTTTTTGAAAAGTAGCATTTAAATATGTTATTTGGAAGATTCTATTTGTAATAGCTAAAAATTCCATTGAAGTTAATGGAATCTAATTGACAACAAATGCTCCATTGAAATGAATAGGTTTTATTAGTGAGTCATCCTTACTGGAATGAATGGCATGGGTAGCTTATGGATCACATAGTTCGAGAAGGAAGGGACCTATTAGATCAGAAAGTCTGGGTTGTCTGCTTGCTTAGGATATAGTCCCCAAATAGAGGACAGAACATTTGATCTTAGCCAAAAGGCCATGAACAAAAGCTATTTTAATTTATTGCAATTAAAATGAATGGGATTCAATCTAACACATTTATGAGGATGCGATAACTATCAAATCACATTCATTTCAGTGGGGTGTGTTAGTCATCCAATTCTATTCATTTCCATGGGGATCCATTATTTATCGAATCACATTTATTTAAATGGGGATTCATTAGCTAAAAAATCTAATTAGTTTCCATGTGCATGAATTAGCTATCATGTCATCCTTCCTTTCAAAGACAATTCTCTAGTTATCAAATCCCATGCATTTATGTTTGGATTGGATTCTAGAGTTTGAAAAGCTGTTACTCTTAATTAAATGGTTGCAATAAACTGTTATCGTTATTATACTGTTGCATATTTAAGAGTATTTTCTAAATATCCAAAGACTTAGTCACCCCAGTTTTCAATAGCTAAATGAAATGATCTCTCAAACAATAAAACATTTAATTTAGCAAATGTCCAAAGGTCCAACATGATTTTTAAAATATGAAGATGGTATTATCTTTCTAGGTCAGACTTTCATTTTTTTTTTCTTTGAAGCCTAGCTATTTGGTGAAGTTTTTATGTTCAGAGAGGTTTTGGAAATGAGGAGGAAAAATGCCAACCTGCTGGCCATATGATTAGGTGTTCAGATTTATGAGTTATGTACACTAAGCTAAAGCAATAGTATATGTGTCATTAGAATAAAAATTGGATGGATTTCATTGTCACTTCTTGGACACAATTCCAGCTCTTCAATTATTCAAAACAATCTATGTTTTGGAAAAACCAGAGCTTTTTAAAGCCAGGTTTTATGTAACACAAAGTTAAAGGGATAGCTAGAAATTATCCCTTAGCTAGGTAGATTAAGCAGGAATAGTAGCTACTTCAGACAAACACACACCTTTCTTAAATTATCTTGATACATCTCTGATTTATTCAGATAACTATAGCTTTTTCTAGCCTAAAAATATCTTTTGAGTAATAAAGTGATTAAATTACTTTAGTTTTTGAGAAGTTCAAGGACATAGAATAATGTGAACATGTTATATCAGTAATATCCTAAGGCTGCATCAACCCAGGGGTCCTTTGGATCACTGTGAGTTTAATACTTAAAGGTGGTTATTGAGTTATTTAGCTTTTTCAACCTTATTTCCATATTTCACAAGTTGGATAGCCATAAACATGTTACTTGATTTACTTTAGATTTAGCAGTACCATTTTTTGTCTAAAGTTTTTATTGAGCAAAATGCAGAAAAAATGTAGAAATTGTGTATAAGAACTTTTTTACAACAGCATAAGCAAATAAAGCTCTGTGTGTTGCCTGCTAATAATTCTATTGCTTTTTAAATTCCATCTTTTAAGAGTTAAGAACAACATAATCCTGTTAGCATTTCTGTCATATTTGAATATTGCGTCAATCATTATATTTAAAAAATTAAAAAATCCCACAAAATATAATTCATAATGATATATTGAAAAGTCAAAATGCCTAGGATTGGATTCAACTAATGTCATCTGTTACCACTGAGACCTTGGTAAATTTATTTAAATTGCTGGTGCCTCTTTTTATCTATAATGTGAAGAATAAAATCAAAGCCACCAAATCCATCTGTAGAACTATGTAATATAGTCCTTGTGAACTGCTTACTGTGGGTACCTGTGTTCATGCTCACTGTAATACCTGTCATCCTGTCATCCTGTCATCCCAGGATTTTTTCATTTTTTTCTCATGAAAGCAACTAAGATCAACATGTTTCAAAATATAATGCCACTATAACTTAGAGCAAGCATTCATTTTATATATATTATCAATATTTTATGTGTGATTAGTTAAGTAAAATCCTATTTATAACTCAAAGCAATTAAAGATAGTCTTACATTTATAGGTAAGTTGTATTCTGTAATTATTGTGAAACTTAGAATTAGGTTTTTGTTTTTTTTTTTTTAATAAAATTCATCTTGGTTTTTGTAGTCTTCAGTTCAGTCAAGCATGACTAAATGGTGTGGAAAGCAGGTAGACACTAAACTGTGGTGTCCAAGGGATACCACCCAGGTTTTCCCCTGCCTTAAGAGGAAACATGGAAGGGCCAGCAGGGTCAAGTCACTTACAAAAGTCTAGAGTTGAAATGAAATAACCCTTACTCAAAAATTTCAACATCAGAGAGAAATGATTGGTGCCTTGATTTAAAGCAGTGGGTGTAAGCATGTTTCCTGATGACTGTTTTCATATCCATGGTTAACTGCTAGTATTAAGGAGCAACCCATGCTAAGTCTCATAAGCCACACTTATTGTTACCACCCATATCTAAATCATACCCAGATATTGGGTCAGATAGAAGCAAAGAGAAAAAATGGGATTCGGAAAGGTCAAGTCTTCCAAGCAACTGAATATCCAAGGAGATGTTTAAATTATTGGATCCAGTGGAGATTATCAGCTTCAACTAATCTGATCTCCCTTGCCTTCTAGGCTAATGAAGTGTTAGATAAGATCAATTACAGAAAAATACAGAAGCTTTATTTTCTTTGCATTTCTTAGAGTTATATGATTAATCCTATAATTCTATCATACTCCCTTAACTCATTATGTTCTCTACATATATTTGATAAACACGCATTCCAGAATTCATCAACTTTTCATGTCATGGACTCTTTAAATGTACACCCCAATTAAGTGGTGGGAGTTGAATCTTTTATTAGATTTCTTTCCATAGATAATTCTGGCAATCCTCCAGAGATCCTCCAGTCTCCTCCATTTGGAGACTTGGGAATCCAGAGATTCACCTCCAAGTAGCTTATTTGCTCATTAACTCTTCTTTTAGAAAGTCACCTGTTTTCATATTGTAGTCACCTCCATTAGACCTTTTGTCTCTTCCATAGTGCTTTCCCAAAATATTGATTTTAGACTCTTCTGTCAGTTCCCCAGATGACAACTACAACCAAGGTATAGTCTTACTGTATACTTATAATCTTACTAAATACTTCAGGATAACAGGAATTAAAAATGGGGGAAAGAAAATTATATACAGCTTTTCTCAGCAGTCACAGAATGAAGCCATTCTGTAAGTATCTTCTACTAAATAGTATTCTACACTTTCTACTTTTCTTCAGATAGTAATAGGAAGCTTTCTTTCTTCCTTAGTAGGACCCTTGAGTATTTCCTACCTGATCTAGATTTCAGCTTTAAGACCCTGATTAAAAATAACAATTAGGCAGTGGACTTTCGAAGTCCTCATTTTCTACCCTAATATGGGCCACTTGTCAGGCCATCTACTGAGGATGATTAAAATAGAAGTATAATTCCATTTCACCTTCCAGAATTGGTTTTGTCATAGAACTCCTACCAAGAATGGCCACCAGAACACAGTAACTAAGCATTCTGTACCAAAATCTAGATTTCTTTTTAAATCACTAAATGACAGTGAGTATAGTCTACGGTCTAAACAGTCCAGGTTGGACTGCCAGTCTTGGTCTATTAGTGTTCTACCATGAAAATAAATGCCTCAACTTTCTTTATTTCAGTATGTTGGTTCTACAGTTGTTTCAGACATCATTATTCCCAGAATGGGATCCTTGTTTTACATTCTCATCATTAAAAGGACCATGAAAATGATTTTCCTAAAACCTAGGACAGATAGTTTTCAACAGGAAATTCACAGCTATTATTAGAAGAAGAAAAACAGAAAAAAAAATTGTAGTTTTGAAATGACAGTCATTGCTCATCACCCTTGTGCCCCCATTTTATTTACACACACATACACCATATTTATTTTTACTACTAATATACCAAAAAAAAAAAAAAAAGGAGTTTAACATTATCCAGAGAATTACATTTTATTTCAAATTGGTAAGAGGAAGATGGGATGAATTGGTTTATTAAGGAAAAAAAAAAATTGGGTCCCTCCTAACAATCCAACAGATAGCCTCAGGGAGATACTTTTGGCCAAAGTCAACAAGCCATGAATTGCTTTCATTATAATCAGATGTCTGAGAGAATGGTCTACCTGTTACTTCTCCTTTCATTGTCAATATTATAATTTTCATCTCAACTTCTTTCCATCTTGGTTAACTGTGAGATAAAACATAATCTCAGAAATTTTCTTTTAAAACTTTCTTTTTCCAATAGGAGTACTCAGTAATTTTATGATTTTCAGTGACATGTTCTTGATCATAAATATGAGAAACAGAAACAAGAACTAACTTCTTACTAATTTATTAGCTTACTTAGAATCCTTAATAAATGCAAATATCCATTTAAAATCTATTTTCACTTACAGAGATAACAACAAAATTTTCCTATATTTCCATGAAGGGTTTCAGCTGTTTTGTAAATATGATTCCAAGAGCCTTGTTTTGGAAAAAGGTGATGAGTGCATGGTTGTAGACTAAATAGCAAGATGAATCAGGGTAATATTTGCAATCCTTTTACATTTACTGTTTGTATTTTATTTGCTTATATTTAGAATTCACTAGATGTGTAAAATATTTTAATATGCAATCATTTTTCTATAATACTTTAAGCTCAGTGTAAAAGGGACCATAGAACCATATTTACAATGACTTCTTTAAAATTGCCCTCAGCTCAATTCAGCTTTATATAGGCTTCTTCCAGATATAAGTGCCTGACCTGCTCTTCTTAGAGCATTAACTTTAGACAACTTTTATTTATAAAGTATTCCCTCTATTCTCAAAGATGTAAATATCTCAATGTCCTGCCAGTTTTACAACACAGAATTGTCCTCAGGAATCTTAAAGGAGCCATCTCTTTGAAATGGAAAAATCCAGAAGCTTAGAACCCCTATCTTCCAGTCTCCGTAGGAGGGTGGAAGTCTAGCTTTGAAAAATGCCAGTTAGCAAACATAGACAGCCTAATTGCACTGCCTGACCTCTCCGCCAGTGCACCGTCCAGTACTCTTCCATCAGCTCATCCCCAGCTTACAACTCCCACCTTTTGTGTCGTTGGAGTTCAGGGCAATCCTTCTTCATTGCAGTAGTGTTACATAAAGTCTCTCTTGTCTGTTTAATACATTCTGGTACAACTTTTCTGTAATAATATTTGCCTTGTTCATGACTGTGAACCCATTATTTAGCAGACTCTATTACTGAGTACTTATTATGTACCGTGCTGGAAATGGCAATGACAAATAACATGCAGTTCCATCTCATCTCTCAAGAATCTCTGTACATGCTAGAAGATGCAGGCCTATAAACCAAAGATTATAATACAAGGCTGAATATAGAATGACTTTTTAATGTGAACGAAACTACACATTGATTAAGGTGTGCGTGTGTGTGTGTGTGTGTGTATGAGATTGATCCCCTGAAGTCCATAGGAGAAATAGAAAAAATACATGGAAGCTGCAGCTGGACACCAAGAAGCCCATTTAGGGGAATTACACATTTGTCACTCTGTGTCTCTCTGTGACCCAGTTAGGAAAAGGGCAGCTGACATCTGAAATATGACCTTTCATGTTTTTCTGGAAGTAGGGTATGGTCGTGAATGACAGACAAGGAGATGTCTCTGGACTTGGTACAACTCAACCTTTGGAATAAGTCAAATTTTTATAATTATGAAAGAGTGGGGAAAGTAGACTTTAGTTATAGTCTATATAGGTATAATATGTCAAAGAGCACATTTATAGTTCTATGCTAACACATTATGTCTGCATGTGTCAGAAAAGCAGCAAGAATTCATAGCGTGATGGAGAAGTTGTAGAGTTATAAGACCTTGGGTTCTAGGCAGTGTTCTTTCAAAGGCAAGTTAATACTGGGAATATCCATTACCTCTATGAATCTCTCAGTATTCTCAGTTATAAACTGAAATTGTCAAACTAGCTAATTACAAAATAGATATATTTTAAAAAATATTTTGCTATGTGCTATTCCAAATGAAAAAAAAAGTTGGGAAATATTTATATATATGCATCTGTTGACTATTTTTGTATATTTTAGTTATTTTCTCTTTTTAAAAGATTTTATTTATTTGAGAGGGAGAGTGCACAAGTGGAGGGAGGGGCAGAGGGAGAGTGAGAAGCAGACTCTGCCACTTGACCAGGGAGCCCAATGCAGGGCTCGATCCCAGGACCCTGAGATCATGACCTAAGCCAAAGCAGATGCCTAACCAACTGAGCCACCCAAACACCCCAGTGATTTTCTTTAATATTAATTATTTGACCCTCTCATCTTCAGGCAATAGGCTCTTTAAATTCTAGTTCCAACCTTTCTCTCTAAGTTTATCTCTATCAACAGCTTTCTCCTATTTCCTAAGATCCATTCATGCCAAATTTTTCATGAGTGTCTCACATTGCCAGGGCCTTTCCTCTGTTCTATAATGGAATTCTCTGAGCATCTCTTTTTGCCTTACAAAACAAGGTGAGCATGTGACATCATGAAAAGATCCACACATCCCAGTCAGAGAAACCCAGTTCCTAATTCTCAGCATTGCCCCTTTGAGTTATACCTAGGAGGTCAGTTTATTAAATATCTCTCATTCTTTTTTTTTTTTTTTTTAACTTACAAAGGGATATAAATTCCTGCTTTAGATCGTCAGGACTGTTCAGTGACAGTGGAGGTCATGGGTTCTAGCACACAGTAAATTCCTGGTAAATGTTGGAGTCCTTCTCCTCATTCCTCATATTATCATATTCAAAATGTCTGTCAGTAGAAGGAAGAAAACATGTTTAATTTATGATCTATGATTTAGGTAAGCAAACCTCTTAAAGTTTTTATTTTTTTTAAGTTTTTACTTATTATTTTTAAATTCATGACCCATGACTTAGGTAAACAAAACTCTTTTTTTAAAGTTCGTATTTAAATTCCAGTTAGTTAACATACAAAGTAATTTTAGTTTCGGGTGTACAATACAGTGATTGAACACTTCTATACAACACTCTGTGCTCACCACAAATGCTCTCCTTAATCCCCATCACCTGTTTCACTCCATCACCCCCCGCTACCTCTCCCCTGGTAGCCATCAGTTTGTTCTCTATGATTTCTTGGTTTGCCCCCTCTCTCTCGTTGTTGTTTTTTTTTTTTTTTTCCCTTTGCTCATTTGTTCATTTCTTAAATTCCACGTCTAAGTGAAGTCATAACGATATTTTTGTATCTTCTAACCCACAGAATCTACTTTTGCATTTACATCCTTGAAGACTAACTAGAGTTCCTTATATCACACCCCATCCTGGGAGAAATACTGCAAGTGTAATCGCTCTAGGAATTTACCATTTAGCTTATGTAAGTCTCTTTTGTGAGCTCAGGTTAAGAATCCTTCCATCTCACACTCTCTATTCCAACTCTTGGGCTGTGAGGTATCATTTATGGCATTTGTTATTCCAAAAGCAACAGCCTTCACTCTGCCCTGGGGTTTTCTTTATCACTAGAATTGGCTCATTAGGCAAAATTAGAATGCATAGTTGTAATAACAAGGAATCTCCAGCAATTACCATGAAAAACCTCCAATTGGTAAGAAATCCATTGTAGTAAATGTCTTCTCACTGAAAAACCACTAACTAAACATGTTATGTGGATGTTTTTCTATGAAATAAAGGAATAGGAACAATGGTGAGAAAAAAAATCAAAGACTAAAACCCTAAATTCAAACTATTTGTAGAAAAAAGCCTTGAGACATCTGGTAGGTCCAGAAGTTATTTGTTACTGGCAAGATGAGTATGCCGAACCTATTTCTTAAGAGATTATGAAAATAAATAGAACAACTAACATATTGATGTATTTCAGTTGTGAATCCGGTAACATTATTAATTTGCTTATTATTGCAGAAGGAGGTATGAATGTTAGAATTAGGAAGGAAAAGTCTCCGTTATGTATCTCTTGACTGTGTAATGCTGGTAGGGGCGGCTGTCATTTTTTGGAAAAAAATATAATGCAATTCACTTATCAATAAACATTTATTAGTTTTCCATTAAATGTAACAAAATCCATAGCTGTGTCATGGGTGAGGAACAATGAAAGTATCTGTAATACAGGATTATTCCTTGTAAACAATGTTAAAATATATATATTATAAAAAAAAGATACAATATTATAATTTTATTTTACAGGAATTTTATGTAAGCATATTTTTCATAATGAAGTTGTAACACTTATTCATATGGCAATGAATTAGAATGCAAAAATGGTTTCAGTTTTGGGGTCAGAATTATTCCCAGCTTCTATTGGTAACTCTTAAATATTTTTCAAAAGAACCATCTAAACTCTCAAAGATAGAACCATATGAAGTATAATTTTATATGTTTTTAATTAGCAATTTTTAATGCTTCATACTGCCGTGATGACTTTTTTATGCTAGAATACCTCCTCCGTTTTTCCTTCCTAAGAAGGTAGACTACATATCATATGGCTTATTCTTGGCACTGTAATTTCAACCACTGTGGCTTTTGAAAAGCATCCTATACACTTTACAATTTCTGTTTTGCTATCACTGTAACAGCTTTTTGAGACATGCAGCAATAAGCACGATGCATTTTAGATAAGAATCTGATGTCCCCACCCCTCCCGCACACACACTTTTAATCATTCAGCTTTCTGGGAGCTTCATCATTCCTGTTAATGGAAAGAAGACATTTAAACATTTGTGCAATCATTGTGTTTACAGTCTGATCTATACACTAGCTCTAGTACAAGGACATTTGATCGTATATACTCTGACATCTTCTTTGCAGTACCTTTTCCTATTCATTAAACAAGAGTTTTTTTTTTTCTCATCTAATAGGGTGATAAAATAAAACACTTATATTTGGGGATTGAATTACCTGGATGCAGTCATCTCAGAAATAATTTCCATTAGATAGCTGTGCTATTGAGTGTCTAGTGATTAACAATGCACTCTGAAAGTACATTTTATCATTTGAATTGGTGATTTTATTTTTTTACCAGAAATCAACACTAGAAGATTATGGAACCAGATGTGAGAATTGTCTTGAAAGAATTTTATATTTTCCTGATAACAGTAGGTTCTCACCTTTCTAATTATTTTTAAAGTGACAAACTGTAATCAAGAAATCCTGCTACTTTAATATCGGTCATTTCAGTAAGAATTTTGATCATTTTTTTCCTAACTCAAAAGTAACACATGACTCAAATACCAGTGAATGATCCAATACATCTTTTTCTAAAAACAATCTCTAATGTAACAACACACACCCAAGAGATATCTCAATATAGATAAAACATCTATCCATTATTTTTCCCCTTAAGTAGCTTGAGAAAACAGGGCTTAACAATACACATGGTACTCAATGTTCAATTTGAATCTTTTTTTTCAACTGAGTAACTGTTGTAGTCAATGAGAAAAAAGAAAACATTTTTGAAGGTTGCACTTTTCAGAACATTACCAAAAGCACAAGGTACTTTCCAAAAACATTCATTTGCTATCATCACTACTTCATGCAGTAGTAATGAAGATATTCAGGGCACATTTTATCCTGCATATTTATGTCAAAAATATAAATTTTAAAAAACCCACATTTATGACTAATAGATAATTTGAAATGTATGCCAGATTTTAGCAGTTTTCATGTATTCTGTAATATTTCCCTGAACCTGCTTGTTTTATTTCTTCTTGGGTGATAATGCCAAAGCCTGATGTGTATTGTTGATTTAATTTTCTGTGAGTTAATATAATTATAAACATGTGGGGCTGATAGCATGAAATCCATGTTTTGTTATACCAGAGAAGACTTTCACCATAGGGGGAGGAAAAACAAGGAAAAAGTTAGGGCGTGGTTCCTTAGTCTGTACTAATGGATTGGTGAAAATATATTTATTTAGGAAAATACATGATATGGTAGGCGATGGAAAATAAAAGTCCAAATTAGGAACTATGTAAAAGGAAGGCAACATTTTTAATTTATTTCCAACTGAGCAGAACCTGGTCTTCAAAGACTCTCAAGTCCAACCATTAAACAATAAGGTAGTTTTTATTGAGGAGACATGCAGGATATCCAATATAATTAGATAGTAGGCCCTGGAGGATTTACAGGACTTAGGAACTTTTAGAGTCAAAGAGCTAAGTAAACCAGTATTAAAAGACCTACCCCTGATATGAATAAATCCCACATCTGTAAGTTGTTTTGTAATTTTGCTTTGAACATTGTGAGGTGCTGTAACTCAACAGCCCTTTCTCTTCCATGGGCTTTATCCTTGTTTAGATTTAAACTGGGCAGTCCTGTGGTGTCTTTTTTCTTTCTTTCTTGGTAGTTCTTTCTTTCCCTCTTATTTTTTTCATTTCTCTTTAGGTACATGCTTCTCTCCAAATCATTTAAATTAAGTGCTAAAATATTTCCAATGCCTAAAGATTATCTCCAGGTTTTAAATGTTGCATAATAGGGGAATTTTGCACTGCTCTTTATTTCTTATGATTTAAAATGGAAATATATTTCTTCCACACAATTGCACTCTTAACATAGGCGTAATTTTCCAAAGCATTCATAATGAGCTCTTAATTTAGAAAGGGAAAAAAATGAACCAATGTGATTCAACATGTGATAGGGAATTTTATAGACAGAAAATTCAATGGCTGACCAAAATGTTTTGTGCTCTGATAGGCAGTCTGAGGCATTGTTTAGGTTTATTATATTTCTCTCCGGTTCAACCTCGTCTTGTCGCTTTTCTTGTCTCCCATGGGCCCATTTCTCTTGGTTTGCTTTGTCTTCAGTGTCTAAATCTGGAAATCTCCTTTCTTTACTTTCCCCCATTCTTTCTTTATAAAAGGTTTCTGGATGTAAGCGCTTTCTGGTCATTTTAATTTTTTAAACAAATAAAAGAGAGCTGCATGCATGTATTAATCCATTTTTAATAGCCACTACTGAAAGACAGGGCATTTTCTTGGTATTGTTTTGAATTGCTATTATCTTAAAAGAGTTTTATTTTTATCAATATCTTTTGTGACATTCAGTTAAAATGACAAAGACTCCCATGCTGGGCAAACTGAAGAAACCCTTTAGTTCACTGAATAAAGGACTGAGACTGGCTGTGGAGGATTTTTTTTTTTTTACATTTTTGTTCATATTCTATTGATGCTATAGTTCTTCTTAAATAATTTTCATGTCCTATTAAGAGAACATGGTATTTAGTATACAGATAACTTTTTCACAGGGTCGCCTATAAAGTTAAGTAAGATTTGGTACATTGCTGCCATCTATGGACAGAAAATGAATACTGATTTTAACAGTAGCTGTGGGACTGACATTTTCACACATGTATATTACCATGTAGAAAACACTAGGGAATAATCATACCCTTATTTATACATATAAGGAGAGTCTATTTATTAATATATATTAAAACTCTGGAAAGAATCAATCTGAGACACACAGATTTAGCCAGCTCAGATACCAGTATCACAGCATCCTATGCCTATAGTATACAGTGTCTTACAAGAGTTGACAAATATTTTCACATGTTTATTTTTTAAGATTATGGGTAGAGAGAATAGACTTTCAGCCCCATTTTACAAATGAGGAAACTGAGGCTCAGAGAGTATCTGTGATTCGCCCAAGTCACATTGCTTATCAAAGGGGGAGTCCACGTCGGTGGAAATGTACTAATTGAGTCCACTCCCTGGGATCTCTGTCAAATAACTTGCAGGGCCAGGACTTTCAGGATACTTATTCCTTAAACCTTGCTCAAAGTAACCATTATGTATAAACAGCTATTGCCTAATCAGAATTCTGTCCCCTCATTCTTCTAATGAATATTTGAGGGCCTCCTCTGGGCCAAGAACTCTTGTAGGAATTGAGAAACTGCTGGGATCGAGAAAGAAAAGATCCCTGCACTCTTTGCACTCACATTCTAGCGTAGAGAGAGGCAACAAAAATGTGTGCATACTGGATGAGGACAGGGTGGGAAGACCATTGAAGAAGATAAAAGTACATGATGGGTTAGTGAGGATAGGACACTGCTAATCCTTATGGAGATATAAAAGAAGCAAAAAGTACAATCAATGTGTGCAAGAAAATTTAGCCTAATTAAGGTAGAAGAAAAGATGCTGTATGTAATTACACAACATAATGTAAATGTCAGGCAACAGTAATAAAAATAAACTCAAATTTTGCTGCTTTGTGTTTGTAGCCCACATGCTACTCTGTAGACTTCCAGTGTGAAGAATTCGTAAACTTGATCCAAATGATCAAGAATAGCCTCACAAAGGATAGAGGTCTCTGCAGCATCTGAGAATAGCATTTGATTGTTATAGAGATCGTACTGAGGCAAAGGGAAAACTTTTGCGAAGGCAGACATTTGGGGGAGAATGAAGGGACAGACTTTGTAGATTTGAAGTACAAGAAAAGCATTTTTTTTTTTTTTCCCCCCACACAGGCATTGAGCACCACCTCAGGCTTTGTTAGATATTGAGTTTCCAAACACTTGCTGGTTTGGAGCTTGCCTTTGTGTCCAGAACCACATTCCTAAAATAATCTTTCTTTTCTTTTCTTCCCTTTCTTTCTTTCTTTCTTTCTTTCTTTCTTTCTTATCACGCAGGGTTTCTTTGAAAAAATATCACCATGACCTTCATTCTTCTTGAGCATTTATTCCAATTTACATTCTGAAATATTTAAGGAATAATTTATTGAAAAACTTAGCAAGTAAATTAGCAAGAGAACTTAGAAACATACAGCAGTAATTGTTGGTAAGTGGCATTCTCTGTGTGAAGTGGAAATTTCTTATTGAAGTACTTTCATTCTCAGAAATTACTCTGTTGAGGGGCACCTACATGGCTCAGTCAGTTAAGTGTCCAACTCTTCATTTGGGCTTAGGTCATGATCGCCAGGTTGTGAGGTCAAGCCCCATATCGGCATCGGGCTGCTCTGGGCATAGAGCCTGCTTAGGATTCTCTCTCTCCCTCTTCCTCTCCCCACCCCTTCCTTCTCCTCTCCCTTGCTCACTCGTGCTTGTGTGCTCTCTCTCAAAAAAAGTTCTAATTGAGTCTAACTTGCCATGATATACCATAAAACAGTATTTTTTTAACCAATGAGTTGAACTTAAATTCTAAAAAGAATCACTTAGAAAAAATACACACGTTGCTCTGTGTTCTAGGAAGTATTAAAGTAGTATGAGGAATCTGGTATTTTTTGCAAACAAAAGATACAATTCCCATTGCTTGTCACTAGGGCCTCCTCATTCCAGTTCTAAAGGGCATCATCAAAGAATACAGCACCTGTCTAAATTTCAGGATCTCAGATCAAACACCTGTAAGTGAAAATAAATGGCAACTTTCTTTATGTTATGTTAGTTGTGGAAGCAGAAACATAGAAGTTTGAAACAGCAAGAATTTTGTAAATGATTTGTAGGTATATATTTATTTCCAAGTTATGTCCACAGAGTACATTTATCTCTGAACTGGTTAATTCTATCAGTGTAAATAACCCATCCTGAATCTAAAATCCAAAGTGGTTCTTTGGGGATGTAATTGAGCCAATGAATTGACGAATTGTCGGCTCACCTCTCTATGCAATTTGGCCGCACTTGACTCTATATAAAAGCGATGATACTAATTGAAAGCACAAGTACATTTTAGCTGTTATTCAGACAAGACACTCAGTAATAAACCAAATTTTCTAGTTTTATTCATCTATCATGAATAATGTTATTACTGTGAAATGCATTATGCAAGCTATATTTTATTTTCTTCACAAATTACATGAAATGAAATCTGAACTATGCATTTTTACAGCATACACTGTAATGAACACTTTCGATTCAAGTCCTTTCAATATGTTTTGCCCTGCTCTTGAAACTTCTTACACCATCACTAACTTACAATGATTGACATGGTTACGAAAAAGACTATAATATACTCCATCTGACCTTTATCATTTAAGTGTTAGAGTAGATAATCTTAGGCATGCAGTGAAGCATGGGTAACACCTCCTTTAGTTCTGTTTCTAATTTTCAGTGCAAATACCAGGAGATGCTCTACATTTGTTCCTCCGTGCTAACTTCGGACTTGTGATTGCTAGTATTTGTAGATTTCTAATTCTCTTGGCTTTCTGGGTATTTCCTGTAACACTTGTTTGTTTGTTGTTTTTGGAGAGGTAGATAAACAGATGAAACCTATAGATAGTTCACTTAATTCAACTTTACAATGGGGTATAGTCAGAGAAAGTTTTCTCACAGGAGATGTATGTCTGCTTTGAGTGTTATTTTGTGAAATCTACTCAGGATGAGGATGCGGGGGAAAGGCAGGGAGAGAGAGAGCATCCTAAGAAAAATTGGAAATACCAAGGCATATGCAAGCTTGAAGTCTCCTGGGTGCATCAGTTATTTTCTCTGGACCATAAGATGCATGAAAGAAAATGCAGGCTGTAGAGAGTGAGCTGTGACCAGGATCATAAAGGCCATTGTGTACCATACTAGGGACTTTAGAATTTATTATTTTATAGGGGTGCCTGGGTGGCTCAGTCAACGAAGTGGCTGCCTTCGGCTCAGCTCATGATCCCAGGGTCTTGGGTTTGAGCCCCACATTGGGCTCCCTGCTTGGCAGGAAGCCTGCTTCTCCCTCTCCCACTCCCCTTGCTTGTGTTCCTTCTCTTCCTGTCTCTCTTTGTCAAATAAATAATCTTCTAAAAAATTATTATTTTATAATGGCGTGGTGGGCAGAAAAGGAAGGAAATGCTTTGAAATATTTTAAACAGAGAAATTGTGACCTGATTAGATGCTTCTCCTTAAAATAAAAATTACCTGATTGGAGTGGGGACAATGGATAGGGCAGCCAGGAAGTAGTTACTAAAGACCTAAGGCAGTGGCTTTAGGTGTAAAAAAGAGGAAGTGGAAATTCGGAACATTTGAGAGGTATAGTCACCAGGGTCTGCTCACCAAATAAATGTGGGAGCTGAAAAAGAAGGGTTTAGCATGACTCCATCTTTTCTACATTCAGCAATTAGATGAATGGTGGTACCCATAACTACAGTAAATGCTAAGGAAAAAGGAGCAGGTTTGGAGGAAAAAATGATAGTTCAATTTTAAGTATGTCAAATATCCTAAATGGAGCAGGCATACATCATTTATTTCATCATCAGAAATACATATATGTGCACAATTTTTGTGTTGAGATGTGAAATGTATAAATTTTAAGAAAGTGAAATATGAGGGGTAAAAAATAAGTGACAGGAATAAGAGGACTTACATGGTTTCTAACACATTTTAAGTGCCTAATAGATATTTGTTGAATGAATAAACAAATTATGTGCCAAGTACTGGTCTGCATGCTAAGACACACTGAACTTGCTTTTAAAGAGCTTGTAGTCCAGTGAGGGAGACAGAAAACAGATAGATAAGTAAAAACTGGGCAGCAAACAATTTTGGAGGATGCTCTCAAAGTAACCCAGAAAGAGAGTGTAATGGATTCTGGAAAGCTTCTAACAGGCATTTGGCTTATGAATTGAAGATGTAGCTGTGGGAAAGGCAGACTCGTTGCAGTGTGAGAAATGGATTGACCAAGACAGCCTGAACGTTCTTCTTGGCTTGACTGAGCTTTAGGTGTGTTTCTCTCTGACAACAGACCCCTGCCCTGCCTTTTCCTAGAGTATTTACTTTAGAAAAGTTGGTATCGTAACTTCCTTCTCTGTCTCTTGCAACATAAATCTTCTATAACCCAAGAATGTCTCTCTCAAGGACCTGGGAGCCATTCCTTTGAGGCATAATCTCACAGGTAGCACCCAGTAGCACCCCTGCATCCAAGTATCCGTAGGAGGATAGGAGTCTACCTTGAAGAAATGCCAGTTACAAACAGGGATGGCCAAATCACATTGACCAACCTCCCCATTAACTTCCCACAGCACCTTTCCGCTAACTTGCCTCAGTGCATAATCCCTCCTCTGCCTTTCATTTCAGCAGAATTTACTTCAGTCTTTCCTGTACTACAGTAGTCTATCTCCCCTCACCAGTATGTCCACGCTTCCCCAGTTTTACTGGTACTCATTTGTGTGTACTCATTACACTCATGTGTGTAATTAGTTCCACGCAAGTTTGTCCTGTGTGTGGATTTGTGCTTCCATCCCACAGGAAAGACACACAACAATCCCATGTCTGCAAGGATCCTTTGTGTTGTCCTTTTCCAGTCACTTCTGGGGAACTCTCTATTCCACCGTCTATCCCCACTCTCTGTTCTACCCTCTACCTTTTTGTAACTGGTCTGTTCTCTGTTTCTCTGTTTTTGTCATTGGTGGGGGGGGTGTTTTATAAACAGATTTATCCTTATGGATTTGTATTTTTCCCTCAGCCGGATTCTCTGGAGATTTACTCAGGTTGCACCTGTATCTGTACTTTGTTCCATTTTGTTGTTGAGTAATAATTTATGGTATGGCTGTCCCACGGTGTGTGTAACTGTCCAACCTGATTGTTTCCAGGTTTTGGCTATTATGTATAAACCTGCTATAAACATGTAGACACGGGTTTTTATGTGAAATGTGTCTTCATTTCTCTGAGATAAGTGCACAGAATTACGGTTGTTCATTCTATGGTAATTGCATGTTTAGTTTTTTAATAAACTGCCAAAATGTTTCAAAATGGTGGTACCAATTTTATATACCCAACAGCAAACATGATTGACTGTGTTTCTCTGCATCCTTGTCAACATTTGATGTTTTTAGGTATTCTTTTCTTTTCCTTTTTCTTTTCTTCCTTTTTTTTTTTTTTTTTTTTTGTCATTGGGATAGACATTTAATGATATCTCCTTGTGGTTTTTACATTTTCCTTTTGGTGCGTGATATTCAACAACTTTTCAAAGGCTTATTTGCCATCTGGTTATCCTCCGCAGTAATATGCCTGTCCATATCTAGAAGTTTTCCAGACTGCATACAAGTTAGTCTATTGCAATAAATCATGAGAAAGAAGATGGGAGACCATACTAAAGTGTTAGGGGCACAAAGAAAAAGGAATTAGTCTTAAGTGATCTTTAAGGGATGTTTATTTGGAGGTAAGCATGTGGAAATGAGTAAATTTAGGGATGACACCCAGGTTTCTGAGTACTTCATTGTAAATTAAATGGCCATGTCAATTGCTTGTGGAGAAAGCACAAGGAAATGAATAAACTAATCAATAGATATTTTTTGAAGAAGTTTGAGGTAGTTGTAGATCTATGTGGTTTCTTTCATTATTTCATTCAAGAGATCCAAATAGCTTTTGAGTAGATGATTAAATATGTTCATTTTGTTTGGTCGTTTCAGCTTGTCAATAAACTGTGATAGCCTAGGAATTAGTTGCGTATTTCTGGAAAGGTGATTTGAGATGGAAAAATAAATAACTATAAATAAAGCACAAAAGCAGATAATCCATAAGGAACATTTGAAAATATATTACACAATAAACTGATTTCTTATGGTCAAGGAACAGAGCTTGCTAACTATTCTCTTGATCAATACAGACTCCTCTTGTTTATTACATGTATTACTACATAATTCTATAACCGTTCCCAAAACGTACACACACACTCATGTATATACACATCTAAAACATGAATCATATTCCCACATGTAAAATAATATGGAAAATGAGTATTTCTTTAGAATTTTATCTGCATATTTTATTTTTTTAAAGATTCTATTTATTTTTTGTCAGAGAGAGAGAGAGGAGGGAACAGGAGCAGGTGGAGGATCAGGGGGAGAAGTAAACTCCTCACTGAATAAGGAGCCCAGTGCCAGAATCAGTTCTAGAAACCCCAGGACCTTGGGATCATGGACCTGAGCAGAAGGCAGACACTTAACCAACTGAGACACCTGGCATCCCTAATCTGCATATTTTAAATCAGTATAGGCTTTGGAGCTACATTGTTTAGGAATTAGAAACAATTCTATGCAACAACTGGGGAACGTAATGTCTTCCGCACAAACAAAGTGGAATACCAAAAATTTTTGTGCGGATTTGCTATATATGAGAAGATGTAATTGTGAGTTCTTGAACCATATGAAAATAAGCTGCTGGTGAAAAGATTGTAGATTGTAAACACCAAATAAATAATTGCATAAGTGAATCTTTTCACCAACTCTGTAAGATGAGAATGGTTCAGTTGATGTTAACTTGATATGGAGTAAATGTGCTCAGGAGGAGTTGGATACAGTTTAAAGGTTAATGACTGCTTGCATAAGTGGGTACTCTGTATTTACATAGGCATCAACTCCCTTTATAAAAATTGTTTCAATGAGACTAGCAGTTTCTAGTTACCAATCTCCAATCCTTGTCCTGGGATAAAAAGAAGGACAAGATATCATAAAGACTATCCCCACCACATTGTCTGTATTGATGTTCATGACTTTTTACTTTGTTTAAAACATATTTCAAAGGGAAAAAAAAACAGAATTGATAGAGCTTTTAAAAATTTGAAAGTCTTAAATCCCCAAAGCATTGGCTAAAACTTGCGAGGCGAGATTGGGGAGAGTTCAAAGAAAATAGTACAATGAAAAAAAAAAAAAAAAAAGCTAGGCTTTAAGGACCAGTCTGGTTTCCTATAGTTAAGAATAACTTAAATATATTCATCACTTTTAGAATAGTGGTTATTATTTTTTGTAAAATTAGGTATGATTGCTTAAATATGGTAAGCAAATAAAAAATGTACAAGGGAGAAATTAGAAAAAAGGGGAAAGTACTATCATCCATTAATGATAACTGTCATTTATATTTGCTGTACATTTAATTTTTAAGAGTTGTCCTGTAACTGTCTTTCTCATTGCCATGCACGATTGTGGATGTATTACAAAATAAAGGTTTGGAAGATTTTATATTTTATAAAATAATTCTCACAAGAGAAATATTTCAACAATTTTCAATGACCGTTGTTTTAAGCTTATATTGTTCTTAACATGTAGCTTCTCTGATCTGTGGATTTTGTGGAAACTTTAAGTGCTTCGGCACTCTTGATTTTAGTGATATCAGCCTACCCCCAACCAAAAGTTCAGCTAATGACTTTAGAATGGCTGTCCTTATTTGCATGAAGACATTGATATGCCAGGTATTTCTTGGATACTGATCTGTCAGTCAAACCCTTTATCTTGAATATAATATCTAACTTCCACAGTATAGAAAGCTGTCCATTTATCTAAGACAGTCCCAGGCAGGCAGGAATATGCTGTCTTGGACTACATTCTTTCCTTAATATATAACCCATGTCTCTCGAATTGTCAGGTAATTTGAAAGGAAAAGTATCACTGTACATCTTTCTCATTCAAATTACATTGTCCATCTTCCTTCCCCTAGTCCTTACCCTGTCTGTATCTCTGGGAACTCTCTCAGAATATAAAATTAACTGGGCAAAAAATAGGAAAGTTACCTATACCAGTTACTGAAATATGAACCTAAATTTTCAGTCCAATTCCTTTTCATAGCCTGGCATTTTATAAATGTACATAAGCAATTTAACAATCCGTTATTGTTCATCCAGGGGGTTGGGGATTTATAAGAGAAATGCTCAGACTTCTACCTCAGTGAGGCAGAAGGTGGAGCAAAAGGGAAGCTTTTGCTGTGGTAGCGAAGGAAGCAACATCTCAGTCAGATGTGGGTCAGGGCATGTGAGCTTGGAGCCTGAGGCTTATTTCGGTAGTGGAGTGAAGGCAAAATATTTGAAAGCGCCAGGTTAGAGTACTCTCTCCCCTCTATTATGAAATGAGCTCTCATAGATGCACTGTGGGCCAAGCTTGACAGGCAGCGATGTGCATGCGTGTGTGTGAGATGTGCACATTTTTAAAGTTATATTTTTAATTGAAAAGTTTATCAGAAAATGAAAGAGAACATAAATGAGAAATCTGTCTTGCAACTAGTTAGGGAAGTTTTAGGTTGGAATGTTAAGTTGCCCTTGGCTATTGGGAAATCAGGAGTTTTCACTGGGAAAGGGCATCTATAGTTAAATAGGTTGGTGTGAACATGACAACTTCATAATCACTGAATTAGTGTAACTAGAGACAAATTATATTGGACATTTTCTTTGGGCCTTCTGTTATCTAATAGACTCCAGAAAAGTCACACACATGTAATATGAGTATGGGGCAACAATAAAGAAGATCATTTCCTATTTGACTGGATATTGGAGTTGGGTCGCAGACAATCTCTGAGTTATTAGGAAAGCGGCAAGAACATGCACGGATTTGAAATTGTGAGAACACAAAGAAAAAGTAGAAAGTGGAGGGAACTTATGACTGCCTCTTTGTAAATATTTTTATCATAGTCTTCTAAATCTTTTTACTTTCAAATGCAACTTGAGGGTGAGAAAGTTTTAATTTGGGATAAGAGTGGAAACAGAGCTTTCTTCTACAGAACAAGGAGTTCGGGGCTCCTGGGTGGCTAAGTTTCTTAAGTGTCTGGTTCAGGTCATGACCTCAGGGTCCTGGGATCCAGCCCTGCATTGGGCTCTGCACTCACTGAGGAGTTTGCTTGTCCCTCTCACTCTGCATATCCCAGCACTTGTGCTATTTCTGCCTCTCTCTCAAATAAATAAAATATAAAAAAATAAAAATAAAAATGAAAAAAGTGAGTTAAAGATCTCTTTATGATATATATATATATATATAGAAATAAGACATTCAAATTATATTTGAATATTTAAAAGGATTAGTTTTAAAGAAATTACAGTAGAGTTGATTTTCAAGTACAAATTATATATGATAGACTCTTTTAGTTTTTTTTATTAAATTGATCAAACTTGGAGAATATTTGCAAATGAGCAGTTTAACATGTTTGACAAACATGGTGTAATATGTCTAATTAAAAGACATTTGTTTACCAGACTGATGATATTTTAAATTATTCTGTAAGTTGCTATAATATCAGGGAGTGCCATAGTTTCAACATTTTACCGTACTTTTAGAGAGAGATTCCAGATCTGGGGATATTTTTATACTTAAATATCAGTATATTTTTAGAATGTGATAGTTTTTCATAGAGGACTTTACCAGCTAGCAGAATGATTTAAAGTGAAGTGGGAGGAGGAAGGAAGGAAGGAAGAAAGAGAGTGAGTGAACCTTGGAATCTATGGAAAGAGCAACAATGAGCTCTAGTGGCAAGATGTTATAATGTCAAGCAAGGGTGAAATTCAGCAACAATAAGACAGTCAGCCTTCTCTTTACACATCCGGTAAAGATTTCTCAGTCGTCCAAATGAAGATTAATTTGTGGAAATAAGCATTCCTCTAAATCAGAATCTCATTAACTTCAGCACAATATTAACTACCTGGGTAGGATATCTATAATTTATATATTATGTATAATTTATCTATCCTAGTTTTTACAAAACAACGCCAACAAGATTATTCTATTAACAACATATTTTATGTTGGAGATGACATAACTTATACTGCATCTGATCAAGTCATTCTGAAGCTAAACTTGGATTTTAAAGGAGTATTGATTTATGTGCTGTGTACTTGATAATATATGTGAGCCGTCTTGTCCCTCTGCTCTACCATCTGGTTCCTTCACACACACAGGCACAATTTTAAAATAGGAAGAATGCTTCTTTTCTCTAGATCTGACAAAACTGTATTTTACTTCCTCAATTCAGGGCAGTGGCAATGTACAAATATAATTTAATGAACATATATCAGACATCAGTTCAAGGGCATTTTGGTTTTTAATGTGTTTGCACAACTATGTGGGAGAACACGTTGTTCTCACAACAAAAACAATTTTCTGTTTGTTGCTGTCCATTTGTCTTGAGATTATTTTAATTCCAGGTACTTAATCAGAATAGAGACTGACAAGTGTGCCCTCATGTGGAATTTTTAAAACTCTTTGTTTGTTGAATATTGAGTAACTAAAATGTGCCACAAATTGTGATAGATGTTGTGATATTATTCAAATGCTTCATCGGATTTTCTCCCAACAGTAAATATCATCTTATTAACATTATTATCCACGTGTTTCTGAAGAGAACACTAAAACTTAGGAGAGGTTAACTGGAACACAAAGCCAATACATTTTAGATACATTCAGATAACCTGCCTCGAAATCTTGAGCTCTTATTGTGAGGAGCACTGAGTGTTGTATGTAAGTGGTGAACCACTAAAGTCTATTCCTGAAGCTAATATACGACATGGTAACTAACTGGGATTTAAATACAAACTTGAAACAAATCCTGAGCTCTGTCTACCACACCTCATTGCTAGCGTCTTGGTTCCTTTTTAGGGCAATTCATCACAATAGATACAGAAGAACAACTCTTACCAAACATGCTTTATATTGCATCAAACTTTACTATTTATAAGTTGTTCTCACATATTAATATACTAAATCCTCCCCGAAAACTCCTTGATGTTAAATAGGAATTTTTATCCCACTCATAAAGTTTTTAAAAAGATACCAACTAACACATGAAAAATGATCGCAGCCTTAATCCTGAAACAGAACATAGCAACACATGCTTGTCTAAGCTACAGAAAGGTAGAGGGGAAAACCTTAGCTTAGCGATGATATTTTGTTCATATTTCTTTACAGCACTTCCAAATGCAAATCTAAATTATTCAGGGCTTTTGATCAGATCCAAATGGGAGGAATTTTAAACATGGACAGTGCTGCCATATGGGATAACAGCATGGGGCACATGACAACCACTTCCCACTGGACAAGAGTGTAGAGAGCTGTTTAATACCTGCTAAATACATCAATTAAAAATCCTTACTACTTGTAAAAAAATGCCATTTAAGAATCACATTATTTAGCAGCTGTTACATTACTTCCCCTGTAGAATTAGAGAACTACAAATCCCACTTCAGTCAATTCTAAAGAGATTACCTGTCATGTTTTAACTAACAGGCATATTGTATCACAAAAACCTTCTGGGCCAAATTTGTACATTAGCCTCAAGTTAGCTTTTAAGTCAAGATGCTTATATAACTTAGAATAATCAGATTTTGCATAAAGTAAAACAAACACACAAAAAAGAATAATTGTTAAACCCAGAGCTCAGTTATCCTGGTGGGGTTTGATAGTTTTAATTCTGTCACAACCCTCTCAATTATTTTTTTTAATTTGATATACTTATATATTGTGAAATGATTATCATAATGAAGTTAGTCAATACATCTATTATCTCACATAGTTATGCATGGTGAGAACATTTACTCTCTTAGCAACTTTCAGATGCATTATACAGCATTGTTAAGTATAGTCACCATGCTGAATATTAGCTCTCTGAAACTCATTCATCTTAAAACTGAAAATTTGTACCCCTTGGCCAACATCTTTGCATTTGTCCAATTCCCCAGACCTTGGCAACCACTATTCTACTCTGTCTAGGAGTTTGAGTCTCTTAGACTCCACAGATAGGAAAGATCATACAGTATTCGTCTTTGATTTACTTTACTTAGCATAATGCCCTCATTTATCCCTGCTGTCACAAGTGGCATGGAATGAATAATATTCCTTTATAGATAAATGATAGATAAATAGATAAATATGTATGTATAATCTACACTTTCCATTATATACAAACATATATTCACATTTTATTTATTCCTCCAGTGATGGAGACTTAGGTCTCCTCTCTTAGGTCTCCAATAATAATTCACATTATTATTAGGTGAATAGTACTGCTGTAGACATGGGAGAGTGTGTATCTCTTTGGTCCTGCTTTCATTTCCTTTGGATATGTATTTATCCAGAACTAAGATTGCTGAATTACATGAAAATCAATTACTCTGATATGCCATATTAACAGAGTGAAGGGTAAAAAAGATATGATGATCTCATGTAATTCAGGAAAAACATCTGACAAAATTCCACATTCTTTAAGATAAAAACTCTCAACAAACTGAGTACAGAAGGAATGTACCTCAACGTAATAAAGGCACATGGGACAAGCCCACAACTAACATATTCAACAGTGGGAAGCTGAAATCTTTCCTCTGAGATCCGAGGAATACAAAGGTGCCCACTTCCAACATTTCTGTTCAACATAGTGCTGGAAGTCCTAGCCAGAGCAATCAGGCAAGAAAATAAATAAAGGGCATTCAGATTGAAAAGGAAGAAGTCAAACTATCTCAGTTTGCAAATGACATTGTATAGAGAGAACCCCAAAGTCTGCATCCCCCAAAGAAAAGAATAAATAAATCAGTGGTGTTACAGGATATAAAATCAACATACAAAAAATTATTTGTGTGCCTTTATATCAACAATAAACTATCTGAAAAAGAAGACAATTTCATGCACAGTAGCATCAAAAAGAAAAAAAATACTTAGAAATAAATTTTAACAATCAGGTCAAAGATTTGCATATGGAGAACTACATGACTTTGATGGAAGAAATTAAAAACAAACAAATGGAAAGAAAAATGTCCCATAATCATGGATCACAAAAATTAATATTTTTCAAATGTCCCCCACCCAAAGCAGTCTATAGATTCATGGCCATCCTTATCAACATTCCAGTGGCATTTTTTGCAAAAATAGATAAAAGAATCTTAAAATTTTTATGGAACCACAGAAGGCACCAGTCAAAGCAATCTCGAGAAAGAAGAACCCTCTGAATTCTTACTTAAAAGCTTTCATTTAAAACTAAGTGTGTCACTGCATTAACAAAATACTCAATGACATTTTAAGCATAGCAAGGAAATATTCTTTTTTATGGAATCGATTCCCAGTCACCAGTCTTCTTGATCACCAACAAATGCTTTTGAACAACTCCCTGGTACAAGGTACTGTGATGAGGGAAAAATGTAGCTCAATGCTCTTTTCCCTCTACCTTATGCATAGCTCATAGAGAAAGACAAAAGCCAGTTGGGAAAATGGCCAAGCTGAAGTATTAACTTGTCTATATGGCAAAGTTTTATTTTTTCTTAAATATTCCAAATAAACATAGATGAATTATATATCCCTTCAGTAGTGTGTAAATACATGATTTGTTTAGAAGTAATTTACCTTAATTTATTTGTGCATTTTTAATCTAAAAATACTCTAGTCATCATTTGAATAATATTTCTTAACATGCAGTTCTTTAAGCTCATTAATTCTCAGTATAATTAAATTTCAGAACAAAAATATAGAATATTTTTGGTTGGTTATGACTGGACCACAAATGAATGGTATTGTTTTATGCAAATCTCTCACTCTTTCATTATATCATATACTGTCTTTCTCTTATTAGGATATTGGAGAGTATCTGTAACTCTGTTTTATAGCTAATTATTTTGATCTGCCAGATGCTAATTTAAATGTTTTTATGTTTTAGTTTTTCCAAAGATAATTAATATTACAGATGACCAATTATGACTTCTTCTAAATCATGTGAACTTATGAGCTGCCCCATTAGGTTCTTAGATGATATTTTGTCATTTTAAAAATCTACTCTTATTGAGAGCAACAGGTTACAAGCGTCTAAGCCCTGTCAAAAATCTTCTTTTTCCCCCTAAATTTTTAACCACCAGACTGCTGTGCTTATCATGATTATCTCTCAAAAATGTCTTTGCCTGTCAGACGCAGAAATGTACTGATATTTCAAGGACCCAAAATTTATATAGTGAAAATGAATATTTTTATAATACATTGAAAATCTGTTACTGAGCATATTTTAAATTAAAAACAGAGTCCTACTGTCTTACAACAGATTTGTTAAAGCTGCATAAAACGCACAGCAATAAATCATCACGAGGGATAATACACACAGCTCTATTTAGACAGCAATACAGGTGAGGTGATTAGATATTCAACAAGTTTTCCTTCACTTGCACTTACCCTATCATAAATCAATTTATTCTCACAAAATAAAATCAATGTTCACAAACCACAGTTACTATGTGCTGACCACAATGGTCGTCTCTCCCCGGCTAGCACACTGTTTTAATCAGAAATGCGGTGCGTCTAATCACTCTGATACACTGATTGATTGGAAGGCAAGGATGTTATCTCTCTAGCTCTTTCCACGGCAGGAGTGAACTGCCGTTTCTTTCTCTCGGAACTCTTAAGAAGTCCTCCAAGTAGGTGTGTGTACAGGCCAGTTGATTTTAGAGACGGTTCTGGAATTTTTTATTAAATATTGAATATTTTATTCCAAATTATCTACTCTGACAGGTTATTGCAGTTGATCACACAATGCAACTATGGCAGCTCATTGACCCATAATCTCTAATGTCTAATAACCTAGGCATCACCTTATCATTCCAGCTAAAAACAAGATCTCAAAACAGATGTGACAGAAATTCTGACTGCACTTGGAATATGTTTCATAGGTCTTAAAACTTTTCTTTAAGTATGAATGGAAATAATTGAGGCAAGTCCCAGGGCACTGTAGACTATTAATAATTCAGTAGTACTGATTGTGCAAGTCATGACATATCAAGCAATAACAATCTGGCAATATTAATTGATCTCCTCTAACAAGTTGCTCCAGGGCATATCTAGTAGTTTTTACCACCTTTCAGCCAGACCACTTGCTTAAGGGCATTGAGATTTAATGGTAAAAGTTTGAATATGCTTTTTCTCTTTTGATCTCAAATGAGATCAATGAAGATTCATTCTCAGGAAGAATAGAGACTATTAATCCGTTTAACACTAATTACAGGTGCAGATCTGTAATGAGAGAAGTTGAGTTTTAGATTAAACTGGGAGTGCATTTTTTAAAGGGTGGTTTCCTAAGATCAAAAAGGTCTGTCTTTGAAAGTGTTTCACAGACTTGAGCAATTTCAATGACAAATAGCGTTCCTTTTTGTCAGATTATCCAGAGTATCCCTACTCACTTTTAAGGTCGCTGGCAATTACACAATTAATTTAAGATGAAGAGACAAAGCTTCTTCCCAAAGAGCTGAAGTGAAGAATTCAGCTCATTGTGTGAATCGTGATAACATGAGATTATCCCATGAAGGAGAAATGTTTTCACTAAAACACATAAACTCTACAGCTGGTTTTTCATATTAAAATGGTAAAATTGTTTTGGTTTGTTAATAAGTACCTTATATCTCTGTCCATCAGCAGCTTCACTCAATTCAGTGGTCTCATTTGGAAAAGTGGCCCCCTCTAAAATCATACACAGTTATCCGTGTGACCTGATGGGCCTGAAGGGGTGGGTCACAGAAGACTTCTGTTATTCCCAGGAAGTCTGACCCAGCGTAGTCTGAGAATGTCAGCAGCAGATGGCTCCTGGAGTCTGCCTGAGCTATTGCTCCCTCAGGCTTAAAGACAGGTGTCTGGTCATAAGTATTGAACAACAAAAACACCCACACTGCATACGTAGTACCACAATTAAGGGTTTAGGCTTAGAAAAATAATTCTCAAACAGAATTATGATCAGTTTTTGCTACAAGTTACTGTATGTATTTGCTGCATTTTAAAGAAAGAGAAAAAGATAAGTAGTTCTAGTTGTTGTGACTCTTGGTGTTATCAATATTTTCCTCTTGAAGAGTAAACCTTTTGTAGCTGTCATTGGTTTTTAGTAGAATGCATAAATTGATATCTCGGTTGATGGCTCTAGGGAATACTTGAAAAACAAAACCTGAATTTGGAGGCATAAGTGAAGGACTTAGTTAATTTTTATCACTCAGAAGTTATTTGTCTAAGGGCCATTTACTTGTAAATTTTTCTTGGTTTTCTTATCTGTAATGTAAATAAACAATATATCTCTCTGAGAAATGATGTTAGAATTCAAGAAAAAAATTATGTGGATAACAGTAAATGTTAGAAAAACATTTATCACATAAAAGCTTACCAGTAAATGTTTGCTGGCTTAGTATGATTTTTTTGATTGCCCCAAAATTTTGAAGTGCTCTTCCACAATTGAAATTTTTTTTTTCATTTTTTTATTCCACATAAGGTGGAATAAGACCACTATAATTTTATAAACATACAACATTTATAAAATTATTATGAAAATTGGATAAGTGACATTCAAAGGAGAAAAATTTCAGACAGTTGAGAGTGGTATGTAGATATTCATATCCCATGACTCTGCCCATCACTGGAGTAGTGTCCTAAGTTCCACTCAAAGTCCTTAGTAGCCAGAGAAGAAAGGATAATATTTTCACAAGAATGATAAAGTTCATAAAAAGCAACACAAAACATATGTTTAAAACAGACTTGTTTTTCTTCATGTTGAGAGACTTTGTATAAAGACTACAGAGTGATTGTGAGACGTCCTTGAAAATATTTCTATAGTAAATACAGTAAATGGATTTCTCTGACTCTTCTTATAGGATCTCAAAAGTAGATATTATAATAAGGTAAGTCTTTGAGGATCTAAAAATTACGATAATTGTATTTTCTGGAACTTCCAAATCACTGTTTGCTGACATAGTGCCATGTGCTAGGCACTATTGTAGTCTCTTCTGATAATGGTGAATAGAAAAGGTGCTATTTCCATGTGCCTGGTGTTTAACCTCTTTGTGGAACGAGGTGGAAGTTAACACACAAAATAACTAATGTGATTCCAAACTGAATTTTGATTTAAACTGGCAGCACAGTAGTATTATGAAATTTGAACAAAGAGCCATAAGATAAAGTAGAACCGAATTATCTGTGTGGAAGGTGTTCGGTGGCTCCTTTAGCTAGGATTGTAGGAAGTACTTAAAATTAGATGGAATTTAACCCAAGTGATTCATATAAACTGTAATGATCAGTACACATTGGAGTAGCTTTCAGGGAGAGAGAGGGGAATATTCAAAGGCCCAGACACAGAAGTGAGATTGCTGTATTCAAGATAGAAAGAAGGCCAGTATAAGGAGACGATAGCAGATGTAGGTAGATGGGCAGAATCAGGTGAATTTGGAGTAATAAACAGAAATCAGGCCAGCCTTTTAGGCCAATTAACATATTTAAATTCTATTCGAACTTGCAGTGAGGATTTATTAGAAGGTTTTAAGAATAGTGAGAACTATGTTGGCTATTTAACTCTTCTTCCATATGTGTTACTTCTTTCAAATTTAAGTTTTCGAATATATATTCTTAAATGTGTAGCGTGGTAAATACTTGGGAGAGTAGAAACATTCTGAAGATTTCCTCCATGGTTACAACAGTTATTTTGTTTTAATAGTCCAAATTGGTAATTTTTAAAATTTTCCCATCTTAAGTAAGAAAAGGATCTGAGTGACCTTTCACTTTATAGGCCCTGTAAACTGATCTGTGCTTCCTGCCTAAGCACAGAAGGAACTAGCTTAGCTGGTTAATCCAAGAAGGAAATTGACTAGTGTTCTACTCTGTGACAGATCTCAATGTAAGCGTGGACTGAGTCTGCTCAAATACTACGATAGAGGTTACAAACGTGCTTGCCATTGGATGGATATAATTATACTCTTTCATTATTATTTTTTTTTATCAAAGCCTCATCTATACTGACAGCAGATTATGTTTTGGGAAGTAGTAAAGGGCCTCTGGATGAACAGGCCTTCATCAAACTTTATGATGCTGTTTAGGTCATCTGGCTGACTGAAAAGACCATCTAAAGCCATCTTTAATGTAAACACAGTATGAGAGTACACAGCTATACATTACAGGTTTGTTTTGATTGTTACAATCAACTTCATTCACAACTCCCAGTTCAGAAGCAGCTTTGTCCATGCGAATCATTTACAGTAGAGGAGGCTCCATTGCTTGATGATAATGCGCTTGGGCTTTGCAGTTAGGACCTGGGCTTGAATGTTAGTTTTGTCATTTACCAGTGACATTTAACATGACCTTGGCACGTTGTTTAAATTCCCTGAGACACACCTTCTCATCTGTGCATTGAGTGTATTATGGTTTCTTCCCAGAGATCATTGTGAGGATTACCAGAGATCATGCATGCATGGTTGTTTGGCGTATAATAAGTGCTCATGAGCAATAGCACCTTTTTTGTCATCATCGTCTTCATTGTGTGTTAGAGAATATGGCAGAGGGGCACCTAAAAATATTACTAGGTTGAAATGTTTCATGAATGGTAACAAGATTGACAGTGCATTTTCAATATCCTTCCTAGTGTTATCAGGACACTTCACAGTGATTTTTACAACTATCTTAATTGACACAGTCTCTAGAAACAAATACAATGGCACTGCTCTATTAAGCTATATAAATATAATTGTAGATTGGACAGTAGCTTATCCATGCAGTCTGTTCACTCATATAGATGGTAAACTGGCCTTTCCTCTGCTTATTTTATTTTATTTTAGATTTTATTTATTTATTTGACAGAGAGAGACACAGTGAGAGAGGGAACACAAGCAGGGGCAGAGGGAGAGTGAGAAGCAGGCTGCCTGCTAAGCAGGGAGCCTGATACGGGGCTTAATCGCAGGACCCTGGGATCATGACCTGAGCTGAAGACAGACGCCTAATGACTGAACCACCCAGGCACCCCAGTTTATTAATTTTAGACCAAGTGAGTTTTCAGGGCTTTCTTCTCTATACAAGGAGAATAAGCATTAAACAATCGGATATACTGTTGACTCCATTAAGACAGAACAACATGATCTAGTTTCAGGAACTACTTTTAAACTCTGGCTGCAAACACTTCGTCATTTTTATACTGATCATCTTAGCAGAAAAATAACATATAGCTCTCTAGGCAGAAATCCTCTTACAAAGTGCATAGACCTTGTGTACCTAGTGACAGCATAGATGATAAATATGAAACAGACCCAGGAGAAAAATTCCCCAGCTTCCCTGCACCCATGGATCCATTATGCTGGCATATAAAAAAGGCCATGTGCTCTAGAAAATGAAATCTAAATGATCCATTCTTCATCTTACTCTCCATCTTTCATAGGTCATATGAACATTATTCTACCAAGAAAATGGGGAGTTCTAAATATACACTGAAAAATTCCATTTGACCAGCATTTATTAAACATACACTATATGAAAAAAACTATGTATGGCATGAAGGGCTACAGAGATCAAGGCTATGTGGCCTTTAAAGCCATGTTAAAAAAATATCAGAGTACACATCTTATGAAATGTTGTATTTTTAGTTAATCAGAAAAGATATGTCTCAGACTTCATTTTGGGCAAAAATTCTTGAAATTTGAAGACCAATAAATTTGTCAATATGCAGCTCCTTTACTGTAAAAAGTGATATACATATACTTCTTCCTAACTAAATATTTTTAGTCTTGTAACTTAAGTATCTCTAAGTATTTGATGAATGATATTGAAGGATACATGGGAAAAACTGTTTGGAAATAACAATAGTAATGCTTTGCTTTTTAACTGGTGTGTTTGCAACAATACTTTAAATGCAAAATTACAGTCCTTCTAAAATAACCATTTTTTATTTAAAAAACATATTTTTAAATATTTTAACTGTTTTAAATAGAAGGCAGATAGCCATAAATGATTGGTAATGTATATAGCTGGCAAAAATTAAAGTTTATTATTCTTATACTATGTACTATTCTGTTATACTAAAAACATGTAGCCCAAAAATGCATCTTACATATAGTTTGATTTTTTTAAGATTTTATTTATTTGAGATATAGTCTGATATTTTTTGAGAGATATTCAGTGTTTTCTCCTGTTAGTTATATCATATTTTCTTCTCATTCTGTCTCAAATCTATTATGAATTTGTGATCACTTAAAATTTCAAGGCTATATAATTTCTGAATCCAAAAGATTTCTATCAATGATTTGTCAAAAGCTGAAAACATTTTAGAAAGAATCAGGACCATGGCAAACTTTATTTTATGAGACAAAATTAAGAAGAAATGTATAGGAGAAGAAACTGAGTTTTTTAGAAGACATAAATCTTAGTTTTATTATTAGTCTTTTTGGTGACTTAGGCAAACTATGTAATCTTTGACATGCTAAATTCCCTTATTTTAATTTGAACGTTCTCCAGGAATATTTTACAAGCTGTCTATAGGAATTCTGAAATAATTGCAATGCTATAAGAAAACAATTCATTGAAAGTGTCCCACAAAACCCCAGGGGTTCCCACAATCTTTCAGAGGTTTCTCTATGATCAAATATTTTCCACAATATGCCAAAACACTCTTTGCCATCTCATCTGAATTGATACTTTTTTTCATGGTGCAAAACAATCATGGGTAAAACTGCTAGTGCGTTAGCATGAACTAAGATAGTGAAATCAAACCTAACTAGTTATCACTGTATCTTCACCAGCATATAATAATATATTTTTAAAAGAGGCAGCTTTTATTTAAGAATGCTTTGATCAATCAGCAAAAAAAGTACTCATTTTTAGAAATCTCAGCTTTTGAATACAAGTCTCTTAATATTCTAACTGAAGAAATCAGAAGTGGAAAGAAGTCATTTCTGCTCAATCCCCAATTTCAAATAACTTTCTTGAGCCAAAAGTATCACTGAGCATTATATCAAAAACTAGTGATGTGCTGTAAGTTGGCTAAGTGAACATAACATAACATAATAAAAAAAGTATTTGTGTGATTGAGAGTTGAACTAGATGGTTTTTTTTCAACAAAAAGTCATTTTGCATTAAAAACACTGTTATTTTCGGGGCACCTGGGTGGCTCAGGGGGTTAAAGCCTCTGCCTTCAGCTCAGGTCATGATCCCAGGGTCCTGGGATTGAGCCCCGCCGGGCTCTCTGCTCAGCGGGGAGCCTGCTTCCCCCTCTCTACCTGCCTCTCTGCTTACTTGGGATCTCTGTCTGTCAAATAAATAAATACATTAAAAAAAAAAAAAACCACTGTTATTTTCACTTAAAAAAAAAAACACTGTTATTTAGACATGAGTATTTGGTAGCTGTTTCTCAAAAATTAATGTCAGCTCAAGGAAAAAAGACAGTATTTTTCTCAGTGATAACATTCAGACTTTCAAGAGAGTATTCGAATTTTGGTAAAATAGTATCTTTCCATGTGAGCTTGCAATCTTCCCAACATTAAAGATTTTTCTCATGAGATCTGTGGTGTATTAACAAATGTGTTTTTAAAAATGTACTACATAGTAAATCATGTCAATATTAATAGGTATGTATTACTCAGTGAAGTGGTATTTTATGGAAAGTTGCACAATATTTTGAAATAATGCATGATACTTTGAAATTATGCATAAGTAAAAGATAGAATATTGGATTAACATAGAAGCATACAAAAAATAACATAGCAGCATACAAAAGGGATCTTCAATGTGATTTAAGATTCTTTCTACATTGCAATTCATATTTACGGAAGTAATAATAATATCCATAATTATCTCAAAAGGCTTTTAAATTTTCTTCCCATTTCAAAAAACGCATTTGCATTAGGCCTGATTTACTTTTATATTTAACTGAAATATATTACAGCAGATTCAATGCAGAAGCAAATATGAAAACCTAGTTGCCTTCTAATAAGCTATTTTAAAAATTTGCAAAAATGATGCAGTAATTGTTGTATTAGACAATACAATTATTTGTTATTTTTCTTAATATATTATAAATTAATGTGTAAATGAACTAAAATATTTTTCAGATTTCTCAGGTTTTAATTCATTAATATTAATGGATAAAGCAAACAAGCAAAAACTATTTGGGGTGCTTAATGATTTTTAAGGGTATAAAAAGTTCTGGGAACCAAAATGTGTAAGATATACTACTTTATTTTTATTTATTTATTTATTTATTTATTTATTTACTTATTTTAAAGATTTTCTTTATTTATTTGACAGAGTGAGGGAGATCACAAGTAGGCAGAGATGCAGGAAGAGAGAGAGGGTTAAGCAAGCTCCCTGCTGAGCAGGGAGCCCGATGCGGGGCTGGATCCCAGGACCTTGAGATCATGACCTGAGCTGAAGGCAGAGGCTTAACCCACTGAGCCACCTAGGCACCCCTTAGCTTAACCTATGTTATTAACGCAACCTCAAAAAAGAAGAAACGCCTTTAAAAAAAAAGTGGGCGTCTTTGGTCTATGAGTTGCCATGGTTGTTTTGGGCAACTGCCCCTAGCTAACATACAGATACTTCATCCTAGGTACTGCTGTATTTTGCATAATTTGCATATATTATGTAACTGGACCTTCCTCCAACACATTGGGCTGAGACTTATAATTTCCCTATTTTACAAAGAGGAAATTAAAGCACAAATATCTAGATCAAGTAGCCTTCATATATATATATATATATATGAATGATGGAGTCAGAATTTATTTTTCATCTGTTTGACTCCAGATCATGTTCTTATTTACCACATCCTGCACACAGAAAAAATACAGTCTGTCTCCAGGAGATTCCATGGTGGTTCAGTTTAAACTTGCCTTCACAATAAATTCATGCTTAGACTCAATGGCCACTTGATAATTAATCACTTGATTTGAAAGAAATTGCTCACCATAATTCAGTTCATGAAATAATCATATGAATGTAGTGCACATGACTTGGTCTTCAGTGGCCTGCCTGAGGACTGTTCTAGGGAGATCTTGAGTGGCAGGATGACTTCCCCTACCCACACCACTCCCCTTGTCACCAGCACCTCTGCTCTGCCACCCAGGAGCAGTGTTGCCCAGCAGAAAATTTAAAACTTCACTTTTGTATAGCTCTTTGGTATTTTGATAGAAAACTTATGAGCAATCCACTGACACCTCATAAGAAAAATGAAATAAGATTAATATCTTATATGAAGGAACTGGAACATATAGACGCAGCCCCAAGCTGAGAATGGACTTCTCCTTTTCCAATTATTAAAGACAGTGTTTTCCTCCGTTCGGGGTTGCCACTGTTAGCCCCACTGGGCCTGTTTCCTTGTCTGCCTCACACAGGGTTAGAAAAGTTGATGCCAAATTAATTCATTTCAGGCCCCATTATCTATGTACTAAGCTAAGAAAAATAAATTCCTTTTTGACAGTACATAGTAGATACTGGTACAAAGTCCAGAGAAGCTTGGACTTTATTTATTTAAGAGGTTATTTATTTGTTAGAAAGAGAGAGACAGAGCACACGAATGGAGAGAAGGACAGAAGGAGAGGGGAGAAGCAGACTCCCTCACTGAGCAGTGAGCCCAGTGCAAGGTGGGGTTTGATCCCAGGACCCTGAGATTATGACATGAGCCCAAGGCAGATGCTTCACCAACCAAGCCATCCAGATTCCCTGAAAAGCTTGGATTTTAAAGAATATCCAGAAATACACTCTCTGTGAATTATTCTTAAAGGAATTAAGAAGTTAATTGTGTGACTTCTATATGGATTTCTTCCTATCCAAATGATTTCCCCTAGCGATGATTAACTGTTTCTGTGTATGTCTATACAGAGACTCTCATGTGCTTTCTAAATTCTCATTATTCCCAAACTCATTCTCAGAATAGTCCATGACAGTGTTGTGAATATCTTTGGTATGCTTCCTTTCCTGCAAAAAGCATCGTCATGTCCCTTTCACCTTATAAAAATGAGATATATTACAGCGTGTCTTACCAGAATAGAATTTCATGGAGTGGTCTGTGAGGTACAGGCTTGAAGACATAGAAACTATCTTAAATTCGATTCTGCTGTGTCATGTTGACCAAATTATATAATTTTTCTAGCATTTGTAAAAATATAAATGATAAAAAGGAGCAAATTGATCATAAGGTATTCAGTGCAGTGTCTGGAAAATGGCAAGGTTTAATACCATAATAACAATCTTAATGATAAAGAATTTCCTCTACTTATTCACCTGTTAGCACTTTATGCACATGAAATGTGTAAACTCTGGTGGTCAAAATAAATTAAAAGATTCTGCTTTTAGAAGATGGTTCTTACCTCTAAGATGGAGGTTAGAAACTGAAATGGAATGGGAAAATCAGTTTTCCTGATTTTTTTTTTTTTTATTGTGGTACTTCAAGAAAATGCTTACCTACTCTAAACTAATAGGAAGTTACCTTAATAATGTTAATGTTTCAGGCTTTTTCTCATGTAGTACTCCTATAAATATAGAGTTACTTTGAGGAAACTCAAACAATCAGCTATTAACCTCTTCATCAACTAAGAGAATTAATTAGAAAAAACTAAATTGGATATTATTGTGGAGTATACAGAAATAGAAAATACTGGTGGGCTTAGCTTTGAAAAGCAAAGCATATTATTAATATCAAATACATTAAAGATCTCAAATTTTAGACTGGAAAATTTCCCTTTTATATTTTCACATAATATAGGTTAGAAAAACAAAATCAAGATAATTATACTCAAGGAATATATATCTATATCTATATATTCTGTATATGTAGATATATATGATCTGACTGTAACATATATACACACATCCTAAAAGGAATTATCTTTGGAAAGAGTATAATTATCAGTGCAGACAAGGAAATTCCTACAAAGATCAAATTTGCCTATTGTATTTCTTAGTGTGTACAACATACAAAAATACATACTTGATTTTGAGGATGATAGATGAGGAGTAGTAAAATATGTTATCACAAACATTTACACACATATGGTATGTAATGCCATGTAGAGCAGAATTTTAATTAACACTTCATGAACTTAATGGAAATTATAATTTATGTTTGTATCAATATTCACTGAGGAGAATGCCATTAGTTTTGATTTGTTTCTTTCCATGCCTTTACCTGGCGGTTTGTGTGCTATCACTTTAATCAGACTAATTTATTGTCTCTCTTTTCTCTATATATCATTTTAACATTTTTTAAGCATTCTGGAATACTACGAGATGTGTAGAAGTAGTACTATTGGCTCCAGTAATTAAGTCTTTTTTAACATCCTCGTGCTTTTTATGGGTTTCTATCACTTCTTCACTGAATATTAGGTTTATACTAGCAGGAGGATTTTATTTCCTCGAAGATAACGAGATCTAGGAATTCCTCAATGATTTTTCTGTTGCCGTATTTGATACACCCTAGTTTGTCGTCATAAATAAGTTTTCTAAGGCATCAACCACAATTTGTAGTTTTCCTGTATTCCACGCAGGCCCGGGCCCAGAGCTTGTTTATTCAGTTGTTGTGTGCTCTAGGGGGTGCTCTGGCAGGCTTTATGCTAAGTACTGAGTAAACACAGATAAAAGACAAAAATCCCTGCCCTTAGAAATTCATAGTCCAGTGGGTAGTAAAAAATCAACATGCAATTAAAATGAAGTCTGATCAATGCTCTGATAAAGGTACAATGAAGTGATTTGAAGGCCATTCCCCAGATATATATATTTTTTCATTCTTTTTCTTCCAAATGGCTAAAACAGGCTTTCCTATTGGGGAAAATACTGAAAAAGAACTCTGTCCATCTCAAAGTTTCTGGCAAATTTTTTGATGAAAAATACAAAAGTTGAGGCATCTTGGTGGCTCAGTCAGTTAAGTGTCTTTGGCTCAGGTCATGATCCTGGAGTTCTGGGATCTAGTCCCACATTGGGCTCCCTGTTTGGCGGGGAGTCTGCTTCTCCCTCTGCCCTCCCTTCCTGTTGCTTGTGCTCTCTCTCTCTCACACACACTGTCCCATGCTCTCTCCCTCTAAATAAGTAAATAAAATCTTTTAAAAAGAAAAATACAAATTTTTTAACTTCTTTTTCTTTCGAATGGTTAAAAAGTTTTTGTCCTCATGTGGAAACACTGTAAAAGAGCTTTGTCAAAGTTTCTGACAAAAAGAGAGAAACCTGGCCCATGAAAGACATGTGGAGCTCTCAGTTGGGATAATGGATAGCAAATTCGAAACTGGAAGGACAATACCATTAGCGAGTTCAGAAATCAGTGATGACTTATTCAGGAATGGGATTATCCAAAGAACTGATAAGGGCAAATGATCGAGTAACTTAGGAGGAAGACCTAGTAGCTCTCAGGCTCAATAAGTTTTAAGTTTGAGACAGTCCAGTTCCCTGGTTTTGTCCAACGCGCTTCTGCTGAAACTTTACTATACCGTTCATATACCTGGGGCATTTTTTAAGGTCCTTGGGCGAGGAGTGATGCAGAAGAAAGGGAGTCACCAAAACGAATAATAAGTATTTCCCGACTTCTAGGATGGAATCAAGACAAATGAACTGATAAGGACCATACTAGTCATATGACTACTGTAAAACTCTGATATACTATAATGTGCAAAAGTTTAAAGAGAAGGTACTTTAATTTTGTCTGAATGATTAAAGAAGTTTGGCTGGATAAAATGTTCTTGGAGCCATAGCTTGTGGGATAGGCAGGTTTTAGTAGCCTGGAGTACATGTGCAACATAATTATCAATGCAAATATGGTAGAATTAACATCACAATAGAAAACAGCATTTTAGACTTGGGAGTCTTTGGAGGTTCCTGTCCAACCTCTTTGATTGTGACAGATGAGGAAACCGGGATCCAAACAAAGTGATTCAGCTAAGGAAACCCAATTAGTTAATAAATAGGAGTCATAGGACCATTACTCACATTCCTAACTTCCAGTCTTGAGCCTTTTCACTTATTTTCCTCCTTTAGTTCACTGATGAATTTGCAAATATGCAATTTTTCATGAACAACCATTCAATATTATGTACCTCTAAGGTCTTTTCATAGGTTATGAAAACTCATAACTTACAACTTATAAAATAAAATATTCATAAAATATTAAGACTGCAGACTTAGTGTTTAAAAATATACTGTACTCTAGAGTCATATAACACAGTCCTAACGATTTTAAACTACACTATATGGTGACCACTATTAGCTCCAATTTATAAAAAGGATTTGATTCTTCCCAAGGCAATGAGAGTAAATCCCCACACAATTTCTTTGTCTGTCTTGTTCCAAGCAATTTAAAGTCGTGGATTAGTAAATGAAATATAGCATTCTTTTGTGGTACTGTGCAGTGTAAGGTGAAATAAATTGAAACAAATAGACTTAATTTGCCACAGAACTCCTGTCATTAAGTGGCTAGGAGTTTTGTATTTTACCACTGAAAAGATAGGTAGTGAAAAAAAGCATTTAGGACACATAATTTCAGCATTAAAATGTAGTTTTGTCTTCCTGAGCCCTCTTAAGCATAGTACTTTTTAGTTGTTTTACTTGTGTTTCCAGACAGATTGGCAATACCGTCTACAGATGGTGATCATGGTGATGCAGGCAAACGCTAAAAAGTAAGTGATTGACTTTTAATACGTTATTTCAGTGTATGAATGTTTTGGTTAGACTGACACATTTTAATCTCCAAATGGCAATCATGGTCCCTATGGGGCCCCAGATTTATCTAGATTTATCTAAATTACTTAACTGCATACAAAGACACGTTCAGTAACAATTCAAAATTAAAAGGCTATTTTTAAATATTAAGGTACAGTCACTTAAGTCATTTTAAAAATTATATATGGATTCGCCAGGACATGAACAGGACACTGTGTGACACAGTAGTATACTATGTAATTACCAGTGACTCACGGGAAAGGAAAGGTTGATTTACTACATCAATGAGGTTTTTAAAATTTTTTTGGCCTGATAAAGTTATAGAATGATAAAATTATAGAATGAATTATTCAAATAATCTTAGCAAGTATTTATGTAGAAGTGCTGAACTTTGAGGAAATTTTGCCAGTAGCGGCTATTCTCCTACTTATTTATAAAGATGTTTATGTTTCATCAAATTAACACTGCCTGTCACATGAAATTGGTGGTGATATCTTACATTCTGTTACTTTGTATTTGACTTACTTGGGTTTTGCACTACTAAAAGAGTCAGGAGAATTAGTTTAAAAGCACTTTTAAATTTGCTACATTAAAATAGTGTTATAATGAAAATAAGTTAGTTGAAAATGTCCATGAGAATATTTTATTAGGTTCGTGCAGTCTTCACATTTTGAGAAACAAATATATGTTTATCTTCAACATATTTTAATATACATTAATGTTATTGTTAATTGTGATAAATTTTCAGATTCTAATAGAAATATATTTAGTGATATGAATGATGTTTTGATTAGATATGTTTATCATGACAAACAGTACCTTTCATTTATTATTTATAAAATATTTTGGAACAAATAAAGTTAAATTGTATGAACTTATTTTTAAACCCCTAGCAAGATGGATTTTATTAGTTACAGTCTGTTAATTATTTCTGTTGAATTATTGCTATAGTTGATTATAGTAATTGGCTTTATAACTACCCTATAATAAGCCTTATTTGATGATAGTAAACTGTTCAGTATACTGCTGGATTAGGTTGCAAGTATTTTTCCTGATACTATTTGCCTGAATGCTCATAATATGAGATGAATTTATAATATTACTTTTTGTGTTTTATTATCAGTTGTAATGTTATAGATTATATTAAAATATATGATCAGGCTTTGCTATTTGGGATTTATGATCATAAAATTAATCGCAAAGCATTTCACCTTTTTATTTATGTTAGACTAGATTATTTGATGTGAAAATGGCACTTCAAGAGTATGAGAAAAATTTCATGGTGCCATTTTTGGATACAGTTATTTAACAGAATTAATTTATGAATGCCATATTTATTGTATGCATACACTTTGAGTACTCTGTTTCTTCTTGCATTTATAATTTCTCAGAAATAAATATTTCAATCTTTAAAAAAACCTCATTAATTTTTGAATAAGAAAGTATTGTGGGGGCGCCTGGGTGGCTCAGTGGGTTAAGCCGCTGCCTTCGGCTCAGGTCATGATCTCAGGGTCCTGGGATCAAGCCCTGCATCGGGCTCTCTGCTCAGCAAGGAGCCTGCTTCCTCCTCTCTCTCTGCCTGCCTCTCTGCCTGCTTGTGATCTCTGTCTGTCAAATAAATAAATAAAATCTTA
Source organism: Enhydra lutris kenyoni (assembly GCF_002288905.1). NCBI lineage: Eukaryota > Metazoa > Chordata > Mammalia > Carnivora > Mustelidae > Enhydra > Enhydra lutris. The sequence goes on along the minus strand of NW_019154099.1, from coordinate 26,609,980 downwards.
AAAAAAAAAAAAAGAAAGAAAGTATTGTGGGGTTCCTGGGAGGCTCAGTCAGTTAAGTTTCTCCCTCAGCTCAGGTCGTGATTCTGGGGTCCTGGAATTGAGCCCGCATCAGGCTTCTTGCTCAGTGGGGAGTCTGCCTCTCCCTCTCTTTCTGTGTGCACACTCTCTCTCAAATAAATAAATAAATATTTAAAAAAAAGTGTTGCTGTATCTGCTTTCTAATACCTTTCTAATGCAAAAATCACATCCAATTATTAATCTTTTTCTGTTTTTATTAAAATTGTCTTATAAAATTTTAAAAATTAAATACCTCATTAGCTATGTTGAATCTTTTATTTAAAATATATGTAATATTAATGTGTTTCAAAGAGCAAAAAAGTACCACAGGTTTACAACTTTTTAATTTTACTTTTTTCTATTTTATTGAAAGTTGGTTTGGGACAGTGCACTGTTTTCATTTGTTGTGATTTTATTTGTTAGTAAACTGGTTTTGCTTCTGTTACTACTGTAAATTTACTGTGCTGCTCACAGAAAATAAAGACTGGCTAATTTCTGACTTGGAAATTTACTGGAGTTTCATTTAAGATTATCATGTGTATATAATTGTTTTAAATAATTTTACTGGTTCAGGAAAACCAGAGAGGAAAGTTATCATCTGCTTATGACACAGATTGGAAGAGCACTCACGATTAACTATATGTCTGTGATTTTATTTTTAAAATCATCTGTGTTCTTGCCTTTGTCTGTTTTCCTCCAACCTGAGAGTTACTAAGGTTCCATTCTTCCTGTATCTGGTCCTGTAGTGTTACGTACGGTGCCACGTCATCAAATGTTCAGGTTTGTAAGAGGTGAACTTCCTGAAATGAATTAGAAAAACTAATGACTGGGATGCCTGCGTGGCTCAGTGGGTTAAGTCTCTGCCTTCAGCTCAGGTCTTGATTTCAGGGTCCTGGGATCCAGCCCTACATCAGGCTCTCTGCTCAGCAGGGAGCCTGCTTCCCCCGGTCTCTCTGCCTGTCTCTCTGCCTACTTGTGATCTCTGTCTGTCAAATAAATAAATAAAATCTTAACAACAACAACAACAACAACAACTGATGACTTCGTATTCAATTTGGAATATTTTACTCATAAATATTTAGCAAATGCTATGTATTGTAAATATTGCCTTGTAAGTATATAAAAGGTTCATTTCTATTTCAATTTTACTTTGAATTATAAGATACATGATTTTTTAAAATTTTCAGTTTTTAAACAGGTAATGCAATGAGCATGAAAAACTACATGTAAGAACAAAGGAATGTCATTTATTGAATTTTGTTTTCCTTTTCTTAGGATAGTGGCTTACAGAAATTTTTAAAGAGTGTGGCATATCTTTAATTGTAAGCAGAAAGACAGGAAACAAAAAGGTGTGGATTAAAAGATAGTTAAAAAAAAAAAAAGCCTGTGCTTGCCATTATAGCCTAGCCATGATTGTATGTGAACTGTTACTTGGGCTCTATGATTCCTTGTTAGCAAAGAAAGAGAAATCTTTCAGTTATCTGAATAACTGTGTCCATAAGATTTAAAAAAAAAAAATTAACAAGCAAACAAACAACAACTACTTGCTTACAAGAACTAAAGCTGTTCTGTGAACTTACACTGGAGGGTAATTAATCTCAAGATACCCTAACTGATGTGAGGGGTTAAGGGGAAAAGAAACTGTGTGACTGAAGGAGCAATATTCTCATCATCTCTATAGTGAATTTTATAGGACTGTTTTTTAGAGTAGCCTTCAATACAAACCAATGAACTTTCAAATCAGTGAGAACAGTTTTATGGGAAGCCAATACAGTATACCCAAATGTGGGTGTGAGGGTCCTGCAGAGTGTTGTGGTCACAAAAGCTGCCTGAGATTTATAGACAATTGGTTGGACCTGGTCTGTAAAACTGAGAGAATATGATTTCCCATGGGTCAGTCAGATTGTAGGGCTCCAAGATCAGCTACCCTAGACTCTTCCTTCAGGTGAGAGAATCTCTCCAAGTCGTTCTGGAAGAGGATAAAAAATTCTTGGCCAAAGTGACATTAGACAGCCGGATCTTTGGGAAGTTTGCTTGATGAGAGGAATACCTTCATGCTGGAACCAGAGAGGATGGGGGTGGGGGGACTGCAGATTGTTCCTTGCCTGACTGTGATGAAGAGTTAACATACAATATTGTGATTACTACAATGTTTTGCCTCCTCTCTAAAGTTCACTTACTCCTAAAACTTCTTCATCAGACTGATTTTCAAATGGAGAAAGCTTCTCCTTAATGAATTCCTACCGAGGAATCCCATATGTGATTTTGCAGAAGGGAGAACTGTCACAGTTATGAGGAGTACTTCTCAAATCGTGTCAAGAATATATCACGATGAGCTCATTGGGGTTCAGAACTACAAGAACATGGTTATTGGATTGGCAAGACCCAAATGGAGGTCAGGTGACAAGCAAGGGCATTTTACAAATCTCACAATAAGAGTAGAAGTCAGGCACAGGGGTTTTGTGGTTTATTGGATTTACTTCTTTATTCCATCTTCTAAAACTCTCTATTTGATAATCCTTCAAATACTTAAAAAGTGCTTCTTGGGGCACCAGGGTGGCTCAGTGGGTTAAAACTTCTGCCTTCGGCTCTGGTCCTGATACCGGGGTCCTGGGATCAAGCCCCACATGGGGTCCTCTGCTCAGCGGGGAGCCTACTTCCCCCGAGCTCTCTCTCTGCCTGCCTCTCTGCCTACTTGTGATCTCTGTCAGTCAAATAAATAAAATAAAATCTTTTTAAAAAAAAAAAAGTGCTTCTTTTTACTCTGAGATCCTAAATTTTTCATTATAGGCTTGTTTTAGATTCCACCATATGTTCACTTTTTCTGTCATTACTTTGCATTCTCCAAATCTGAAATTCATTCATTGAATCATTGATTGCTAGAAATCATAGTTTGATTATTTCTATGACTGCGTTCATTATGTACATAACCTTGCACGCTTCTCTTAGTTCACATACATACCCACTTCTTGTGTGACTACCCCTGAGAGTGGAATTTTGGGCTCATAGGGTATATAGATTTTCACTGTTAATGTATGATGTCTAACTAATTTCAAAAAGATACAGCAGTTATATTTCCACTAGCAGGATATGAAAATTCCTCTTATTTTAGATAGTCACCAAAACCTGATATTGTCAGACTTTCATTATAGTGATTTTGATAGATGTGTAATATTTTATCTCACTGTGTGTTTTCCAGAAATATAGTTAAACATTTTACTGTATAAGAATACTGAAAGAGAATAGTGAAAAGAGTTTTATTGTATAAAAGAACTATTTGAAAAATAGAAATATTTAATTATTTCAAAATTTTCATAATTTTATTACAGGAATATTTCATCTTTTTCATATGAACAGTGCTACCAGTCAGAATTTGGTTGTGTTTATTAATTAGTGATATACATTATAAAACTCATTCTTGAGTCCTTTACTGGCAAAAAAATATATATATATTGGTATTTCCAAGCATGGGATGTTTGGATGATTTTTTTTAAAGATTTTGTTTATTTATTTGACAGAGAGATCACAAGTAGGCAAAGAGGCAGGCAAAGGGAGAGAGGGAAGAAGGCCCCCTGCTGAGCAGAGAGCCTGATGTGGGGCTCGATCCCAGGACCCTGAGATCATGACCTGAGCTGTAGGCAGAGGCTTAACCCACTGTGCCATCCAGGCGCCCAAGCATAATTCTTAATGTATATATATTTATTATCATCACTTTCAGTACTTTATAGAAATCTGTCATTGCAACATCATATATAGCAACCTACTATAGCACTTCAGTTCACTCAATTCCAGTTATAGCTTTTAATTAATACAGTAGACCCTTAAGTCTGGCTCAGTCGGGAGAACATGTGACTCTGGATCTCAGGGTCTTGAGTTCGAGCCCCATGTGTGGAGCACAGTTTACTTAAAGAAAAAAAAAATTAAATACAGTTAACCCTTGAACAACACAGATTTAAACTGTGTGGGTGTACTTATATGTAAATTGTTTTTAATAAATACAATACAGTACTGTAAGTGTATTTTCTCTTCCTTATGACTTTCTTAACAAATACTTTCTTTTCTCTAGCTTACTTTAAGAATGCAGTGTGTAATACTTATAAATTACCAAATATGTGTTAATCAACTGTTTATGTCAGTGGTAGGGCAATCAACAGCAGGCTATTAGTATTAAGTTTCAGGGGAGTCAGAGTTGTTCATGAATTTTTGGCTATGCAAAGAGTCAGCTTCTCTAGCTGCCGCATTGTTCAAGAGTCAACTGTTTAATACTAATTGAGAAAGCAAAATAAGAACTATTAAACAATTTTCATATTGTTTTAATTTAGAGAACATTCTGTATTTAAGTATGAAACTCTGAAATTATTGGAATGTAATTCAGGCTATCACTTTTACTTTCAGAAACTAATTCCAATGTAGGATATTAATCTAAATTGTTCTTGCCAAATAGGTTTCCCAAAGGTACAATTTTCCTGGGACTGAACAAATTAAATCAAACCTCTGCATGACTATTTGCGGAAGCCCTTTCAGAGAAACAGTGTAATGTTGACGGGGGTGGGGGGGGGGGATGATTTTACCTTGGAGGAAATGAAATGGTCACTTTCTTTCAACAGCTCAAAAAACTAATTTACTACCATAGCATGTGCTATGATACCCAATCCGTGTGTAGTAGAGTCTGTACTCACATCACACGTGCATTTGATGAAGGACAGCATTAAACTTCCAGTGGTCCGAAGCATTAAGTGAAAGAAACGTGCCCAGGCATTTGTAGCTTCCAGTAGTAGAGTGGTATGGCAGAATTCATTGTCTCAGATCCTGAGGGTGCCGATTGCTGAAGGCATTCTCCTCAACCGTCTTGGATTCTTGCATTCCATGTTAGATTACCTTTTTTGAATTCCAGCACGCCGTGACAGACCACTGGCTCACAGGAGTTATCTTCTTTATTCAATTTAGGCTCCAATAAACTGCCTTCCTACAGTGATGTCCTTTTCACCCTCCCAGAGATCCAGTACCCTGAACCTGGCCATACTGCCTCCACCCCAGCTCAGACAGTCTAATCCTGTGCAGGCTTTCAGAGTCAATGCCAGGTCACTTTCCTTGACAGTAGCCCTTTTTACTAAACTACACTGGGCTGCCTTATCATGCCTGTGTATTTATCACTCAGCACTTGACACAGCACTCTGCACTCACCCACAAATCCCCCACATAGGCATTCTCACATGGGTTGTTTCAATACCCTTCTTCAGGTGACCCACATCCCTCCTGCACCTACACACACACACACACACACACACACACACACTCCTACAGACACCATCTTTTGCCCCACCTAATGGCTTTGGACAGATTTGTTTAGGAAGGGAAGGAAAAGGGGATGAAAGGAAGAAATGGAAAAGTAAGGAAAATGGATAAAAAATTGAGGAAGAGGACTGAATCTTAACATTATATTCTAAAGCACTTTTGTTCGTGACTTTTCTATGTTAGATTTTTTTTTCCTTTTTGTTGTTCAACATGGTTTAAGATAAAAATCAAGTTTCAGGTTTCTTGGTTTTTTGGTTTGTTGTTTGTTTTAATGTATCTATCCTATTGTTCTAACATCCTAACATCATTTATTAAAAAGTCCATACTTTACTCTTCATTTGGAAGAGCCCTTCTGTTCTGAAAGAAATTAACTTTCTGGAAAGACATGGGTCTATTTCTGTGTTCTCTATGTTATTTCTCTTTATTACTGTACTTTTATTACAATTCTTCATATTTAGTAGAATAATCCCTCACAGTCTGTTCTTATTAAATATCTTAGTTATTTGTGGTTCTTTGCATTTCCATATGTATTTTATAATTATTTCTAAAAGTACCCTCTAATATCTGCCTACAGAAGTTGAATTCTGTCAGATTTTCCTCTGAAAAGTAACATTTTTTTTTTTTAAAGATCTAGGTTCTGGCTTTAGAAGTCTAATTTGACACTCATTCTCTTTCATCATTTATATATATAATTGCTTTCCCCTTTGTCTCAGTTGAGAATAAGGATAAGGAAGGTTATCCTTATTAGGATACACTTCAGTGATATTATCCCCCTCCTCAGAGGTTAAAGCAAGTTTCTCACTATAATACGCACACATCACTTGACTCCATATTATTTTCAATAGCCCACTGGCCACTATTATTTTCAATAGCCCACTAGAATGCAGAAAAATTTACATTTTCTGCAGAAAATGTTCTAAAATTTCAGTATTAATGTATGTTCCACATATTGTTGTCTAAACCCCTTTTTTCTCCAGTAATTTCTTAATTTGTCTGTAAATATTTTATAGCACAGCATTTTTCCTATACTTGAAAAATAAACTCTAAAAAGAAAATGAACTTCTTATTTTCTTCATTTAGACCTTTATTTGTTACCTTTTTTTTTTTTTAAATTCTAAGTGGTGTTCAGAGTTTCTTTTCTAAAGCTGTTTATAGAATTTATTCTTAGATTTACTTATAGAGTTATTTAATCTGGAATAAAATAAATGCCTAACTATAACTAGAAAACTAAGATTTCCTAAGTTTTATCTCACTATTGATTCATGCCCAGATCACCATTTTTTCCCAATTGCATTAGTAAGTCTTTGTTTAATAAATATTAGGATTCTTGGCTTTTTCCTGTTATATCTGCACATTGCCAAACAGACCTCTCTGCTATTTTCATAATCATTTTTATTATGAAGATATTCAGTCCGGAATTTGTCATTCCTAGCTTTCTTGCTCATTTTCATTTCACACATGTATCAGAAAACTTCTGAAGGTGTCTTTACTATAATCTAGAGTTTGTGAAGTTCATCTGATACTAAGTAAAATGTTTACTTTTTTGTTGGGCCATTAATTAAAACATTAAGCATTGGGGCCTGGGATCATCCTTGTTGGATTTTTAGTTTCTTGGTTTTTTTTTTTTTTCTTTCAGTTTGATACTGATTATAGTAAAAAAAAAAAAGAGTACAATATTTTGTCATGTGTAGGAAAGAGTGAAAAAATATGGTACTGATTTTGTTCTAATCACACATATTTTTTAAGGAATGAGAGGTTTACTTACTACAACTGCCAAAAGTAGTGTATTCAAATAAAGTGATTTATTTATATTAGTGTGGTTTTGTCATAATGTAATTATTCAAAGTGTAATCCATGCATAAATCAAATTAATTAATACCATAAAACAATAGCCACAACAATTCCAATTTTTCCAGCAATCTTAATCAATAATATGAAAATGAGAAGACAAATGAAAATATAAAACCAGCCTCTGTCAAAGGAAAGTAAGCACAAGTAATCCAGAAAAATCAATTACCATATAAACTTGATTTATTCAGTAGATGACACTTCATTATTATATTTGTTTAAGCACATAAAATTAATAGTAATTTTAAGCAGAGTAATTGAAAATATAAAGGAAATATATAAATGAAATATTATGTTATTGTCCAAGTTCTTAACTATTTTTAGGAGAGAGACAGAGAGGAAGAGAACTTACCTATGACTTTAAATTCTGAACTTTTAGTGAAACTATGTTTCAAAACTATTGTATAACTGACATTTTTTCTAAGTTTCTTTGGAACTGTCAAAAAATCTGCATTATAAAATAGTATTAACTGCTTACCAATGTGATCCATTTTATATAAAAGTCTCTACATTACTTATGGAGATAACAATAATCACCACTAAGAATCTGTTCGAAATCTCTCTAAGTCTAACTATCCAGCTTTTGGTCATATTTCTATTTGCTACATATGCAAGGGCAAACCTTGCAGTACAGTAGTTACTGCAGAACAGTAACTACGGAGTTACTGTGGTTTCAAATTTAGTCCATAGTATGTCCATTATTTTAAATATTTTTATTAAGTTTTTTATTTTATTGCAATATAGTTAACATAGAGTGTTATATTAACTTTGGGTGTACAATATGTGATTCAGCACTTCTGTGTATTACTCTGTGCTCATCATGGTACGTGTACTCTTTAGTCCCCACCACATACTCACCCATCCTCCCATCCAGTGTGTTAATTCTTGAATCATAGAAGTTTCATCAATACAAGCTATTACTAACAGATCATTATCAACTATTCTCTTTCTCATAAATGAAGATTTTCTTTGCCCCGACTATTTCTTATTCTGATCCAGTCTGAGGCACTGATGATGTAAGTGGTAAATTTTACCTGAAAAAAATTGCTTAATATTTGTAAGGAAACTATCTTATTGTATCCCTTATTTCATTTGACCTATATTATTTGAGCAATTATTGTGATTTTCATAAATGGAAAATATCCCAGAATGAAAAGACACTAGTTTTGAATCATTGTGTTAAGATAAAATCATTAGAACTCTATTACTTGTGTTAAGAGATGAGTATACTTCCTGTATTATTTGAAACTATGTTTTACATCTCTGTAAATATTCAGGATGGATTGAATTAGCCAACAAATAAGCTAGAGGGAATTCAAGCCCTGATTAGAGGTGTTTGTGAGGATCTGAGATCCACTTACGTCTTCTCTGAGAACAACCAGTAAAAATTCAAATATTTGATCTGATATCTATTGTAAAGCACTGTGAGGGATAAGATGAAATGTAAGATTTTGTCTTGAGTATCAGTGAATTCATAGGTTACGTGGAAAGATCAGATACATGTTTTCTACATTTATGCAAATAAAATTCTGATCTTAAGCACATTAAAGTTTCATTCAGTGAAAGCTGCAAACATTGTAACAGAGTTTTGTGAATAAGAGGTATCATGGTTCCAGCTAGGGTGTTCAGTAAAAGCTTCGTGAAAGGGTAGAAACCTGAGTTTCTCAGAAACTAATTTGTTCATGCCTGGCCTAGTTTTCAGCCAGAATTTTGCTATCAGAATTGAATTGAGAGATCGGGTCTAGGTCAGGATATGTAGTTACTCAAAATGACAAAGGGTGGACATTGTCAGGATATGTAGTTACTCAAAATGACAAAGGGTGGACATTGTCACATAGTTTAAGAATTTTTGTAGGAAGCACTAATGGCACAAAATACTAAAATTTTCTGGTACACCAAGATGTTCACAGGACCAGAAATGATGACAGGGAAAAAAAAAAAAAAAGGACCAGAAAGTGTAGTACAAGGGAGGGGCACATTACAAAAGCAATGGCAAAGGGCACATTACAATAATAAAAATAGATGATAGAAAAATGAGGATGGTTTTTGTTCCTTACCACCTATACAGTGATTCAGTAGCTGGGGTAGGATTTTTTTTCTTTTTTTTTTTAAGTAACTGTTCTGTTTACATGGATCCCAAGTGTTGCCTAAAACTTTATCTAGCATTTAAGAGAATCAAATCTAGCCATATTTGAGTATAAGTTTAAGCATTGAATTATGAGGAAGAAAGTTGAACTTTATTTCCTTGGTAACATGACCTCCTAAACCCTCTGCTACCCAGCTTCCCCCCCGCCACCCCGCCACCGTTGGTAAAATATAGCAAAACTGTACCATCACATCACACCAAAGATTTTGACAGAGAAAGTGAGGATAAAGAACATTCCCTTCATCAGGAAGAGTCCTCTTGTTGTCCATTCATAGCCCTACCCAACTTCATTTCCCAGCCTTCCTGAACCCTAGATAACCACTAATCTTTTCTCCATACTCATAATGTTGTCATTTAATAATATTACATAAATGGAATTACACTGTAACCATTTAGGATTGGCATTTTTTTTTAAGTCAGCATATTTCTCTGGAAATCCTTCCACATTTTCTTGCGTATCAATAGTTCATTACATTTTATTGCTTAGTAGCATTCCGTCATGTGGATGTACCAGTGTATTTAAACATTCCTGCACTTAAGGCCATCCATCCAGGTTGTTACTTCCAGTTTTTAACTATTATGAATGAAACTGCTGTTATATATTTATGTATAGGTTTTATGTGAATAAGTCTTAATTTCTCTGGGATAAATGTCCAAGAATGCAGTTACTGGATCACATGATAGTTGAATGTTAAGTTTTACAAGAAACTGTCAGTTTTCCAGATTTATTGTACTATTTTGTATTTCCACCGATCATGTATGGATGACCAAGCTGCTCTACATTATCACAGTGCTTGGTAGAATCATCAGTTGTTATTACAGGCATTCACATAGGGAGTGGAGTGGGTGACATTCATTGTGGTTTTCTTTCTTTTTTCTTATTTTTTTGTCTTTTTAAAAATTTAAGTTCAATTAGCCAGTGTATATGATATCATTAGTGTCAGATAGAGAGTTCAGTAATTCGTTAGCTGCATGTAATACCTAGTGCTCATCACATCATGTGCCCTCCTTAATGCCCATCACTCTGTTAGCCCCACCTTGTTGTGGTTTTAATTTGCATTACCCTATGGCAAATGATGCTGAAAATCTTCCCATGAACTTACTCTCATATGTGTAATCTTTTCAGTGAAATACAATTTCATGTATTTTTTCCCATTTTCTAATTAATCTTCTGGTTTTTTACTGGTAAATTTTTGATAGGTGTTTATTTTTCCTGGACACTAGCCTTTTGTTGGATATGTGATTTGTAAATACCTCTTCCCAGACTATAGCTCTTTTTTTTTTTTTTAAGATTTTATTTATTTATTTAACAGACAGAGATCACAGATAGGCAGAGAGGCAGGCAGAGAGAGAGAGATGGAGGAAGCAGGCTCCCCGAGGAGCAGAGAGCCCGATGCGGGGCTCGATCCCAGGACTCTGGGATCATGACCTGAGCCGAAGGCAGAGGCTTTAACCCACTGAGCCAACCAGGTGCTCCAGACTATAGCTCTTAACAGGGATTTTCACAGAACAGTCTTAATTTTCACAAAGTCAAATTTATCAGATTTTTTCTTTTATTTAATGAATTATGCTTTATGTAAAGTCTAGGAATTTATTGTCTAAACCTAAATTCCAAAGATTTTCCCTTACGCTTTTTCTGAAAATTTTTAGTTTTATCTTTGGCATTTATATTTTATAGTTTTAGTATTTATACCTAATGCACATGATGCATTTTCAGTTAAATTTTATATAAGAAGGAAGACTTAATTTTTTCATATTCTCCAGCCTTTTCCAATTTCTCCAGCAACATTTGTTAGATAGGCATCTTTTCTCCATTGAATTGATGTTGCTTTTTTGTAAAAAGAAGATCAGTTGACATGTTTGTCTATTTATTGTTTCTCAGTTGTGTTCTTTTGATCTGTGTATATCTATTCTTCTGCCAATAACACAATTTGGTAAACTGATACCTGCCACTTTATTCTGTTTCAAAATTATTTTACATGTTCTAGTTCCTTTGCATTTCTTTATAAATTTTGGAATAATCTAGTCCTTAGTTATAAAAATTCTTGCTGGGATTTTTATTATATGTCATTAATTTAAATTAAAATTTTATGTCAAATCAGAGAAACAATCCTTGCATTGTTGCCTCTTCTAATCCATGCACACTATGTCTCTCCATTTATTCAGATCATCCTTGATTTCTTTCATCAGTATTGTACAATTTTTAGTATGTAAGTCCTGTATGTTTTATTAGATTTGCACCTAAATATTTCACTTACTGAATAGATTGCAAATAATACTGTATCTTTGATTTCAACATCTACATGTTCACCGATAGTGTACAAAAAGACAATTACATACAATTTATATATACATCAGAAAATTTGCATGTTAACCATTTTTAGGTATACAATTCAGTGTTTTTTAGATTCACAATGTTCTACAACCATCGTCACTAGCTACTTGCAAAACATTTCCATCATCCCAAACAGAAACCCAGTAACTGTTAAGAAACAATTTCCAGCTCTCTCCAACACCGGATAATCTCTAATTTACTTTCTGTCTTTCTATATTTGTCTATTATATATGTTTCAGATAAATGGAATGAAACAATATGTAGATCTTTATCATGTTGATGAAGTTCCCTTCTGTCCTGATTTTCCTAAGAGTTTTTTTTTTTTTTAACCATGAATGCACATTAAATCTTGAAAACAAATGTTTTTCTGCATCAATTGTTATGATCATGTGGATTTTCTTCTTTGGTCTGTTCATATGGTGAATTGTAGTGTTTGATTTCCAAATATTGAACTAGCATGGCATAAACCCTATTTGGTCATGATTTATCATTATTTTTATATAATGCTAAAATCTATTGCTAATACTTATTAAGGATTTTTATATATATTTTTGAGGGATATTGGCCTGTAGTTTTATTTTTGTGTACTATCTTTGTCTGGTTTTGGCATCAGGGTAATACTAGCTTCATAAAATGAATTTTGAAGTATTCTTTTGTTTTCTATGTTCCAAAGAAGACTGTGTATCATTGGTGTTAATTCTTCTTTAAAATCATCTAGTTATAGAGGATTTTGGGGGGAGGGGTGATTAAATAACATATTTAATTTCCTTAATAGTTGTAAATTATTCAAGTTATCTATTTTTCCATTGGGTGAGTTGTGGATGTTTGTTTTTCAAGGAATTCGTTCATGTCATTTCAGTTGTCAAATTTAATTGTGTTGATTTGTTTACAGTATCCCCTTATTATCATTTTAATGTTTGCAGGGACCATAGTGAGATCCCCTACTTCATTCTTGTGTTTCTTTATTGTAGTCAAATGGTTAAGGTCTAAAATCTTTGTATTTTTCCAGGCAGCCCCTTTCCTGGTCCTTTGACAAGAGAGAGGAGGCTTCTGTTAATGTTGGTGGGCTTTTTGTTTGCTTTTTGGGTGTGATGGGGTGTGTGTTTCTGTGTGCACGCGCGTGCATGCTATTGGTATTTCCAGTGTGCTGGCTTCTTAAATTCAAAGTCTGGGATATAAAAATCTTCCCCAATGCCCCCCCCACCAAAAAGGAAAGTCCAGGGAATTCACCATGTCATTCCTCAATTCCCAATATCTGTAACTCCTCTCCATCGTTTGTTTTATATACAATGTCCAGGTGTTTGAGTTGTAATAATAGGCTAAGGCATATCTACTCCATCTTCCCAGAAGTATAAGCTCTGTAAGTTTCTCAGGCAGTATTTTAGTGGAATCTACCAGAGGTTATACTCCTCGTAGGTATGGGGTAATACTGTAGAGCTCTGTTTAGAAAAAAAAAAAAAAATAGCCTTACAGATCTGATCTTTAGACTAGGCATGGCCTTTGACAAATTATTACCTTCTGTGACATTCAGTTTCTTATTCATGAAATAGGAATAAGTCCATTCTCCTCAGAGGATTTATATGAAGATTGATACTGCATCTTAAAAGCCTTGCATATGGTATAATCTCCTCATATGATTTTTAAAAAGTAAGTTTAATCAATTTTATAGGTAGCAGATGTTCACTGTAAAAAATGTGGAAAAGTTACAAAAGCAGAAAAAATACAGTCGACCTTTTTCCCAACACTCAAAATAATCCTCAGCTAATGTTTTTGTATATTTTCTTCTGGAAGTCTCCAGATACTTAGTGTTCTTTCATACTATGACAATGCACTTCTCTAACAAGATATTTTAGCTTTTAGATATTCTTACGGCTTTATCTGTTAGGTCTACATTAAGACTTTTTTATTTCAATCTTTATTTTGACAAAAGATTCTTAGTAAGCATTGTGTTTAGAAACACAAGCTACTTACAAGTACTAAATTTAAAGGGTTTTCATGGTCTGTACCAGAAAGAAATTTTTCTGTGCTGCAATTTGCATTTCTTAAGTGCGTATGCATATAGATGTCGGATGCGGTGTCACGTGTCATGTCTTCGTAATAACCCCGAGAAGTGATTAATGTTATTATCACCATATAGGAGATGAGGAAATGTAGGATCAAAGAGCCCACATTTCTCTTGGTAATTACATGCTGAAAAAGTGGTGGGGTTCATGTCAAAAAGATCTAAGGTCTGTTTGAAACATGACTTTTCACACAGCCACTCGAAGGACTAGGAAAGTGAAGGTCAGGAGAAACAAGGTACAACAAGAAAGCCTCCAGTGATGCTCTTGGGCATCTTTGATACAGAAACAGGTGATTCACAGAAGTTCACAAGGAAGCCACTTAAGACTTCAAATCTGCTGGCCACCTTTGCATCACAACGGTTGCTGGAAAGCAGTGGTTTTTCTTTCCCTCCAGGATTTTGTGGCTCAAGTTATTTTTCTTATTTGTCTGTGTTACCAATAGACGGGCATACTGTTGAGCTCAGTTTTGGCTGCCACTACAATATTGTGAGAGGCAATTCCATTTCTTCCTCGGGTACAATCAGGTTCAGATCTCAGACCTATGTTAGTTCATAGGCACAAACCCTCTTGAATGTAGTAAAAGCTGAATTTCCTTCTAAGGAAGGACTCTGAGACACTGCCATAAGTATGTTACTGCAGATCTTCCTCTTAGCCTTTCCCAAAGTCACGTGGCACTATTTATCAGAATGGCTGTGCTCTGTGGAATGGGAAATGTCTCAACTCTTCAGAGGTTAATAGACAGTGGCTCTAGATTCTAAGTATTTCCCAGGGACACACTATTCCACTGAGGTCTACCAGACAGATGAGAATAGTATATGGTATACTAACATATCTTGGTAATATCCTTGGCTCCTGAATACATAATTAGCTTTGATACATTTTTCCTTCATTGGCATACTGACCCATAGAACACGAGTAACTGGTACAATAATTACACTATCAATTTTTCAAAGGTAATGGACAGTTACTAGGATAATAAAGCTAAATATACAATAATAATTGTTGCAGTGATTTATTGAGCAGCTAGTCCATGGCAGGCCCTTTATAGGTAACTGTGAGGTCTTTAAACCACAATAGTTAATGAATTCTAAAAACGTTAGTGTATTGCCTTTTCCTTCTTGGTTCAATAAATACAATTTTCTAAAAACTTACTTCTTTCTTATCACTATGATAGCTCTGAGAGGGGAAGTTTTTCATAAAATTAAACGGCAGTATACACCTCCAATCCGGTTGCTTCTCTAGCCTTCCCCCTTAGATTTCATTCATTTCTTTGTTATTCCCTAAAGTCTGGTTTATATCTTGCTCTGTCATTATTATGTTCAAAGTGAGCTTCCCATGAAATGTCAAGAATCGTCCTTAATTTTGGATGTCTTTTTTCTGCCACCCTGTCATCTTTAGTTTTCTCTCTATTCCTACCATTTAATGCTACATCTCTACTACTCTGATAGTCATCCACTGATAATGTCTTTCAAGAAGGGAGAAATAAATACATTTCAGAAGAAGGAAACCTAAGAAAATTTTAGATAGCTGACATGCTGTAAAATAATTGCTAAGGAATGTTTTTCTTTATACCAGATAATACCTGGTATATTAGGCATGAAGGAAGAGCAGCAGAATGGTAAATATCTGTGCAAATATAATAGACTTTTCTCCTCTTGCATTCTTTAAAATATGTTTTATGGTTGAAAGCACCAATTATAACATTATCTAATGGGTATTTCAATGGGTGTAGATATACAAATTACTTTAGTGTAAATGGCGGTTACAAAGGAATCTATATTGTGGCAAAGTTTCTACATTCCAGACTGAAGTAGTAAATATTGATTCTAACTAGATATGCAGAAGTTAAGTATGCACTTTTAATTATTGGAATGACCACTGAAATAAATAAAAGAAACATTCTCAAAATCATGATACATAACATAAATTCTAAAAAAGTAGAGATCACTGAAAAGATGACAGGAAAATAGAAATAAGGAACACAAAACAAAGGGAAAACATAGAAAACATTAAATGAAATGGTGATCTATATCCAAAGATAGCAATGACTGTAATATATTAATAGTATAAACCCATTTTGTCAAATTTCTTTTTTTTTTTTTTAGATTTTATTTATTTATTTGACAGACAGAGAGACAAGCAGGCAGAGAGACAGGCAGACAGAGAGAGGAAAGCAGGCTCCCAGCTGAGCAGAGAGCCCAATGCGGGGCTTGATCCCAGAGCCCTGGGATAATGACCTGAGCCGAAGGCAGAGGCTTAACCCTCTGAGCCACCCAGGTGCCCCATTTTGTCAAATTTCTTAACATGGACCAATTATATGTTCTCTATGAGAGAGTCATTTCAAATAATGCTAATTCTATGTTAAAAGGATGGAAAAAGATATATCAAGCAAGTGCTAATTAAAAGAAAAATTAAGTGGCTATATTAATAGCAGACAAAGTGAACTTCACAGTGAAAAAGGAAATACTCAGGAATAAAGAACATAATATAGTGATAAACTGATCAGCTTAGCAAGGAAATATGATGATCCTAACTGTGAATACACCTTGTAACCAGGCTTCAAAATACAGCAAATGCTGACAGAAATGAAAGGGAAAAAAAATAGACAAATCTATAACTATATTTAAACTATATTTAAAAACTACAATAATATTCTCTCAGTAGTCAATAGAACTGATAGAATATCATTAAGAAAAGAAAGAAAAAAACAACATTAGCAACCAGCGGGATCCAATTCATATAGAACATACCACCCAACAATAGCAGAATACATCTCAGTTGCAAGTAGACAATTCACAGATCGCCTGTATCATAGGCCATAAAACAAAACTTAGTACATTTATAAGAACTGAAATGATTCAAAATACAGTTGCTAACCATAATTAAATTAAACTGGAAATCACAGACAAATCCAATCAGTTAGATATTAAGTGATTAAACTGGAAATCACAGGAAAATATCCAATCAGTTGGATATTAAGTGACACTTTCTTAAATAATCTGTGGATAAAGGAGAAGCTTACAAAGGAAATTAGAAAATATTTTTACTAACCTAAAATAGAAACACTAAATATCAGAATTTGTCAGACACAGGTAAAGCAGTGCTTCAAGAAAATTCCTAGGAATGCATGAATCATATTAGAAAAGACAGAGGTGTGAAATCAACAACCTAAGCTTTCAACTAAAAAATGTGGGAAAGAGAGCAAAATGAATCTAAATCAAGCTTAAGGGAACAAATAAGAGTGAAATGAAATTGAAAGCAAAATCAGAGAAAATCAATGAAACCAAAAGCTGATTGTTGAGAAAAATCCCTAAATTGGCAAACCTCTACTAAGAGGTACAAAAAACACTAGTTAGCAATACCAAGACCACACAGACATGAAAAGAATAATAGAGGAATAATGTGAAAAACTCTACACACATGAATTGAACAACTTAGATAAAGTGGAACAATAATTTAAAAATACAGTTACCAAGACAGACTCAAGATGGTATGGATAAACTAGTAACCTTGTAAACATTAAAGAAATGGAATTTATTCTTAGAGATATTCTGAAAACAATTATATATCCCCAGGCATAGTATGTTTCATGGATAAATTTTACAATAGAAATAACACCTGTTCTGCTCAATTTCATCCAGAAACTGAAAGATACAATATATTATAGATATAGATACAATATGTTATAACAATATAACATATTGTTATAAAGCCAATATTACTCTAAAATGAAAGCCAAAAATATTACCAAAAAATTATAGAACAATATTCTTGAATAACGGAGACACCAACATCCTCCACAAAATACTAACAATAAAATCCAGGAAGATATAAAAGGAATGTACCATGACCAAGTGCAGTTCTTACAGTGAGGTAACACTGGTTCAGATTTCAAAAATTGATCAGTATAAGCCACCAATTTAAAAAAGGAAAAGCCTATCAATAGATGCAGAAAAACATTGACAAAGAGTCACTATCAATTCATGATGAAAACGCTTAGCATCCAGGTTTACAATGAAACTTCTTCAACCCGATGAGTATTTACAACCTATTTCCAGCAAATATCATGCATGATTATGGAAGACTGAGTACTTTCCCCCTGGGTTTGCGAGCAAGACAGGACTGTCTGTCTTACCACTTCTCCTTGTCATGGTACTGTAAGTCCTAGCCAGGGCAGTAAACAAGAAAAATGAATAAAAGCATAGAAATTAGACAGAAATTAAACAGTTCCTATTCACAAATGACATGATTATCTATGTAGAGAATTCCAGCAATATACAAAAAACCTTCTAAAACTAATGAATTTAAGTAAGTGAAGGCTACAAAACACAATATGAACACATAACAATTAATTTGATTTCCAACTTCAAACAATAAACAATTAGAAGTCAGAATTTCAAAAGTCAGAAGATATTTATACACATACCACACAAATAACTCCAAACATTTAAGACCAAATATTTCAGATACCACAGAAAGCTTATATAAAGGAGAAGAATACCATGGATGACTTAGCATCATAAGAGGGCACTTCTTCCCAAATTGATCTTTAGACTTAATGCAACACCTATGCAAATATCAGAGTTTGTTTTTTTTTTTTAAGATACATAGAATCTAAAATTGATATGGAAAAACAGAACTAGATGAGTGATGATAACTTTGAAATAGAAAAAAGTTTGAAGAAACAGTACCCAATTTCAAGAATATTTAAGAATAGAGTTACAATTATAAATAGTATTAGCAAATGGATAAACGCATAGATAGGTGGAACACTACAGTCCGGAAATAGACCAACATAGTGATGGCCGTTCCGACTTTGACAAATGTGCCAGTTTGGGAAAATCTTACCGCACTTGGCATAGTGCTCCATTCGCTCACACGTCACTGGGATCTGAAGCATGTCTTTGGTGTTGTCTGCCTTGTCACCAGGCAGAACATTAGCATTGGTGTGTCTCTAGATGATGTCTCTGGAGATGGTCGGGAGTAGTGAATCTAATATTTTCAACAGCCCAAGATTAACATGGAATGATCCAGAAGTTCCCCAAGAGGGATCTCAAAGTGCAGAGGGAATCTTTATCAGAATAGACCTGAAATTGAGACCATAAGGATCAAATCCAGGAAATTTCATCAGTGCCGCCTCCACTGGGCTGGCAGGTTTCAATAACAGCTGCCCTCAGAATAGCTCCTCTGTGAGGCAGGACTGCCACACATTATTGTACACCAGCCAGCATAGGACACGTACTGATACAGTGGGATGAAACATACCTTAGCAGAGCCCAGTGAAGACCCAGAAAACAGAAAAAAGTGAATTATCCACATCTCCCTGTTCCCTCTGTCAACCTACATACATTTTGTTTTGAATCCGTTTGTTACTTGAGAAGCTGGGCCAGTGGGGTGACCTTTCAAAGGGAAAAAATAACACTGATAAGTTTGAAGTTTGCATTGATTTCCTTGCAACCAGTGTTTGAATTTGTTTCCTTAGAGTTGTGAAGGATCAGATAATATGATGATAATATCCTCATATGTCTGATGAGTAGTACTGTTATCCAATCATTATGAAAAATGCCCCACCAGAAGATTAATGAGTTAAGATAGGGTTAAATTTCATTATAAAATATATATACATTTAGCTAATCATCTATTAATTTACAACTATCATGAAAACAAAAGCAAAACACTTTTAAGCTTGATATTTTGTTTTAATAGACAAGGTATCAAAGTATAGAGCACTTTTAATGCTGAAAGGAATGGTTTTTGGACGATGCAGATGCCATTTGTTTATTCAAATTACATTACAATAAGTTAACCAAAAAGGAAATTTCTTAAGTAATATTTTTGGTTCTGTTTTCTGAACTTAAAAGCAAAAAGATACTTGACAAAGAAATCTTTACTTTTTCAAAAATAAATAATCCAGTGAAAATGTGCTTGTAAATTAAAATTTATTTGTGATGTCACATCAAAATGATCTCATTTGTGCCATACCACATATGATCACCAGATGGCGGTAGAAGATTAACTAATTTTAAGTGTCATTCCTACATTCCAGTGCCCTTGGCAATGTTTTAAGTTTCTTCTCCTTTCAGAGCCTTTTCTGTGTGATATGTTTTAAATAATTTCCAAGTTCTGTACAAATACCAATTTCTCCTGAATATAGGACTCAGATTATTGAAACCTTAAAGTGATCACAGTTATAAAATTGTAAATAGAAGAAATCCTTCTCAGCCATTTCAATTAAAAAAAAAAACATGTATAAGTGCTTAGGAAAGAGATTAAAAAGTTAGGCAATCATTTGTTAAGTTTTCTCTTATCAAAAATTTTCAGGAGTTTAGACTATTTACATATTCTGTGTATGTTCTCTATACTACATAGAATATAATTGTTCATAGGTTGAATCTATTATGTGGCAGTGACTTAAACATGTACAACATAAGAAGTTTGAAATTACTTTAATGTTACAGCAGCGATTTTGTGTGCCACATCATATAAATAATTGTTACTTTCCAAAACCCATAATGGCTTTCTGGCATTTTCTCTTGGGTATAATAGGCATCCATGGTCTCATTGGGGGCCCAGGGAAGAAACACTAGGGGAAAGAGCAGGGTTCAAGCTAAACTTCCATGGCCTTTAATTTATAATTAACTCACTCCCTATTAAATTTTAAATTTTCTTCACAGATAAGTTCATACAAAATTTTAGGTATTTAAAATTCTTGTGCATTATAAAATCTGAGGTTCTTGAGGGAGATTTTTTTATTTTATTTGCCAATAAAATTTTCATAATGTGTACTGATACTATCCTCAAGAACTAAAGAAAAGTTATTGCAAGAAGATTTTTTTTTTGAGCCCTTTCTAATGCATTCAAGAATAAGCGTTGTTTCCCCCCCTTTTTTTTTTAAGTTCATGTGTTCTTTTGTTATGTATTTTCACAAAACAGCATTTTCACATTTTCAAGTTTTTATGTATATGTACACATTTTTTCTGTTCTCTGTGGACAGTCTCAAAAATCCATCAGTTTCATTCAGTAATCATCTAACAAAGAAGTTGTGGGGAAAAAGTGGTAAAAAAAAATAAGGTATATTTCAGAGTTTACACTCAGTAATGTAAAGATCAGAATCATTGATGTACTTATGATACATTCCTGATAATTTTTTAAATTTAATTTCCATAGGAATGTGTCTAATCCTATTTTAGTTTGAACTAGCAAGTGGAAAATAATATTTTCATGATTAATATACTGACAAGCTGTGGGTATCACTCTACCTTTCTCATAAAACCTTCAAGAAAAGAGTTGGTGTTAAAAAATAATATTCCATTTTGATGTTTATGTTTGATTACCTAGTCATGGAGGGCTGCCTTATATTTCAGTCCTGCAGCAGGATCCCACTGACATTTCAAAATTTGAATCAGGGACCCATGATGCAGACCATTGGCCTTTGGGTTTATTTTAGTCCATCTTGTAAATGCTGAAGATAAAAATAAGATAGTAATTCTCATTTATCATTAAATCTAGGAAGATTATCTCCAAAAAATGCTGAGTCTGATTTCTGCACGGCAGCTTACAGATGAGTGGTGGTTGCCTTACTTAGACTGGTTCTGTGTGCCCAGTTCTTCAACCTTCCTATAACTTTTTGGATTTCTGAAAATGGTCCTGAATGTCAATTATCATTTATTACCACATTAGTGCTGCTACTCCTTCCTAGAATAGTGAATTGTTTATCCTCATGTCTCTCTCAAAAATGGAGAAACAAAAGATCAAGACATCACCCTTAGAAAGAAAAAAAGAAACAGCATATTCATTTGTATGAGGGAATTATTTCCATACACTTACTATCAGGTTAGTTTCCAGGCCCCTGTAGGAAGAGAAATCTGACTCCTATTTAAAGCCTATAAAAACATGATACCCTGCTTTAAATTTTATATATTTCAGGAAAATTCTCATGTCTACATTTTCATTTTAAAAAAGATAATTAGACATATAGTTACTAAAATTGTTACTTGAAAACTCAGGCATTATAGAAATACTTCTGTGTATCTTCAGGAATTCTTAGACTCTCCATAGATGACCATTTTTTTCCTCCTTCATGTTTCAGGTAATGCCCAAGCCTTTAAATAGCTGCTTTCTTAATAGATCATGGTTAGTTTTCTAAAGGCACAACTGTAATAGGTTTCAGATACAATAGCAAGTCAAAAAAACAACAAGAATAATAGAACTTCTCAGGGTGCCTGGGTGGCTCAGTGGGTTAAGCCTCTGCCTTTGGCTCAGGTCGTGGTCTTGGGGTCTTGGGATTGAGCCCCACATTGGGGGGGGGGTCTCTGCTCAGTGGGGAGCCTGCTTCCCCCTCTCTCTTTGCCTGCCTCTCTGCCTACTTGTGATCTCTCTCTCTGTCAAATAAATAGATAAATAATCTTAAAAAAAAAAAAGAACTTCTCAAACTCAACACCCCTAAAAAAACAAATAATCCAGTCAAAAAATGGACAGAAGACATGAACAGACACTTCTCCAAAGAAGACATACAAATGGCTAAGAGACACATAAAAAAGTGTTCAACATCATTAGCCATCAGGGAAACACAAATCAAAACCACAATGAGATACCACTTTACCCCAGTCAGAATGACTGAAATTGACAAGACAGGGAACAAGAAATATTGGCAAGGATGTAAGAAAAGGGGAACCCTCTTACACTGTTGTTGGGAATGCCAGCTGGTAAAGCCACTCTGGAAAACAGTATGGAGGTTCCTCAAGATGTTAAAAATAGAGCTACCCTATGACTCAGCAATTGCATTACTAAGCATTTACCCCAAAGATATAGATGTAGTGAAAAGAAGGGACACATGCATCCCAGTGTTCATAGCAGCAATGTCCACAATAGCCAAACTGTGGAAGGAGTTGAGACGTCCTTCAACAGGTAAATGGATACAGAAGATGTGGTTCATATATACAATGGAATATTACTCAGCCATCAGAAAGGATAAATGCCCACCATTTACATCGACAAAGATGGAACTGGAGGGTATTATGCTAAGTGAAATAAGTCAAGCAGAGAAAGTCAATTATCATATAGTTTCACTCATATGAGCAATGTAAGTTATAGAGCAGGGGAACATAGAGGAAAGTAGATACAACTGGATGGGAAGAAATCAGAGAGGGAGAGAAACCATGAGAGACTCTGGACTCTGGGAAACAAACTGAGAGTTGTGGAAGGGGTGGTGGGTGGGAGATATGGTATCTGGGTTATGGGTATTAAGGAGCGCACTTGTTGTGATGAGCACTGGGTTTTAACACTACATCAAAAACGAATAATGTGGGGCGCCTGGGTGGCTCAGTGGGTTAAAGCCTCTGTCTTTGGCTCAGGTCATGATCCCAGGGTCCTGGGATGGAGCCTTGCCTAAGGCTCTCTGCTCAGCGGGGAGCCTGCTTCTGCCTCTCTATCTCTGCCTGCCTCTCAGCCTACTTGTGATCTCTGTCTGTCAAATAAATAAATAAATAAATCTTTAAAAAAATGAATAATGTACTGTATGCTAGTTAAATGAACATAATTCAAAACAAAACAAAACAATTACCCTTAAGCTTAGCAATAAAAATATGTTCTATCAATTATACATTAATAGGTCTGCTTTGTCGTGGTGTTTTGCACAGGTCTTTAAAATACATTATTTTAAAGGGAGTTTGTGGGGGAAAAAAGTGCTTCCTCATTTCATGTAAGAAATTCCAAGCGACTTGGAATAACACATCAGGTTCTTTATTCCTGAGTCCTACTCTGTCTCTTGGAATTTTCAAGAGTTACTGCCCTTACGGATTCGGATTCTGAGCTCTAGCCATCGAAAACTACTAAATAATCCCTAGTCATGTTATATACAACTTTATCTCCAAGAATTTTCTTCTCTTATTCTTGGAATCAGAAACACTTTTGAACTTCTACTAAAAATCAGATTCAAAGTTGAATGTCCCATCACCATGAAAACTCATCAAATCAAATCAAGCCAAATCAAATTCAAAGTTATGTTTTCTCAAAAGTTGTTCGTGCTTCACTTCCAAAAATTAGCTGTTTTCTCTTCTGTCTATCCATAGAGGTTTCTATCTAATTCTAGTTATTATACCTTTTTGCTATGTAATTCCTTAAACATCTATTTCACATTCACACTGTAGTTTCCCAGCACTAAATAAAATGATATATGACGGTGTCCAAAAATCTTGTGCTATAAAGGACGCGATAGTGTGATAATTTCTCTATCAAAATAGACTTGAGAGAAAGAGGAGAAGAGGTTGTGTATATGTAAAATGCAAATCTTTGAGTTTTTCTGCTTATATTGGAGGTATAGACTCAAGAGCCTTACTGGCTGGATAAAAATATTGATTGCTTTCTAGGTAGTATGTTCCCTAGCTTAAGTTTCTTAAAATTTCTGTGTTGTTTATTCATTGACAAAAATAGTGGCAATAGCCCTTACCTTGTAGAATTGTAATCAGGATTAAACATGTTGATTTATCTAAAGAGCTTAGACCGTACCCAGCAATAATGCATGCCCTATAAGTATTTACTATTAGTACTGTTGAAAAAGTCTACATTTTAAAGCACTGTGTATTTTCCCCCAATTTAAAATATTAATAGATAATATAAAATCATGCGAGTTCTGGTGCCGAAAAAGAAGGGATATTTTAAAATTAACGAAGATACCATAGTATCCTACTTGGTAATTAAAGGAACAAACTATCGATGCATGGAACCCCTTGGGTAAATTGCTAGAGAAATGTACTAAGTGAAAAAAGCCAATCCCAAATGGTTAAATACTATATGATTCCATTTATATTAGTAAACATGCAATGATAAAATTATAGATATGGAGAACAGATCTGTGGCTGCTAGTTTTAAAGAAGGGGTTGGAGTGAGGAGTGGTTATAAATGGGGAGTGCAATGAGTCTTAGTGGTGATGGAATGGTTTGTATGTGAACTGTGATGTTGGATATATATACATGGACCTACGTATGTGACAAACATGCCTAGAATTAAATGTGTGCACACACACACACTCGCACACACCATATGGTCAGTACAATAAATCTGGGTGAATCTGAACAAGACCAGTGGATTGCATGAATGCCAAAATCGTAGGCATGAAATTGTTCTAAGTTTCATAAGATGTCATTATTAATGGAAACTGTGTCTCTATTGATTTTACAAGTACATATAAATCTATAGCTATCTCAAAGTGAATGTTGAATTAAAAATTATTTATGATTGAAGTCATGATTGGACCCAAAATACTCTGTAGTTATGGATAGACATCTATTTCTATCTAGAAATAAACTCATGTAGTTACATGTACATAAAACTAGGAACAAAACATCCATCTTGATACTATCTTTCTTACTTTGCTTTCATTTTAATGAACAATAAAGTACAGAAAAGATAAATTTAATGGCATTTATATATTCCATTCTATTATATTATTAAATAACCAATTCATATTCATTGTACTTAATTTAAATGCAAAGTAAGCTCCTTTCCTGAAATTGTTTGACTGATAAATTCCTTTCACATTGTACTTTCATATGAGACATCTTCGTCTTTGACGTGTGATATTTTCTCTATCCTTTATATCTGAAGTAAAAAATGATTGAATGAAAACTGATCCCAGACAGCAGCTGGGTAGTACAGCACATGCAATTGTTTAGAACTTAGACCAACCAAAGATTTTTCTGGATTTTATTACCGACATTATTTAACACTACCAGATCAAGGTCAAACAAACAAACAAACAAAAAAAGCAACTACCAGATCAAGGTGATAATGCAAAGCAGGCCAGCTTTTCCTTGATTTTATTGTTGTTCAATTCTATACAGATAATAAATGGCCTCTCCCCCTCTCCTTCCAGAGCTAGACCTAAGAGTTTCTCCCACTGGCTTCCCTGACTTTGATTTGCAAATAGCCCTAGATCAAAACAGAAATTATCTCTTTCCTAGAGTCAGTCCAGTTATAGTGTGGAATACAGAAAAAGAGTAAAAAAATCTAGCAGATTCCTGGCACAGATGAGTAAAGGAGGTTACAAGGACAAGAGAGGGGTTTAAGGAATTAAATGAAAAGATTTTTTAAGTTAGCTGGAAACATAGTAAGATTATGGGACACTTTAGTTGTACTAATCAGATGATTACAGGCTGTATATTTTGGAGTGCTACTTAATACTTGGGAGTCATGCACACCAGGGAGAGTAAATGACGTGTCCAAATTTATAGAGTTAACTAAGTGCAAACCCAAAACTTGGACTTAGGTCCATTGTTGACTCAGTGGCTCACACCATATTTTTCTCCTTAGAACATGCACCTCGTAATAAATACTGTTCTATGGTTTCATGTGCTTTATATATAACACAACAATCAGAAAGATGACTTCTCTTTATTAATTATTTTATTGTTGTTTTGGTTATATTTGCAAACAACTGCTATCAATAACTGGAAAAAGAAAAGCCCACCTACCCCCTTTTTCCTCATCTACTAATATTTATTTTATTGTACAGGACTCTATGGGAGGCCCATTTCATTCCTTTGTGTTTGCACACTTTGTTCTGAGCCTGCTCACACTGGGACATTTTGCTATATGAGCCTCTGTATATCATTGATTGGAGTCTTTCCTTTGAAACAGGTTTCAGAGTTTTAAGATCCAGAAAGGTATAAATTAGATGAGCACTGCCTCCGTGGTCCAATAAAACAAAAGCCATTTATCCCTGTGCATTTGCTGACCTTTTGATCCTGCATTTGCAAAGGAAGTACCACTCAGTCAGGATCTGGTCTTCCCATCTTCCCAGTTGCCACAGAAATGGGCCCACTGAACCTTTTAATATTTCATTAGAACTTTTTGCTATTGTTTATTGTATATATCATATATATATATACATCTCTTAAGGGATGAGAATAATTTTGAGTGATTTTTATTAAGGTGCATATAAAAAATGTTTTTCTAATGTTAGTTTTCTTCCAAGTATTTATTTTTTTCGTGGGATTGATGATAAAATGAATTCTACCTGCAAGACAGGGGGTTTGTATGCTTGAATGGTGACACTATTTTTGAGATAAAATAAAGGTTCAGGAGAAAGCTAACTTCATTTATTCATATAAAATATTAAAACCCTTATTTTCAAGCATTAAAATTGAAACAGGATCACAGGGTTCCAGGTAGGGTCACTTGAGGTTGATTTGTTTTAGAGAAAAATGTGGTAAAGAAATGCATGCTGAGATAGCCTGCCTCCATTATCGGTTTTTTAATCATTAAAAAACAAAACAAAACAAAACAGTGTTTTTAGGGCCTTTTCATGGCATTTTTATAAAAATGTGGCCATACTTGACAAGTAGAATAAAAGTAGTTGGTGGATTCCAATGGATAAAATTATTCCAATGGATGGATTTTTCAAATGGATAACAATTTTTATAGAAAGTATTATTACCAATATGTTAAAAGGACTTTAAACAATAAGTTGTAAACACCATAGAAGTAATTTAAACATTTATAAGGTCATTTGGTATCATTGTTTCTCATGATTGAATGAATACACCCTAGTCCATACTCTAATAACCTTAAAAATTTTTTGGATAAAAGGAGTATGTTTCTGCAAGACCATTCTAGGATTTTTACTCTGTGTGTGTGAGTGTGTGTGTGTCTGTGTGTTTAATCTTAGATATATTATTTCTCCCTTAAAAATGATACACATTAAACAATGCATAATTATACTATTAATCTTCAGGTGAATAATGCAAATTAGAGTAGATACAGAGTTCCATGTCCCAAAATAAATTATTAATGTAGTTAATTTCAGGATGGCTTGTTTGATTCATGGATGGATCCGGGAGAAAGTGTTGCAAAAGCTTTTGTTCTTTTTTTTTCCTTGCTTTCAAATTGACTTTTCTGTAATTCTTCAAACATTTAATAGAATCAGTTTTAAAGAATGCAAATATGAGAACAATATTTGTAAAGATTTCCTGATTTTCTCATTGATTATGCAATGCCTTTTTTGAAGGAGTTGAAATCAAATGCTTTGTTTTGGTACAACTGAATTTAATGAGCCTAAATAACATAAACACTACTGTTTCTATGCTGGTATTCTCCCATTTACTCTTTCTTTAATTCATTCAGCACCTACATCTTGGGAGGCCACTCGGTGTCAGGAATTGTCCTAAACACTGATAAGACACAAAACATTGGGCTGTCAAGGTCTCTTTTTCATACAGCTTATGACATAAAAATGAAAGCAAGCCAAACAAAAAAAGTACTTTGCAGTGTAATATGTGATAATGAAATTTAAATGTGCTGTAGTAGAACTTAGACAAAATGACTGTTAAATAACCTGAGAGGCTGACTGAGGAGACATCTAGGAGGCATCTAGGATTTGAGGTGGTCAACGAGTGAGAAGAATGTTTCAGGCAGGAAAATCCTAAAAACCAAAAATCAAAAACCATTGGTGAGAAGAAAAAGAAAGATAGCTATAGATTAAATCTGGATTTTTGTGGAAAAAATGATAAAGACAAAGAGCAGGAGCTAGACAATAATTGTTTTAATAAGAAATTTAATATGGGGCAGGAAAGACTAATAGAATATGCAGGAGCCCCTGGGGATAAAAATATAATATATGTTTATAAAAAATAAAAAAATTTAAAAAATTAAAAAAAAAAAACCAGGAAAAAAAAAAAGAATATGCAGGAGCTTAAGAAAGTATGTCCCTTCATTCAAGTAGCGGATCACGCATAGGGTCACTTGTGTTTCTGATGCATGTACTACACATGATATTTGAGTATTATATTGGGACTGAAAAAACACCCATCTGTCCATCATGCTAGGTGGCCAGGTAGAAAGGACTTCCTTCAGGAGCTTGGTTCTCAATTGATCCTTGAAACTAAAAGTTGTATTTAGAGATGCAAAGTGCAAAGGATGGTAACAATACCATAACAATCTTTAAAAAAGCTATTCATGCTAATATCCAGGTCAGTAAGTTTTACTTTTGTATTTTTGCTATTTTTTTTTTCTTCTGTAAATGAAAGAACAATTAGAAAAGGGATCTATTTTATCTCCTAGCGTCTACTAATTTTCTCTATGGATCCTTTGCTAGTTCTGTTTTCATAGATACATGCATAATTATATATATGAAATATGTATGATATATACTTATATATGTGATTGAATATTCTATAATGTAATACATAATTTATAATATCTGTAAAATTAAGTGTATATATATATGTAGATATGTATGTATAGATAATCCATTTGAATTAGCTGGTAGGAAATAAAAATTATCAAAGGTATTTCATTGTTTTACATAATAAAATATTACAGTTTTAAGCCTTTGTTGGCCTAGAAGCTGTAAAATACAATTTTTGAAATTTACTAACAGTGAATATCCAGTGTTAGTGATAGTCCAGTGTATACATTCAGAAGGCTGTCTTTATGGAATTTTTAGAGTTCCTTCATTTTATAACTTAGAGTTATCCATCAGGGTTATTGTCAGTCTCTTGGTTTTTCCTAAGGCTGCTTCTAACGTCTGTTTTCAAGACTGCTGGAATTGGACAATTAGCAACATTAGTATAGTTGATGGTCTTGTCTGTAAGAATGGTAATAGGCTTCAGAAGATTAATAGCATGAGTAAGGTTTTATAATGGAACATCTGCAGAATAACCATTAAGCATATTTGTCATAGTAATTTTATTTGTAACTCTTATAACAGAATTCTCAGTAACCAGCTAATATTTTGTACTGACCAATTATGTATTTGAAAACCTGGTTTTCATATGGTTATGTGCCAAGAATGAGGGCATTTGGGTTATGAATAATTCAAGCAAAACATAATTGACCATTGTAATAGTAACATTACAGTTTCTATTTACCTATTTTGTGCCTTGAATTGAATATTTAACAGAAACCAATAAACTTAACTAGCTAATTAATACTGATCAGGAAGAAAATTGCATCAGCACATTAATTCATCATAAATATTAACTAAACCAGTATTTTAAATGTTTTCTGATAACTTTAACAAAGGAAATATACTTTCAAGGTGGATTATGTTTTTGTTTTGAGCTAAGGGTATAGATAATAGCCACATTAACTATAAAGATATATATATAGGTCATATGATCCTTTCAAGCTCAATGGGTTATAATAATGCATGGCACCATATAACACAGAGTAGAGAAGCATTTATTTCTGTATTCCAAATAATTTCTGGGATTGTCCTGTCCATTTGCAGATAAAAGGTCTGTCTTGAGTTCACTTTTTTTTCCATTTTGTTGCATAGTAGAAGCTTATTTTAAACCAGCAGAGAAAATGGCTTCAATAGTACAGAAAACCTTATGTATGAATAGAAATTCTTTTTTTTTTTTTTTTTTTTTTAATTTGACAGAGAGAGAGATCACAAGTAGGCAGAGAGGCAGGCAGAGAGAGAGGGGGAAGCAGGCTTCCCGCTGAGCAGAGAGCCCGACGCGGGGCTCGATCCCAGGACCCTGAGATCATGACCTGAGCTGAAGGCAGCGGCTTAATCCACTGAGCCACCCAGGCGCCCCTGAATAGAAATTCTTATCCTTGACTCCGATCTTGCCTTGGGTTCATATTTGTGGTTTCCCCAGAGGGAATATATACCACCTTTCAACAACTTCTTAATGTTTTTGGTGAAATCACAAAATGTATTATCTGGAAAGAGATGCTTGAGTTCTGTCAGGCTCTACATTGGTAGGTTCATAATCATGAAGCCTCAGTGAGTCCATGGGGTAGTGAAAAGGCCAGTGAGGTGGGGTGATTCTGTGAATGGCATGTTAAAATGAAGATGGTGGCATGGTAAAACTCTCTGATAGAGAGGTAGAATGGGTTTAGATAATGAACATGACTGTTTGCTATGTTAATGGAATTTGATATTAACTGGGAGGTAATAAGAATGATTATAAGATAGGTGCTAGCTGTTCTTGTCACTTTATGAAAAATGTTTTGACTGAGAAGGGATTGGTGATGAAGAAAAAAAAATTAGGAGGCTGTTGACCACAATAAGACTAGAAACAGAAGATGATAAAGCCCTAGGAAGGCAAAAAAGATCAGGAGATCCCCAACCTCTTACTGAGATAGATTAGACAGGATTTGATAATGGGCAGTAGAAAATAGCAGTAAGAAATAGAAAATCTAAGATGCTCTTAGTTTCCAGCACAAGTAAGAGTAGAATAATCACTCTCTTAGTGTAGCCAAAATTAGAAACTGAAGAAAAAGCCTAAGTGAGAGAAAAGTAAGTTTGGTTTTTAATTCGAGTTTGAGGTCCCTATCTAGAAAATTTAAGTAAATAGGAACAGTTAATCCTATATGGCAATGAAATTTGGGATACACATGGGATTAAAACCACCACTATGGGAATAGATAATGCCATCCAGGGAGAACTAAGAGTGAAAACAGAAAAGGGGAAATTTCCTCTTAAAAGGGAGGGCAGAGGTAGAGGAATAGATGGAGAGATGATAGTCAAAGGAGAAAACAAAACAAAACAAACCCTGCTTTGAAGACAACGAAGAGTAGAAAAGAGATTTCAGAAATAGGGTGGATTAAAAAAATACAAAAAACAAAAAACAAAACAAAACAAACAAACAAAAAACAAAGAAAGAATAAAAAAGAAATTCAAGCAGCCTCCCCAACAAGCAGATGTTTTCTCCACAAGTACTGAAGCCAATAATTTGGAAAATTGAAAAAAAAAAAAAAAAAAAAGGAATGAAAGAAAAAAAGAAAGGAAGAAATAGGGTGAATCAATATTGCTGGACTGTTAAGCCCTTGAGGATAATTAAATAAAATATAATTCTAGCCTTTGGCTATAGTAATTAGCAAGCAATTAGTAGCATTAATAAGAACATTTTTAGTACAGCAGTGATGACAGTCACTCAATCTTTATCCGACTTATAGCTTTTAACTGCTTTTGTAGTTAAAAAAGATAAATTTCTTTTTCAAATAGCCACTTTCTTTTCAAAGCAGACACATGGCTCAAACTGAAACTGGACTTATATTTGCTGGGATTTTTAAATTTTTTTACATTTTTTTAGTATTTATTTAAATTATTGTGGTGGTTGGGATAAGATAAGATAAGGATAAGAATTTCTATTCATACATAAGGTTTTCTGTACTATTGAAGCTATTTTCTCTGCTGGTTTAAAATAAGCTTCTACTATGCAACAAAATGGAAAAAAAAAAAAAGTTAACTCAAGACAGACCTTTTATCTGCAAATGGACAGGACAATCCCAGAAATTATTTGGGATACACAACATTTAAATTAAATGTTGTGGTTGGAGAAAATGCATGGTATGACTTTGGTGTTTTTGAATTTGTTGGGTCTTGTTTTGTGGCCTAATACATTATCTGTGTTGGAGAATGTTCCATGTTCACTTGAGAATAATACATATTCTACTGTTTTAGGGTGGACTGTCTTGAATATATCTGTTAGATTCATCTGGACAAATTTGTCATTCAAAGCTGCTGTTTCCTTGTTGATTTTATGTTTGGATGATCTATCCATTGGTGTAAATGGGGTTTAAAGTATCCTACTATTAACATATTACTATCTATTACTTCCTTTATGTTTGTTATTAGCTGCCTTATTTGGGTGCTTCTGTGGTGGGTACATAGACATTTACAATTGTTACATATTCTTGTTGGATTGTTTCCTTTATGATTATATAGTATCTTTCCTATACCTTGTTTCAGTCTTTGTTTTGAAGTCTATTTTGTTCAATGTAAGTATTGCTACCCTTGGTTTCTTTTCACTTCCATTTGTATGGTAAATGCTTTTGCATCCCTTCACTTTCAATCTATATGTGCTTTCAGGTCTGAAATGTGCCTCTTATTGGCAGCATATAGATGAGTCTTTCTTTTTAATCCATCTGTCACCCTATCTTTTGACTGAAGCATTTAGTCTACTTACATTCAAAGTAGTTATAGATAGGTGTGTATTTATTGCCAATTTGTTACTTGTTTTACTGTTGTTTATTTTATAGTTCTTTTTCTTATGCTCTTTTCTGTCATAATATGTTGGCTTTCTTTAGTGACATATTTGCATTCCTTTCACTCTTTTTTGCATATGTATTACTGTTTTTGATTTGGGGTTACCATTAATATTAAGTTGATGGTGACTTGTTTGATTCCATTCTTTATTCCTCTCCCCCAATCCTCAAAGTTCTAGGTATATGGTGTCATACTTTACATCCTTTTATTGTATGAATCCCTTGGCTGATTTTTATAGATATGCTTATTTTTATTGCTCTTGTGTTTCCTACTTTTCTTATTCCTATTTATGGTTCTTTCTTTCCACTCAAAGTGTCACCTTTAACAGTTCTCGTAGGGCTGGTTTAGTGGTCATGAATTCCTTTAACTTTTTATTTCCTTTAACTTTTGTTTGTCTGGGAAACTCTTTACCTCTCCTTCTATTCTGAATGATAGCCTTGCTGGATAGAGCATTCTTGGTTTTTTCTTTCAACACTTTGAATATACCATGTCACTCCATTCTAGCCTACAGAGTTGCTGCTGAAAAATCAGCTCATAGCCTTATGGGGTTTCCCATTGTATGTAACTATTTTCTTTTCTTTTGCTGCTTTTAAAATTCTCTCTTTATCACTACTTTGGCCATTTTAGTTACTGTGTATCTTTGTGTGGAACTCCTTTGAGTTGATTTTGTGGGGCCTGTCTGTGCCTCCTGGATCTGGATTTCTGTTTTCTTCCCCAATTGGAGAAGTTTTTAGCTTCTATTTTTTTCAAATAAAAATTTTCTTAAACATATTTTATTTTTCCAAGATCCATTGTTTATGCACCACACCCAGTTCTCCATGCAATACGTGCCCTCCTTAATACACACTACCAGGCTCACCCATCCCTCCAACCCCCTTCCTTCCAAAACCCTCAGTTTGTTTCTCGGAGTCCACAGTCTCTCATGGTTCATATCCTCTTCTGATTTCCCCCAATTCACTTTTCCTTTCCTTCTCCTAATGTCCTCCATGTTATTCCTTATGTTATAACTGGTGTAAGGTGGTATCTCAGTGTGGTTTTGATTTAAACTTCCCTGATGGCTAATGATGATGAACATTTATTCATGTGTCTCTCGCCATTTGTATGTCAGATTTGGAGAAGTGCCTGCCTTCTTGTTCATCTCCTCTCCTTCTGAGATCCTATAATGTGATTTCTTATTTATTTATTTATCTATCTATTTATTTATTTTTAGAGATACAGTATGTAGGGCAGGGAGGGGCAGAAGGAAAGGGAGAGACAAAATCTAAAGCAAGCTCTACACCTAGCACAGAGCCCAATGCATGGCTTGATCTCACAACCCTGGGATCATGACCGGAACTGAAATCAAGAGTTTGACACTTAACCAACTGAGCAACCCAAGTGCCCCCATAATGTGATTTTTTATTATGCTTGATGGTATCAGTGAGTTCCCTGAGTACATTTTTGTTCATTACTATTCTTATTGCTCCTGTTCAGCTTGGTCGTTTTCCATTGCTCTGTCTTCCAGCTCACTGATCTATTCTTCTATTTCCTTTAGTCTACCATTTATTCCATTTTGCCTATTTTTAATTTCATTTATTGAGTTCTTCATCTCTAATTGGTTCTTTTTCATGTTTTCTAGTTTTCTATGTTTCACTGTGGTCCTCCACTCTTTTCTCAATTCCACTGAGTATCTTTATGACAATTATTTTAATTTCTCTATTAGGCATATAACTTATTTCTGTTTTGCTTGGGCCTCTTGCTATGATTTTGTCCTGTTTTTCATCTGGGACACATCTTTGCATCTCCTCATTTTTTTTTTCTAACTCTCTATGTCTGTTTCTATGTGTTAGGGAAGTCAGCTATGTCTTCTGCTATTGAAAATAGTGGCTTTATGAAGAAGAGATCCTGTAGTGCCATGTGCCTTGTTCATCAGAACCTGGCTATTGAGGAGTGTCTCCTAAGTGTGTTGTATGCACCCTGCTCTTGTAGCTAAGTTGTTTTTCTTTCAGTCCAGTCATTTGACATTGATCTCTTTGCCTCTTTTGGGTAGGGTTTGGTCCCTGGAATATTGTTGGGCCAGTCTGGAGCTGACTTGGGCTTATGTTGAGTCAGACCAGGTATTTGTCAGAGATGTTGTATCACCAAACTATAGGCAAACACAGATATAAAGGGTACAGTACCAGCAAGTTCCACATCTGAGGGAGGCATCTTGTATCTCCTGGAGACTGAGGCAGGCCAGTTTTTGGTGGGGAGGGGGTGAACCACTAAAGCACATGGTGGGGGTGACCTGTGGTGTTAGCAAGATTTTAACTGGCCTTCTGTAGCTGCCTTCTGCAGCTGAGGCCTGGCGAGAGGCAGTGTGTCCACAGGAGAATAGAAGGGTGGAGCATGTACTAACAAGTTAGGTGGCCAGCATTGTTCCTGTGCTGGTTCCTGTTGGTGTCCATGTGTCTAGGCTTTAGGCTGGTGGAAGGAGATGTTGTCTGCCAGCTCCTTTGGTCTTAGAGAAATCTTCGAATGATCCCTTCATCTTTAGCACATGCTCTAAGGTTAGTAAACAAATCTCCATTCCACATACCCCTGGGTTTTTCAAACTGCTGCTTTTGTGCTTTTCATCTACAGGGCTGTTTGTTGTGCTATGTCTTTAAGGGCAGGGTGAGTTTCCTCTCACCTTCCCTGGTGTGATGCTCTCTTTCTCTCCCCTCTCTATGCCGATAGGGTTTTTCCCTTCCACAGACAGTCCAGCAGGTTCCCTTAGCTCCTCCTTGTCTCTGCCTTCCTACCCTTTTTGATGTCTCCTCTTCTCTACATTTAGCTATGGAAAGTTTGTTCTTCCAGTCTTCAGGTCATTTTCTGGGTTATTTACACTGATGTGGGGGCTGTTATCTAGGTGTGTCCATGGAGGGAGGTAAGCTTAGGGTCCTTGTACTCCACCATCTTCTTTGGAATTCTATAACACAACATGTTTTGATGAACTTCAACCTCTATTAAAGTCTTAGACCAAAACCTAACCAACATAAAGGAAAAAAAAATGATAAAGAAGCCTGTACCAACATATAATAAGCACTTCAAAATAAAATTTTAAGAAAAATATACAAATAACATCATTACAACATTTATTCTGGTCTACCAGGGAGGTTGGCAGACATCTTTTCACTATCAGTTGGGAGACCTATTTCCCTGCTTTTAGTTGCCAAATTATAGACATTAATAAATGTTTCATAAGGAGGGGAAAACCTCAGTTTCAGATATTTGAAGAGTTAGTTTTTTTTTTTTAGTGCCACTAAAGTAAGTGACATCAGGTGTCAGTTTATATTTATACATGAGAATATAGCATCTATGATGTAATGATGACTGGCCTTAAAATTATACCATAAGGAAAGTAGCATAGGTTTAAGATTTCATGCACAGGAGTTAATCTCTGTGGATCAGTTAATCTTGTTGGTTAATTTGGTTAGTTTCTTTGGTAGGGTAAATAATTGTTTAAATATTGCCTGTCTTTATAGTATTTAAAGACTTTATGATTTTCACCAGCTTTATATATGAGTTTAACAAATATAAATGTGTTATATCTCAATATTCAATTCAATTGTTAGGTAGTCTTTTATTGTTTTCTAAAAATAGAGATCATAATTTTGCTTTCTCTCTTACTGTGAAAAGGTGGTGTCCCCCTTCCCTCCTGTTTACATGGATATCTTTTCTGGGTATAAGTCACTTGATTCAGAGATCTATGAACCAAAAAGACAATTTGTCCCACTTCCATGTAATATATCATAGTAGAACAGAGAGAAGAATATTCTAATCAGCATTTGTCTCTTTAGTGTCCTTTAATTGAGATGAGTGGCAAACCATTTTTATTTTCTTCCATGATACTGAATTTTAATGAGTTCAAGCCAGTTGTTTTTCAGAATGTCCTCTATATCAGCATGTTTGATACTTTTCTCATACTAAGATTCAAGTTAAACATTATTGGGAGGGATAAAATATGGGTGATGATTAGCTATAGTTATATTGCCAGATGATAGAGGAAAAGTCTTGGGTTGCTGACTACTCTGTAGATTTGCTGCTTTTTGTGTCAGGTGCTGATGCTAATGATACTGCTGATGCTGTAACAATGATCTCTGATGCTGGAATGTGATCATTTGAAATATTAGTAGGCAGATTTATGACTCTTCTTCCCCCAGCTCCCACCCCCACCCAGGTTCTCATCCACTGGCTATTCCATCAAATGCTAATCTAGGCACTTCTAGGAAGATAATTTGCAGATGGAGTTGAAATTATTAATTGGCCTTAAAAATAAGTTTACCCTAAACTGTTATCCTGATTGTCCTGAATTATTTGGAAGGGCCCAGTTACACAAGCTCTTAAAAGGAGAGTAGTGTGAAAGATGTGTTGGAAGAGTAAGGGAGAGGAGAGATGAGGCCAAGGAAAAGTTGGATGTAAAACTTGAGAATAACTAGACTTGCCAGTGCTAATTTTGAAGATGGAGAGGCAGATTGGGGGAGGGCATGGACCAAGGAGTGGAACCAGCATCTGGAAGCTGAGAATG
This sequence comes from Enhydra lutris kenyoni, assembly GCF_002288905.1. Lineage (NCBI taxonomy): Eukaryota > Metazoa > Chordata > Mammalia > Carnivora > Mustelidae > Enhydra > Enhydra lutris. Next base: position 26,572,708 of record NW_019154099.1, on the reverse strand, counting down.
ACCCCTGCTGACAGTCAGTAGGGAAATGGATCACAGCGCATCAACTTCTAGGAAATGAGTCCTGCCAATTACTGGAATGAGTTTAGAATGGGATTTATCACCAGAGCCTCCAGAGAAGTGGAAGCGTTTCCAGCCCTTGATTTCAGCCTTGTAAAACTCTAAGCAAAAGGTTCAGCTGTGCCACATTGTATCTGGATTTTTATCTATAGAACTCTGACATAATGAGTTTTTTTTTTCTTTTTCAAAACCACTGAGTTTGTGCTAAATTTTTAAAGAAGTAATTAAGAACTAATACAATATAGGAAGTGGCTGTGGCTTCCTTCAACAGAACATTTTAGTAACAATTTTATTAGAAGGTAGTCAGGATGGGACATGTGTCATGTGACTCTGGATCACTTCCAATAAGGAATGGCTTTCTTACTTGACTGTGGGTGTACCATCTTTTTCCTTTGCTGTCAGCTGACTTGAAGCCAGGCACACCCAAGAGATATTCAACAATTGTATTTTGAACATACCAAATTACCTTACAATTAAAATAATGTACATCAAGTTCTAAAGGTATATAGAATTAAGCATCCCTAGCATAGTTGTTTTCTGAATTGTATTGATCAAACACTGTTGCCCATTCCTTTGAGTCTTGTCATATTTTTTTCATATTTTCTTTTTCTAATGAAATTTTTATTGTTTTTGTTTCACATTTATGGGAAGGCAATTATGAAAGACTGTCTTAAAAAAAGAAAATAGAAAAAAAAGTGAAATAGAGAAAAGAAAGACTATCTTAGACTTCAGGAATATTCCTTTAATGGATCTTGTTGTCAGTATTTCCTATTTTAATGAACTCCTGTAATACAATAAAAACTGGCCATTCACTTATTCATTCATTTATCAAAGAAATACACATCGAGTGTCTGCTCTTGCTAGGCATTGTTCCCATTAATACTTTTGTGAAAATATGCAGGTGTTAAATTGATTTCACATGGTGAATATGAAAAATAAGAGTTCAATGTATTAAGGGTTAGCAATGGTACGCTTCCTATGTTTTGAGCAATATTCCCAAGTTATCATAATCCGTCAGTTTTCTTGAGGTGAGTATTTGTTAAAAGGGTATATACCACATTGTTATGGGCTTCTTCCCACTTAGACACCACTCTTTGCATTCAGATATGAGAAATCTGTTTAATATCCCAGGGTTTCCCAGGACTATTATAAATAAACTTCAACCTTGCCTGTGCCTAGATCCTCTTGCTGCTATGAACTCACTAATTTCTCTGTCATTCTCTAGGATTCAAGTGTACCCATGTGGAAATATGGGTTATTATATATACATATACTTTCTAGCCCTGTCTGTTAAGAGAGCATAGCAGCAATGACAGTGCTGTGGCAATGAACACAATCTGCATTCCAATTTTGCTTTCTAATAAAAAGAACTAGCACTCCTTGCAGAAATGGCTGATTCAAGGGTTGGGATAGGAAATACACAAAAGGATCCATCCACCTGGAAAGTTTGTCTCATGCTTCTAGTGAAATGGATAGCAATTGAAGGAATTTGAACATATCAACAAAATCTGATTTATGTTTGAAAAAAAAAAAAAAATCACTCTGGCTACTCTATTGGAAATAGACTTCCAATAGTTAAGAGCAGGAGAAAGGACACCAGACAGGAGACTCGTGTATTAACCTAGATGACAAAAAATGGAGAAATTGTGAGAAGTGGTCAGGTCCTTCATATATGTTGAAGATGAAGTCTATACTATCCTGATTAATTAGAAGCAGAAATAGGATGTATGTGTAAGGGTGGTGTGTGTATATGTGTGTGAAACAAAGAGGGAGGGAGAGAAAATTAAATCCAACCTTTCTTTTCCAAGGAGTTTTGGTCTGAGCTACTGAGTTTAAGTTTTCAAAAGTTGAGATGTAAAGACAGTAGGAGAGAAGAAAATTGGTGGATAGAGGGGGAAAGTCAGGAAATCAGTTATGTACGCATTTATTTAGAGCTACCTATAGGCTTCTAAGTAGAATGAGGCATTGACAATGAGTCTATAGCTAAGGGTAGAAATCTGAGCTAACAATACCAATCTGGGGACCATTGGCACATTGTTCATATTTTACCAGGAGACTGGGTCAGATCATCAAGTGAGTGAGTGGATGTAGGAAAAAATTCCCCAGGCTTACTCTTGGGGTGCTGTTACAGTCACCGTATTTTGGGTCTGCAGTTCTAAATACAATTTGATCTTAAGTGCTGTTTTTGCTAAGTTGAAGTTTAGTTAATGATTATCACTGCCCTGAAAAAAAGTGACTTAGCAGGGAGATTTCAGGCCCTACAAGGATGCCAGTGGGGTTAGATGGTTTTGGGCAAAGGCCTTTAATCACCGTTCCCTGTATATTCTGCAAGCTACTAAAAATAGTCTGGTTATTGCAGAACGTTAATTTGTTACCACAGTGTGTGTAGGGGTTAGAGCACACATTTTATTGTCTTAAAGGTTCCGCTTTGGCCCTTGAACCCATAAAATTTCTGCATTTTATTTCATGACAAATCTTTATTTGTTTCAATATGAAAAGCTCCCTACATAGTCCAGCAAAATTGACTTTTCATGAATATGTATTAGGTTTAGACTGCTTTAAATTCATCTCTTACCTAGTTCTCAAACCTAAGAATTTGAGCAGTTCATCCCAAATTAAGTGATATAAGTAGCCGTATGACTTAGAGTAAAACATAGGCTGTTATTACTGAACTAATGTCATAAATTTAGGAAATTCATCATCTCCTTTTAAAAAATACCTGGCAGGGGCACCTGGGTGGCTCATTGGGTTAAAGCCTCTGCCTGCTCAGGTCATGATCTTAGGGTCCTGGGATCAAGCCCCACATCGGGCTCTCTGCTCAGTGGGGAGCCTGCTTCCCTCTCTCTCTCTCTCTGTGTGTGTGTGCCTCTCTGCCTACTTGTGATCTCTGTCTGTCAAATAAATAAATAAACCTTCAAAAAAAAATACCTGGCACATGGAAAACACATAATGTGTAGTTCTAATCTGATTATTATTGGCTTTTCATTTCAAATTCAGGAGAAGAAGCTGCTTACTTCTAAGTTTCCTAGGTAAAACAAGTTTCGGAAACTCTTATACTAGTATTTATTGCATATTTTTATTTCCAGGGATTATAAACAATTTCTAAAAATTCCCCTTCTTTGATGAAATGTTTGGATAGCAAATATCTAACTTTTTGAAAATAATGAATGTTTTTTCTATTATGGTATTTGTTCTTTTAATTTTCTTATGCTTAGTAATTTACAGATAATTAGAACAGTAAAAAGAATATTTTACATATGTATTAATAACTTAGTACTCCTTGTGTAGTTACAATTTCTTTGCTAATTCCATTCTTCAAAATTTGACATGTTTCTCTGAAAACAAAAGTTGAGACATGGTTATGAAATGGGACAGCTGATTTGAATTTCTGGCAGATAAATTCAGAAATCCATGTTTAAAAGGCTGCTTTGCAAAACTTACCATTCTACCTTTAGCTGAGATCATCTTTTCTGTAAGTGTGTGGTTTTTTTTTCTTTTTTTTCCCCCCCGTCTCTGGTGTGTGTCTCAAACTTGGAGTATAAGACTAGTACCCAGGGACTATTTCAAATTCATAAAATTTATATAGAAAACAATTTAACATTTTTAAGCATATTTTGCTGCACTGACAGATACCCATAAATTAAGACATGCTTCCTTTTTCTGCTTAGCACTGTAGCCATCTGCTTAAAAAGTGTTGATTAAATATGATATTGCAGGTCCTCCATTAAATGAGATGCCTGAGTTTCATTTTGGGCTCCAGTGAACAATTCTGAATGCCATTCAAAGTGACAGTTCAGGTCTGATCTTTTTTTTTTTTTTTCTCACACCCATTTGTAAAACTTTCATGTTTTTGAGATGCTCTTCAGAGAGAAAAAATCTAAATGGGGTGAAGTTGACTGCTTGCTAGCCCTTACAGTGCAGCAGCTGAATAGACAGCCTTCTACAGTCCTCTAACACATGGTCTGTCTGCTTTATAAACCACCAGATTGATTAACGGATCCCATGAAGTCCTAGTAGAATAAGAAACTGCAACTCCTGTGTGTAAATCAGGGCTTGACAAGCCGTAAATGTGAGACATATGGTGTCTGCTTTATAGCACGGGCTTTGGAGTTCAGCAGAACTGGGATCATATCTTGGTCTCATTGCTTCCAGTTTGACCTTGGGAATATTTATGTTCTGGTTCTCATTTTCTCCAGTTGAAGAATCAAGTTAATAAAAGCTACCTCACAAATTGTTTCACAGATTAAATAAGCTCATATGTGTGTACAGTGTCTGATACTCATTAGCACCGATTAAAAATAACCATTTTATAAAATGGGTTGTCACTCGTGAGGCTGGGTTTGTGTTGCCACAAGTGATAAAGGCATTTGACTTAGCAGCTCAACCCCATACAATGCCTGAGAAAATCAAAACCAAGCGTGATTTTTTTTTAAGGAAAACCATCTTTATTAGTGGGGTAAGCCAGTGGTTTGTAAGTTATCTGCCTTAAAACCCATAGTGTCTCTGACTTCATCCCTTTCTGGCAGGTGTGCTGTTAACAGTACCTTGTCCCCATCCTCAGTGTGTGCCTTAAGAATTTTTCTTAGATTTAATTGTCACTGATTTCGGACATGGGTTCCAGTCCTCCTCAGTAGAGCCCTGGCAGATGGCCAGGCTTAAATACTCCTCTTTTTCTAGCAGATAGTTTCTTACCATTGTTTGCCCCAGCTGCTGGCTAAATTCTGGATTTTCCCTGGCCCTATCCTAATACCCAATAAGCTTAATCTTGCTGTAAAATTAGGATATTCCTGCCATCCTGGCATCCTGGGCAAGTTGGACCATACTCCAAAGTACTGGTACTTAGATCTCTGCTCACTTCTATGGTCAGATCAGTTCTCTGGCTTATCTCTTTGCTCCTCATTCTTAGCTGCTGTCCTTTGACAATGGAAGATGTGATTTGTAGGCTGAAAGTACTTGTGACAAGCAAACAATGCTTGTCTGTTCCCCAGCAAAGACCCCTTCTTCCTCATTGTTAGGATCCTGTTTTTGTTTGGATTGCAGTATGCCTAGCTTTGATTGTGAATTGTTAATCATGGTACCTCTTACTAGAGGCTGTTTTAGGTGCAGGCGTGTAGCCCAGTTTTTGCCACTAAGATAGAAGAGGAAGGCAAATGCGAGGCTTTGAGAGAGATTATTCTTCCTGATTTAAAAAAAAGAAGAACAAAGAAATCTATATAAGGAGACAACCCTTTGTCCTCTCTACCATACTTTCAGTTTTGAATATTATCCTGGAAGAGGTTCTGAAACATTTTTCAAACATTAGGTGACGAACCCGGGGATGGGATTCAAGGCAGAGATGGAACACACAAAGAACCTAGGCCAGAGACTAGGTTCTTGAAGGCATCACTGATACATGGAAGAGCCAGACACTGCCTCACTCTGTGGTTTCAGTTAGTGTCATTTACCAAACTCTTAATCTGATTTTCAGTTATATTTAGCTGGAATGTCCTAACTGATTCAAGTGATATACATAGTAGTAACTGAGAGTTCATTTTAAAAATTGTTTAAGCATCTAAGTGATCTAAACCTTCTTTGCCAAAGGATCCACTAAATCATAAATTTCGTAGTCTTTCAATGACAACTAAATGGAAAAGAAGTCAGCTTGAGATTTTATTTTATTTTATCTTATTTCATTTCACTTTTCCTCACTTCCTTTCTTTCCATAGGGAAAAACATTGGTTAATTCAACAATCACTTCTCATGTCCTCAGTGTAACAAATAAATTCCCTTTAGGAGCAGGTAATTGACAGGGGAAGATGAAAATTGCTCATAGATAACTATAACACAGAGCAATATATGATGAATAAGAAATGAAAAATAAGATGTGGGTTTATTGAAAGTAGAAAGATTACTTCCGTTAAACCATTTCTAAACTATGTATCCTAAAGAAGGGAAATGGGCATCTTGAAATAATGGAAATAATGAAAGTTTTGAAGTGAGGAAAAAAATCTGAGTTTGGTTTTTCCTTACCAGAGGAATTACTCTACACAAGTTAATTAAACTCTGTTTTGAAGTTTACATATTTGTAAGATGAAGATAATACCACCTTATTTAAGGAGTTGTTGGTAGTTTGAATTATGCATATGAAACCCCAGGGGCATAGTTATCATTCCATATATTTTAATTATTGCATTCATCTTGGATGTATAGAACAAATGTTCTAGGATAAAAAGAGTCATTATGTTGTAATTGAAGATCACGTTTTCACAAAATCATTCAATTTTCTTCTTAAAACAATCTTAAGAGGTAGGCAGTAGAGTTAGCTTCATCGTAAAATGAGAAAAGGGGATGTAGGTGCTATGTTGCTTTGTGAAAAGTAAACTAAACGAGAACCCATAAAATGTGAATCTGGTCTTACTTCCGTACAAATCTGGCCCATGACCGTGGGCGTGTCATGTAATTTCTCATACAACACAAAAAACACACTTAACTCTTTATAAACTAGAGAGATTCAACCATGTAAATTCCCTCTATAACTCTAATTCCCTCTATAACTCTTTGGTTGCTGAAATGACGTAGCTTTCAAGAACATAGGATTTGGGACTTGAACTCACAAGTTCTAATTTTCAGTCCACTATTTTTGAGGGGGAGGACTTCAGACTAATTATAGGTGAAACGATAATTAAATGGGATTTAGACCACTTTCAGTATCTCTAATGCAAATTAATTATTCTTCTGCCACTTACAGTTTCAGATTAAAAGAATAATCTACTATCCTATATAAAAAAATCAACTAAATTGATTAAATAAATTGATGAGGCTAAGAAAAAGGATTAGGCATGCCATCAGAAATGAAAACAGTCTATGACCAGAACTTGGTTTAAAATACCATTCTCTAGGGGTGCCTGGGTGGCTCAGTGGGTTAAAGCCTCTGCCTTCGGCTCGGGTCATGATCCCAGGGTCCTGGGATCGAGCCCTGCATCGGGCTCTCTGCTCAGTGGGGAGCCTGCTTCCTCCTCTCTCTCTGCCTGCCTCTCTGCCTCCTTGTGATTTCTGTCTGTCAAATAAATTAATAAATCTTTAAAAAAAATACCATTCTCTAATAAAATGAATCAAAATTTCTTGTATGAATAGTTGGATTTAGGGACTAAAAGGGAAAATAAAAGATGAGGTTGGAGTACCATGTTATGACAGAAAATAAAGAAATGTTTGAAAGACAAAAATGCAGGGACATGTGAAAGGAGCACAAGAGTAAAACTGAAAGAGATACCAGTGGGCAAAGCTGAAACAATTCGAGCAACACAATAAGTAACATTTATTTGTAATAACATTTATAATGAACTAGATTACAATACAAAGAATAAAATAAACATCTACAAATCCATACTGTTATAAATACATAAATGAGTAAATAAATAGAGAAGAGATAAATCTTCCATATAGAAGTATTCCAAGTAATTATATTGGCAGTCCTCTTATAGGTAATTAGACAGTGGAGCTAAATCCTGCCTCCCAAACACACATATACAAACACTCCGCTGGCATGGGATGTATGCAATGACTTTGTTCCAAAGACTAGAATAGGCAAACATCCAGGGAATATGAGGATATAGTAGGAGGTACCAGTAACTTCATAGTAGAGGGACCTGCCAAATGTAACCTGGGCTGTGACCAAGGTTTACATCAACAGTGATAAATCATGTTGATATTATGTATCCCTGATATGATGTGATCAGAAAGGGGGGTCATCTCTATGATGCCTCCCCAAACACAAAAGCCCAGTGTAACTATAAGAATATCATGCAGAACCAAATCAAAGAACATTCTACAAACTACATGAGTAGTATTCCTCAAAACTTTCAAAGTCATGAAACAGAAGGAAAGCCTATTAAACTTTTTTTTAAAATTTAAGTTCAATTAGCCAACATATAGTACATCATTAATTTCAGATGTAGAGTTCAGAATTCATCAGTTGCATATAACACCCAATGCTCATCACATCACATGCCCTCTTTAATGCCCATCACCCAGTTACCCCATCCCATCCCCCACCCACTTCCCCTCCAGCAACTTTCAGTTTTGTTTCCTTTGGTTAAGAGTCTCTCATGGTTCCCCCCTCATGACTTCCCATTCAGTTTTCCCACCCTTCCCCTATGATCCATTTTTCTGTTTTTTATATTCCGCATATGAGTGAAACCATATGATAGTTTTCTTTCTCTGATTGACTTATTTCACTCAGCATAGTACCCTCCAGTTCCAATCAAGACTGTGAAACTTTTATACACCAGAAGAGGCTAAGCCATGATGACTAAATGCAATGTGGCTCCCTCTAAAGGATCCTGGCATAGATAAAGGACATTAATGGACAAACTAGTAAATAAAATAAAAACCCTAGAGTTTAGTTAATAATGTGCCAGTGTTGGTTAGTTGTGACATCTGCTCCTTGGTAATATAGGCTGATAACAATAGGGTAAACTATGTGAGGGATATATAGTAAATCTTTCTGTAAATCGACATGTGTTTTAAAGTAAATGTTTATTAAAGAGGGAGAGATTTGTAAGTCATCATATTCATTTATAATATTTTAACTTTTAGGAATAGAATACTGAAAAAGAATTATATTGCATAGTGTATGAAGAAACATGCCCTCTTTTTGTTGTTGTTGTTTTGTATCTGTCCTTTTATCTTTTGTCACTTTTCCAGAATAAGTATATTTGAAGGCCACCAATTTTCACACATGTAAAACAGCTTCTTACTCCACCAGAAAGACAGATGAGCTACTTATTCCTACAACTGGCCTCAACATCCCTCTGCTTTTAATAAGTAACTGGCTTAAGGACAATTTTGCTTTTTTCAGTTCCAAATGTTGTGTATGTGTATGCATGTGTGTGTGTGTGTGTGTGTGTGTTGTTAATGTATGTATTGCAATTATCCAAGCATTTTAATTGTCACCATCATTTCCTGGTCACTAGTGTCATACCTTAACAGTTTTTCAGCTATAATATATTAATAATTTAAACTATGGCTGAAAGAATTTATGACATGAATTTTTATTAGTGATGTATTTTTCGCATACCAATATAATTAGTTCAATCATTACAAAACACTGTCAAAAATAATCTTCTACAAAATGAAAAAATTGCAAAAGGAAATATAAACAATGCTGCATAACTATGTGTAGAGCTAGGGAATTTAGATTTAGGCCTTAAGGAAATGCCCTTAGGCTCTTCTTCTAGGTTCTGTAGGAACCCCCACATGTAACTTGTCCTAGTGTAATATTGTTTACTTTTCATTCTATCTGTGCAGGGACATGGATTTTATTGTAGGAGAGGGATGTTGTACCCTTGCCCCTTTCTTCGGTTTTTTAGGGCATGAGTGAGAGTGATCTTTCATGTGGAGGAGATGGGCAGTCTAAGTTTGGGCACTGCTGCTTGAGTTGACTACACACCAGTCCTGGGAATGCGAGTTGTCCAGTGATGTGCACTCACACACAGCTCATGGGAATAATGGAGATAAAGTGTTTTTCTAAAAGTCATATTTTCAAGGAAATGAGTATGGCATATATAATCTTCATCCACAAACTCAAATGTGGTTGATTTCCTCATTTGTTATGATTAAACATAATTCCCACCTCCATCCAATCTATCTCAAATATAATAGAAATCCTTTCTTATTTGGAGGACTCGCTGTTCTGGATCATGTAAAGTTTGGAGAAATGGAGCAAAGTGGAATTGGGGATCAGTGTGATTGTCTGTCAAATGATATGTTATTGTTATGTGTTGACCCAGTCTTTTGGCACATTCAGATCTGAAATATGGTGCTGTACGATGATTTTGCAGGGATTCCTTTGCAACCCAACCTAGGTTTGTCTTCAGGATCTACATTTTCCCCAGTGCTGCTGGCTGGTCTTATTGCTTAGCCATGACACTAATGTACCTCAAGACATCTCTACCTTTGTGTTTCTATCTGAGAAATCTCTTTCTAGCTTATCACCAATAGAATGAAAATATAGGAATACTTCTCTTGCTTCTTCAAAGATATTCTTCTATGTCTATAACTGCTTTTGTCCATCCTTTATTTCTTTAAAACCTTTAAAACCTTCCTAATGCAGGTGACTGGGTCGCTCAAAGCCTCTAGCTTTGGCTCAGGTCATGATCTCAGGGTCCTGGAATTGAGCCCCTCTCAGTGGGAAGTCAGCTTCTCCCTCTGCCTCTGCCCCTCCCCCTGCTCATGATCTCTCTCTCTCTCTCTCTCTCTAAAATAAATAAATAAACAAACAAGCAAAATCTTCCTAGTGAATGATAAAAACTCAATGCTTTCAAAGACAACAGTTAGAAAGAATTGAGTATAATTCTTCAATGTGCTATAAGTCTTTCAGGTAACACCATGAAACTATTACCTGCTTGAGAGCTGACAAAGAATTAGAAAAAAATGCTTCTAGGGAATTGAAAAAGAAAAACAAACATAAGTTAATATCTTAGATGCACATTTCACTTATTCACACGTGTAAAACCTTGAGGCAGTCATGGAACCAGGAGCCTTGAGATGGCTTGCTGGTGCTCAGAATGTTAAAGGATACTTGAAGGTAACTGGATAGCACATTTGAGGAACATAGAGAAATGCTGGAATTTCTCATATATGTGTAGATAGCTCAAATATATTTATTTTATATAATAATGCTTTGATTTTTGGCAGAAATTTCTAGATAAACAAGTCATTTTAGATAAAAACGAATGCTTCCCACTAGCTATAACTAATGCCAAATATCAAATTGAAACTAAATTTAGAGGAATAACCAATTTTTTATTTTGTAATCTGGTAGAAGTACAATAAAACCGACCAACATAAAAGAAGAAGGTTGAAGTTCCTGACAGGGATTATAATTAAGCAGCAACATATTATTTTGGTGAAGGAAGAAAATAAACATATGAAGTCTCTGTATATCAAGAATAATACATATCTGAGGAACGAGATAAATCTGCACTATAAATTACTGGCAAAAGAAGAAGCCTGATAATGACAATTAAATTTAGGAAGTTAAAATGTGCATAAAGCAGAATAAAGAGAATAGTGACTAACAATGGGAACCCGAATATGTTGGCAATGAGTGAATGACCTCTGTGGAAAATATTAAGAGGTTATTTCCTTGAAATGGAAATGTGAAAATTAGAAATTAAATTGCTTGACCCAAATTGTCAGCTTCCCCTGTTAGGATGTGGGCAGTGAAAGAGACATTGCATTTGACATTTCAGAGGTCTTAGTGTCCCTAGAGACAGCAATTGTGGTGCAGGTGTTAAAAAGGAAGGAGTATTAATTAGAGTGTGGTGAAAAGGAAGAACTCTCATGCACAGAGCCATGGTAGGAGACAGGGAGGCGAGGCAGAGCGCTCAGACTTCTTGGTGAGTCTGGTCAGGAAGGGAAGAAGACCCAGGGCATCTGCTTGAGGGCAATGCCCTCAAGGGCTTAAAACTCTTATTTTATTTATTTATTTTAGAGAGAGAGAGAGAGAGAGCAAGCGCTTGCACCAGTGTGGGGAAGGGCCAGCAGCAGGGGAAAGCAGACTGTGTTGAGCATGGAGCCTGCATGCTTGGCTTGATTCCATAACCCTGAGATCATGGGGGCAAATCAAGAGTCAGACTCTCAAAATACTGAGCTGTCCTGGTGCCCCAAGGGTTAAAACTCTTTAAAGGGTTAAACAGTCATTCATTTAGACACTGTTAAACATGGCTGTCAGATGGGACAATCTCCAGTGCCAACTAAAGATGCAAATTAAAAATCAGTCAAGAGTGATGTGAGTAAAGCCCTAGCAGAGGTGGAATGGGAGAGGGAAGAGCAGTTGGCTTTGAAAGGGTCAATGTAACGATGACAACTCAAAAGATTTAAAATGACAAGAATATTAACATAGAGAACTTCAGTCTTTGTGACCTCTATTTTCTCTTGGAATTGACTGTGTGGGTGTATGTCATCACTTGCAACAATCTGGCCATGTTCTTTCAGGAAAACAATATGTAAATATTGACAAATGTTTGAGACTCAGTCTTTGCAAGGCTTCTCAGGGTCCTGTACTCAGAAATCTTAGTTCCTTTAGATGAATATTGAAATAATTCCAGGATATTTTTTGCATAGCAAGTTAAAATGAAAGTATGCTGAATAAAAATAGAATTTTCTATGATTCATATACCACTGCGGCATACGAACTTGTATTTCAATAAAATGGCTAATATGTGTAGGAGGAATAGGGGCAAAGGTGATATGAAAAGTTACAATAGTTGGATTCATTTTCCAAACAACACTGAACAAAAATACTGCAAATGGAAAAGAATTATAATAAGAAACATAACTAGTTAGCTTCAGATGATCAAAAAATTGTAGTTTCATTGTAGAAACAGGCCATCACCTATAAAATGTTAAAATGGTCAAATATATGGAAAGATAATAGCCAAGCTTATGAAATTTGCTTTCTTATTTCAAGAGTGATTATACCAAGTTAATATTTAATGTTTACTTTCAAATCAAAGAAACTGCAAAGATACGAATTTCAAACTCTTATAATCAAAGTGGGAAGGTTATCCCCCCAGCCTTTAGCTATGAATTTAGAAAGTCAGATTGAATTTGTGTTAGAATTTAAAATCATATGCATGTTACATGCTATATTTTTTACTGTATTTCTACATTAAAAAATAAAATAATTAAGTTCAAGCAAGTAAGTTTTAATGTGAAAACGGATAGTAGACATTTTTGCAGCTCACCACTTCCAGGAACATGCAGGGATTGACTTTACCTCATATCATCAAAGTTAGGCGTGACTATATATATGATTTACTTGACCTACGAAGGGAGGTTGCATACCTACCCCTTCTTCCTGGAGGCATGGTTCTCCACTCCTTCCTTCTAGCAGGAGTCCTGGATTGGCTCCATGGAGGACAGCTGCCTGAGAGAGTCACCACACCTCTGGTGGAATTTATTTGAGGAAGAAATAAACATTTGATGTGATATGCTGATGTGATTTAGGAATTTTCTTTTGTTACTGTAGCATATACTAGCATATCTTAACTTATACAAGATATATTTAATATTTCTTTAAACATTTTGATGTCAAATTTATATAGTTGAAGCATAAATGAGAATATGTGCTTCGCCTAGATTGATGGGATCTCTAAGCATGATATTCATGTAGAGTGATGGAGGTTTACTTCTACCAAATTAATATATGACTATATTCAAATTAAAATAGGCTTAAATGAATTACACTATGTCTGTCATTCTAGTATCTACAATTTGTACAGTAAGAATGTCCATCTCCTAGTAGGCAAATCATTGTAGGTTTCTTGTTTCTTCTTTGAAAGTTAGGAACAAAGTTTATCATCTGAATCATTTATCAGTTTATTGAATCATACTTCTGTAAACATTTTTAAATGTCCAAACTTTGGCAGGAGTTTACTAACATTCCCTTGAGTCTCAAATAACAATTACTGATCTCAAGAAAACCTAGTAAACTTAGTTTACTAAATTAACTTTATCCGACAAATAGGAAAGCAAAAGAAAATTCAGCTTGCAATGGTTGATTGTATTGCCACCTAATTATTTTGCTATGGAAGGAGGTTCCTACTACCAGCCAGGTAGTACTAAACTAAATATTGAAATAAGCTGGCTCGAGGACAAAACTAAGACCATGTCCTTTCATACATTATATATCCTTTGACACCTAGATTTTCCCTGCCATCTGCCTCCATCTAAACTTCATTTTAAAGCAGCGACTCTACATTTCCATGGTCATTGTATCTTTACCGCATACAGGCAACCTTTTTAAACCAATGAGATGGCAAATGTGTCATGTATTTCTCCTATTCTGTGTCATTAACTTCGGTGAGTCTTTTGATGCTTGTGTTTCACAGAGCCTAGCAAGTATCTACTTCCTCCTTAAGAATTTCAAATAGAAAATATGAGCCCCCAAAGTATTAAATAAAGAAATGAGTTAAATACAAGCACTGACTTCAAGGACAGCAGAGTCTACTTGGGGTAGGTGAGTCAGGCAAACAGATGAAAACATGACATGCAAAGCCCCATTATGAAGATATGTAATCAGTGATGACTGAGCGCAGAGAAAGAACGTCTAACTTAGTCTGGGCAGTGAATAAAAGTTTCCCGGATGGGATAGCATTCAGTCTTGAAAACCAAATAGATAACAATCAGATAAAAGATAGAAGAAAGGCATGTAATTTGGAGAGCAGTATTCTGTAAAATTCTTTAACATCAAAGAGTAGAGTATTTAGGGACTCTAAAAAGGAATACAGCAAGATACATAGATGGAGATAAGGCAGGAGGAAAGCTGAAGAGGTAGGTAAACTTTAGATCATGACCAATATTGTGTATCATAAAAAGCTCCTCAGATTTTTACTCCATGTAATATATAACGTGTTTGCATATAATAACTGTTATAAAACTAAAAATTCTCATAAATTATTTGTTGAATTAAATTTGTATATATCTACAGCCATAGACTGAATTAAATTTACTATTCACTCCTTATAAGATAGTTTTGATCAGGTATCTCTTAACTTTTTCTTGAAAAGAAAAGTAGTCTGGTTCAGCATGTTTGAATAGTTGAGAACTTTCCAATCAATTTCATCTTACCCATGGAAAATCCATTATATAATGTAAGGTTGGCAGTATCTTAAACATTTACCTTAGTTACCATAGGTGTAAGTGAAAATCAGTGTGCTAATAGAGAGCTACATGGTGATTTTCTGTCAACCATGAAATATGATTATTTGGAAAGTCAGGGAGATAAATACAAAATATCAGTTCCTTAACGGAAATAGCTGAGCAAAGTTTAAATTCATGAGCTCCCATGGATATTATGTTGCTTGGAAGTATTTATGTGAATATTATGGTGTCCAAGTTTCATGATAAGTGGTTACTAAAAAGCTGAGTTGCACCTCTAGCCAGTTTTTGGTATGTAACTACATTAATCTTGAATGTGGGACTATATTAATCCTTCTTGCACTCTTCTCAGCAAAAAGAAGACATGTGTCATCCTCAAAACAAGCCTCTAAACAGGTCGGCAGGAATTTGAAAGCATATTGACATAAATGAAGAAGAGCAAAAGAAAAACGAGCATCTGTGGAGCACAAAGATTTATTGTAGCAGGAGGAGAAGTTAAAGCAGCTAGAGAAATGAGTTGCTGTTGCCTGTTTGCACAAGTAAAACACTGTCCTACATAATTCATTTTGTAGAGTTGATACAAGGTTAGAAATTAGTACTTCATGTCAAGACCAACTGAATAAGGGAGTCTTTATCTTTACAATAAATTCGCTGTACTCGGTTTAAAAAGCTGGGTAAACTTTAATGAAATACATAAATCTTAAGAGCATATCATATCAATATTTTTCAAAAAAACCTAATCTTGGAATATGAAAAATATATATTGAATAAACTTGAAAACAGCCACCAACTAGTAAAGCTAATGCTTAGATATTGTAATAATGAACGTTAGAGCCTTTTGGGACAGTCTATACATGATATTATGTGATATTATTGCAGAATATTTGTCCGCCTGATCCATGGAACATGGGTAACTTTGATTTTCATTTCCTTTACTTTCAAAAATTCAACTTTTGAGGGTGCCTGGGTGGCTCAGTGGGTTAAAGCCTCTGCCTTCGGCTCGGATCATGATCCCAGGGTCCTGCGATCGAGTCCTGAGTCGGGCTCTCCGCTCGGCGGGAAGCCTGCTTTCCTTCCTCTCTCTTTGCCTCCCTCTGCCTACTTGTGATCTCTGTCAAATAAATAAATAAAATCTTAAAAAAAAAAAATTCAACTTTTGAGATATTAGAGATGTCATTGAAATTTAGGTCTGCATTACTGGGTGCTATATTGTACTAAGAATTAATATGGCAAAGCTTAAGTTACAGGCTTGTTTTCTGAGCTACAGAATGATTTCCATAAATCATTCCACAGAGATTACTGACTACTATATGGAAAACACTTCTCTGATCTGGAGATGTGCAATTTTAGAAAACAGAGTCACGGGACGCCTGGGTGGCTCAGTGGGTTAAGCCTCTGCCTTTGGCTCAGGTCATGATCTCAGGGTCCTGGGATTGAGTCCCACAGCGGGCTCTCTGCTCAGCAGGAAGCCTGCTTCCCCCTCTCTCTCTGCCTGCCTCTCTGCCTACTTGTGATCTTTCTCTCTCTGTCAAATAAATAAATAAAATCTTAAAAAAAAAAAAAAAGAAATCAGAGTCACTATTCTTATAGCGTATCTATTATATTAGAGGATGGCCAATTGATTATACATAAAATTCTGATATGTCAAGTGGCAAATGTTTCATGACTCCCATAAAGCCTATAACGTGTAAATTATTTTATTGAATTCATAATTCAAGGTGGAAATAGGAAGATAGTAAAGTTGGTTCTAAAAAACTACTTTGAGAATGGCCTTTTATAGGCACTTTGAAAACAAGGAATGTTAGGATAACATTCCTGGGCTAGATAGCAACATTGGGTAATGTCCTCTGGGGCAGTATAACACAACTATTAGCATTATTTTTCTTCTGAGAAGAAGTGTTCAAGTTAATATATTACATAACTGAGTCTCAGCTCTAGTGAAATAAGAAATAACAAAGAGAAAAATTCTCCTAGAAAATCAAGTAATTCTTAGGTGTTCTTGTAAACAGTACATGAATATGACATTGGGAGGACGTGCAGTGCTTGCTTTTGATTTCCAAGTCTATAGTAATTTTATTATTAACATTCTCAATTTTGCTTGCTACCTTATGCCTTCCTTGGGTGAAGACCTATGACTGTTTTTAGCTAATAACATATGAATGAGAATTACAACAATATACTTTTATGTGATGTAGTATAAAGCTTCCTTATGATTGATTCTTTAGTTAATCTATTTTCCTCTGATATGCCATCTGAGGAAGATATATTTTCTATACTGTGTGGCTGTAAATGGTGGGTCCTCCATGAGCCTGCGTTCTTGAATGACTGTGGTTATTATGGACACTATCCTTCCCCCAAGGGATACCAAATAACAACATATTAAAAAAATGATGGGTATGAATCTCTGTGATATGAATTTATTGTGATTTGAGAATCAACTGGTCTGTGCTGTGTAATGTAAAAATTTTTACCATAAGTATGGTGGCATCTTAGAGGTTAGCAATTGGTTTTTAGGAGCCTAATATAAGAGGCTGAAAAGATGAGAATCCATGTTTCACACTGCAAAATGTTTAGTAAAATTCTTTTGAAGCACCTTGGTAGGCCAGATCAAGTACTCAGTAAAATTATATTTCTAGAGAAAGAGCCTGGAAAATGGAAAGTTAGTAGTATATGTTAGTTGCTGTTTGTAGAAATTCCTATACTGAAGCCCTCATCACCAATGTGGCTGTATTTAGAGCAATAATTAAGGTTGAATGGAGTCATATGGGTGGAACCCTAATCCAAAACGACTGGTATCCTTATAAGAAGAGAAAGAGATACGAGAGATGCAGAAGCACAGAAAAAAGGCCATGTCAGGACACAGTGAGAAGGTAGCCATCTCCAAGATGAACAGAGATGCCTCAGGAGAAGTCAGACAGGTTGATACCTTGATCTTTGACTTCTATCCTCCAGAACTGTGAGAAAATAAATTTCTGTTGTTTAAACCACCAGTCTGTGGTGTGTTTTTTTTTTTTTTATTATGCAACCTAGTTTGCAAACCTAGTTTGCAACCCTAGAAATTAAAAGTTGCTATTGACTGCTATTGACAACAAATTACAAGAAATAAATTATTAGCAAAAGAAGAAAGAATGACTCATTTACCCCCTTAGAACCTCAATTTTTCTAAAGCAGGGAACGAACTGAGAAGACTGTATGGCTCCCAAGGAAAGCATCCTTCTCCAGCACATTCAGATATGGCCAAAGAGGATATATGGAAAAGAAAGATCCTGTAAGAGAGGCCAAGGTAACAGTGGAAAGGATAATTCTTCCAGGGAGCAAAATCAATGCCTAATCAAGAATCATTTCACCTCCCATGGGGCGCCTGGGTGGCTCAGTCGGTTAAGCGTCTGCCTTGGGCTCAGGTCATGATCTCAGTGTCCTGAGATTGAGCCCTTCATTGGGCTCCCTACTCAGTGGGGAGTCTGTTTCTCCCTATCCCTACCCCTGCTGGTGCTCTGTCTCTCTCTAATAAATATATAAATAAAATATTTAAAAAAAAATAGAAGTCATTTCATATCCCAGAGTAAAGTTGTTGGAATTGCTAGAGTAATTGCTTGGTATCTCACATTCTTCTCATTTTTTTTTTTTTTAATTAACTGTCCCCATTTCTCTATTACATAAATTTTTTGGATAGAGAGAAATGAAGATTTTCTTGCTTGCTTCCTTCCTCCCTTCCTCCCTCCATCTATCCCTGTCTTTCTTCCACCCTTCCTTCTCCACTGGACTGCATGTAGAGATAACCACCACCACAGTTAGATCCTGACCTTTAGTATGGATTCAGTGCCTGGCTAGACTAGTTGGCTTATCTCTACTGGGAATAAAGTGAGTGTTACAAGTGTGGGAAAAAGGAAGTGCCCTAAATATATTGAGATATAATAACACTATTGAAAAATTTTTTAGATAAATATGTAGATAGGAAACTTTGCAAATTTTGTAATCATTGTTAACTATTCTGTATCCAACCACATTGAACATTAGGTTGTAATCAACATAGCCATAAGACATTCTTAACTCCAGCTCGGATTTGGTACTATAATATTACACATTAGTTATTTTTAAACATCTTATGTAATTTTCTCCCATTTTGAATTATAGTCACTTAACTCTGCCTAGATTCTTTTGCCAAAAAAAAAAAGTAAAGGTAAAATAAAAGGACAAAAGGACCTTAATTTGTTGTTCAGATCCTACCAATCCTGCCATTTAAAGTGCTTTTCTTCTTTTATCTATATATCAAGTAAGAAAAACAAAATTGAAGTAAGATATATAAAAGACTTATAAGGATTATAAACATATTACATATTTTGCTACTACTATTTTTATAAAGTTAAAAAAGCACCAATAAAATATGTTTCTGTTATTAACATTTTTAAAATGACTCTTTTTTTTTTTTTTCCCTTTACCAGTCAGAATGAGTTGTTTTCCTACTTCGGTTATATTTGGTCTTATGTTTCCCAGTGACTATTTAATTCCTTAGTCAGGTATTTGATTTATATGAAATTGTTGTTTATGTCTCTAATGCCCTCATGTTATTAGGGATGAATGACTTGAAATAGCAAACAAATTAGGAAGATTTCTCAAGAGGTATTTAACTCTGGCAAAAACAAAATAATTAAAAATATTAAGGCAATCTATAAATTAAAAATATTAAGATGATTCTGAAAATTTGTTTTGCTACCAAGCCAAATTGGATTCACCTTTTAATCCTGTAAGTATTAAAAAAAAAAAAAAGAAAGAAAATCAGAAGAGCCACTGCTCACCACACATAATAATGTTCACCAGACTGGAAATGCCTTGAATTCTGAAGTTAATTACAGTAGGATGTCAGTGTGGATAGGTTTATATTATGATTTTATCCATATCCACCACTGAGGATATCACTCTTTTCAGTAGGATGCTAATTATATAGCAAAAAAATTATCACACACCACAGTCAGTATGCATAACAGATTTTTTAAATCTCCCAGATTTTTTTGTTCCCTCCTCAATATGTATGTGCATTATAAATCTTATGTAATGAATGCAATAACCTTATGAGATAGGTATTATTATCCCCCTGTTACAGTAGAGGAAGTCGATGTACCAAGAGATTAGTAATCACCTTGTTCTCATTTTCTGTTTCTGTGCAAAATTTCTCCCTCAAACTAGTGGCTTAAAACAACCTTTTATTTTCCTCATGAATTTGTGGATCAGGAGATTAGAACAGTCTTGAGAGGGCAGTTCTCTCACGGATACAGGATGGGCAAATAACTAGGGTTGGAGAAACCACCCCAAACCCAAGGTGGCTTCTTCACTTACATGTCTGTTGCCTTGCTGCTTGTCTCTTTCTCTTTCTATGGCATATCTGCCTCCAGGCCTTTCTATGTGACTTGCACTTGTTGGATTGTGGTGATCTTATTAATAAGAGTGTAGAGTGAGAAGCCAGTGAAGCCCACACGTACCACCAATCAAGGAAAGCGTCAGATAATATAAGGACATAGAAGTCTTTATAACTTACCTAAGTTTGTTAATTTTTACTCCTGTTTTTCTAGTGACTAACAAAATAAATTTCAAATCAAAATTTCAAATAGAAACTTATTTTAAGGCTATAAAAGTAGAGGCGTACTAAGAGAAACTATGCCTCACTCTGTAAACTTTTCTAAGGGGGATTATAAATAGCAATAGGCTTAAGGGAAAGGAAAAAAAAAAAAAGCTATATTCATAGGATCTGTGGGGAGGTAGAAAAAGTTAAAAAATGAGAATCCCCAGCAGTCTTTCTGGGAATTTAGCATTTGGGGTTTTATTGCAGATTTCCCATATATGCAAAAAAAAATTTGAATCGATGTTAATCTTAGGAAACATTTAGAAGTCCTTTCTTTACGGTATCCCGTATCCTGTACTACAGGCATACCTCATAGATACTGCAGACCACAGCAATAAAACAAATATTATAATGAAGAGAGTCCAATGAATTTTTTGTTTTTTCCAGTGCATATAGAAATTATTTTAGTGCTGTATTATAGTCCATAACGTTTGCAGTAGAATGATGTCTAAAAATATAGACATACCTTAATTAAAAATGCTTCATTAGATGGGTACCTGGGTGGCTCAGTCGGTTAAGCAGATGCCTTCACCACAGGTCACGATCCCAAGGTCCTGGGATGAGGGCCGTGTCGTGCTACCTGCTCCCTCTGCCTGCCTCTCTGCCTACTTGTGCTCTCTCTCTGTCAAATAAATAAAGAAAATATTTTAAAAGTGTTTTATTACAAAAAATGCTAACCATTATCTGAGCTTTCAGTGAACTGTAATTACAGATCACCAGGACAAATATAATAATAATGATGATGATGATTGAAATATTGCATGAATTACCAAACTGTGACACAGAGACGTGAAGTGAACAAACGCTGTTGGAAAACTGTCACCAGTAAATTTACTCAAGGCAAGGTTGCCACAAACCTTTACTTTGTAAGAAACAGTATCTGTGAAGCACAGTAAAATGGTGAGCAATAAAAGGAGGTATGCTTGTATTTTTAAGGAAAAAGAAAGATTGTATAATACACATGGAAGTACTTCTCTTACCTATTTTTATACTTTCAATTTCAGTATTTTTAACAATGTTATTAGTTTCAGGTGCACAATATAATGATTCAGCAATTCTCTACATTATTCAGTGCTCATCAGGATAAGTGTACTCTTTAATCCCCTTACCTATTTCCCACCTCTCCTCTGAGAACCGTCAGTTTGCTATCTGTAGTTAAAAGTCTGTCTCTTGGTTTGTCTCATTTTTCCTTTGTTCATTTGTTTTGTTTCTTAAATTCTACACATGAGTGAAATCATATGGTATTTGTCTTTCTCAGACTAACTGACTTCCCTTAGCATTATACCCTCTAGATCCACCTTTGTTCTTGCAAATGGCAAGATTTCATTCTTTTTTTTTTTTATGGCTGAGTAATATTTTATTGTGTTTATTAATTAATGATATAATTGTAGTATTATTATTTTCTTCATCTGCTCATCTATCAACAGACAGTTGGGCTGCTTCCATAATTTGGCTGTTGTAAATAATGCTGCAATAAACATAGGGGTGTATGTATCTTTTTGAATTAGTGTTTTCATATTCTTTGTGTAAATACCCAGATGTGGAATTACTGGATCAGATGGTAATTCTATTTTTAACTTTTTGAGGAAGCTCCATACTGTTGTCTCCAGTGAGTGCACTAGTTTGCACTCCCATCAACACAGCATGAAGGTTCCTTGTTCTCCACATCCTTGCCAACACTTATTGTTTCTTGTGTTCTTTGTTTTAGCCATTATGACAGGTGTTAGATGATATCCCATTGTGGTTTTGATAGCATTCCCCCTGATGATGAGTGATGTTGAGCATCTTTTCATACGTCTGTTGGCCATCTGCATATTTTCTTTGGAAGAATCTCTGTTCATGTGTTCTGCCCATTTAATTTGGATTATTTATTGTTTTAATGTTGAGTTGTGTAAGTTCTTAATGTTTTAGATACTAACCCTTTGTCAGACATGTCATTTCCAAATATCTCCTCCCATTGAGGAGACGGTCTTTCTTTAGTTTTGTTGATATTTTTCCTTTGCTTTGCAGAAGATTTTTATTTTGATTAGCCTATTCATTCACATGAATGAATGTTGTACTTTGTCAAATGCTTTTCCTGTATTTTTTGAAGTGATCATATTACGGTTTTTATCCTTTCTCTTGTTAATGTGATGTATCCCATTGACCGATTTGTGAATACTGAACCACCCTTGTATCCTACTTGAGATGAATGATTTTATTCAACTATTGTTAGAATCAAATTTGTAGCAACATGGATGAACCGAGAAGACATGCTAAGTGAAATAAGCCAGACACAGAAAGAAAAATACTGCATGATATTACTTATACGTAGAGTCTAAAAAAGATCAAATTCTAAAAATATCAAAATCTAAAACAGTAATAGCAGAATGTTGATTACCAGTGGCTGTATTAATTAGCCTGATTCACAATGTATACATATAGAAAACCATCATGTTGTACACTTCATATATATATATATATATATATATATATATACATATACACACACACACACATATATATGTATATATACATATTTATTACTTGTTAATCATACTTCGGTAAAACTAGAAACCCAAAGAATTATATGGTAATTATAGTTGTTCCACATGATTATCAAAAACACTGAATAAAAATTGTAACTCTTCTGGTAGATGTGTAGTAATGTTTTATTGTGATTTTAATGTGCCTTTCCCTTTTGAGTAATGATGAGGCCATTTTTGTAATTTAGACATTTGGTTTTCCTGTTTTACAAAATGTGCACTTAAATCTTTAACCATTTTTCCCTCTAGTTATTGATATTTATTTATTTATTTTGAAGTGAACATAACCTCAAGATTTTATTGCCTTCATGATATAACAACATGTGAAGCTTAGAACTGTATCATTCGCCTATCCTCCTCTTATCTCCTTCCAGCTGGGCTCAACACATTGAAGCCTCAGCACAATCTTCTTCGTGTTTTAGCCTTTTTCCAAAAGATTGGCTTAGTCTGCCCACCATAGCCACTCTGCTTCCTGTCATAACACCACTTTCCCTGGGCATAAATAGAATCTTTGCCTTTCTTGTATTCTGTCATTCTGTATGGTTGGTGCTTGCCACACTTCCTGTGGATAGTCTGGCAGGTTTTAGGAACATTCACATGTTTGCAAGAAAGCTTTCTGTGCGGGAAGCTAATTAGTGATATTTAGATATTTCTTTTTGATACCGGTCACTTGTTACATGTATTATAAGTATCTGATCCCATCATGTGGCTTTTCTTCTTTTTCTTTTATTGAGGTACTTGAATAAAATAATTTGTGAAGTTGGATCTGGTTCAATTTATAATTTTTTTCCCTTATGCTTAGTGCTTTTTGAAAAATCTTTGTCTACACAGGGGTCATGAAGATATTTTATTTCACTCCTAGAAGCTTTAATTTTTGCTTCTCTCATTTAGAGTTCTACTTCATTTGGAATATATGTTTTTGTATGGTAGAAGGCACGATTTAGGATTCATTCGGTTACATATGGTTAGCTAGCTGACTCAACACATTTATTCAACAGACTGTTCTCTTACTTCACTGCAGAGCCGCATTTGTCAATGCCCTTTGGTGGATATACACGGGTCTGTTTTTGGACTTTTATTCTATTCTGTTAGTCTGTTTCCTAATGCTTGTGGTAAGGCATACTGTCTTTATTTCTATATTTTAAAATAAGTTTTGATAACTGTTGGTTAAGTTCCCTAATTTTTTTTTTTTCTTCCTTGGTATTGGCTATTTTTGGTTCTTTACATTTTCATATAAATATAAGAAACTACTAGCAATTTTTATTCAATATTAATAATAATACTAGTATTAATTATTACTAACAATAGTAATTATACAGTCATTCCCCTATTGATAGATGTGAGGATGATTTTATTTTTCTTACCAAAAGAAACAAAACATTTTGCATGTTAAACACTACTATTTTTTATCAATTTCTTAAGGCACATATCAAGAAGTGCAGTTATCTAGTCAAAAGAATGAGTACTTTGATATGATGTATTTGATTTATTTTGTTATCTGCTATCAAATAGCTTTACTCACGGCACCAATAGCAGGATGCAAGACAATAGTTATTTATGTATTCACACCATCTGTATGTAACACTATAATAAGTTTAACACTTAATATACAAACACATAATATATCCTTGGCTATGCCTTATTTTACTTGTGTTCATTTTGAACATATAAGTATATTTGTGTTTACCAGTTTTATTTATTTTCTTATAAATCAAACAAGAGTCAGAGAGAAACCCTGACTAAATTTGTGCTTGTTGGCAATGTCACTGGTATTGCTTTAGGAAAAATAACTATTGGCTGAACAGTAAGCTTTATGTGTAGCGTTTTGTGTGGGTGGCTGCTTATGTACACTGAAGGAAATAAGTCTACTTTAGATCTTTTGAGTTTGAGAAGCTTCCAGAGGGGAAAAAAAAATTAAAGAAGTTATAATAGAGCTTCCCTCAGCTGTTCAGCTTCTCTCTAGAGCTTGGGTCCCACTATTTGCCATGGAAGTGATGATTCTGACCCCAACATCTAGAGTAAAGGGGACCTATGGGAACATGAGTTGAGTAGTATTTACGGTGGGAAATCTTCCTCAGTACTAGTGCAGTGTTCCATTTTTCTCAGTAGGGTTGGTGGCATCAATGAACATTTTCAATGTGGGGTAGCACAGAGACTTCCTCTATTTCCCTGAACCACAGCATAACCCAAGAAAGTTCCTGCCTAAGTGTAATAGATTTTGTTTCTCAATGTCATCTCAAGAGGGGCGAGTGCTAATGACCCACTTGTGCCCTCTCTATGACAATAGCTCTTCACATATTTTATTTATTTATTTATTTATTGGATAATAAGCACTTTGTCTATTATCTCTTCATGTAAGTTATTCACAAGCAGGTACTCTCATTTATACTCTCCCCTGTATCTAGACATGGTTAGGAAAACTCATGAGTGCCCTGTAATTTTGGAACTCAGAACTGCTCTCTGATGAAAACAGAACTGAAATTCTAGCAGCTCATCTCTTTGCCTTGTAAATACATGTCATTTTTTTTTCTTAAGAGAAGTAGTTGACTCTTTCTTGATTACTGAGTAATATGTCCTTTGTAAAAACTTGTGCAACACTGAAAGTATAACAGTGAAAGTTCAAAGTCACCATTTATCTGGAGATAAGTGCTATTAACATTGCAGAGTAAATCCTTCCAAGTTTTTTTAGCTAGATAAACAGACAGATGCATACATATACATGCAGTATACTAGTCTTTGGTAATCTATATTTTTCACTTAGTAAAATGTTGGGTCTAAATGTTGTGATTTCTCCATATCGATAAATATCAACCTGCATCTCTGTTTTTAACAAGTAATTTTATAGAATTCCCTGTATAGGTGTATCATACTTTATGTAACCAGTCATCTACTGAGGAAGATTTGGTTGGGCTAACTTATATCCTAATATACTAACATAGTTGAGCAAAGGCAGCAGATGGCTAGAGGAAAGGACACACATCCTCCAGAGTGTTGAGAGTGTTGGACACACACACAGCAGTAGCACAGGCCCGATTCTCTTAGATCTTCACGGGGCTTTAGAAAATAGTTATTGCCAGCAGAGCTATCTATCTCAGTTTGCATTTGAACAGTCACTCCCCCTGTTTCTTTTCTTTTCTTTAAGATTTTATTTATTTATTTCTCAGAGAGAGAGCGAGAGAGTGAGAGCAGGCGCACACAAGCAAGGAGGGCAGCAGGCAGAGGGAGAAGCAGGGTCCCCACTGAGCAGGGATCCTGATGAAGACTCCATCCCAGGATCCGAAGATAAGGACATGAGCCCAAGGCAAACACTTACCTGACTTTGCCACCCAGGCCTCTTGCTCTCACCATTTCCATCTCTCCAGGGACAGCACTCATAAAGAACAGTTCTCTAAGAAAGCTGAGTGAAACCTACTCACTCCCCTCTCTCTTCCTGTTACTTCCACAATAAACCACTGTAACTATAACCCATGCCATCTGGCTGGGCTTGTATCTTGCAGACACCAAGGAAACATCACAAAAGGACCTGGAGTTGTCATCTGCTTCTCATCAAATATTCTTATTGCTTTTTCATTAAATATTCTTGTAATTTTTTGGAAGATTTTTCCCCTATCCTAGTCTTGTAAAAATATTTTCAAACTTTCTGCTCTTCACCTTATACATGTCTACATTTTATTTTTAAATTTTGTTTTATTTTGGAAAGTTTAGATTTAGAGAAAAGTTGCAAAGATAGTAGAGAGTTCCCATATACCTTTAATACTGTTAGATTTTCCTCTAATACTATCATCTTATATAACTACAGCACATTTGTCAAATGTACTAAGAATCTAACATTGATACATTACTGTTTTTGGATTTCAGCATTTTTCTGTTAATTTCATTTTTCTATTCTAATTCCTTCAAATATTTTTAACAGTACTTTCTTATTTTTTTCAGACTTTCCTATTTTTCCTGGTGAAGGTTTTTTTTTTTTTAATTTTTTTTAACATCTTATTTATTTATTTGACAGAGAAATCACAAGTAGGCAGTGAGGCAGGCAAAGAGAGAGGGGGAAATGGGCTCCCTGCTAAGCGGAGAGCCCGATGTGGGGCTAAATCCCAGGACCCTGGGATCATGACCTGAGCTGAAGGCAGAGGCTTTAACCCACTGAGCCACCCAGGTGCCCCCCGGTGAAGGTTTTTGTGTGTCAAATCTATTTCAGTGCATGTGTGCATAACACACATATACACACACACACACCTCACACAGTTCTGATTCAGTGGATCTATACAGTTATTTTTGATCCATTTAACATGTCATTGCTCTTCATAAAATAATCATTTTGAAAGTCTATTCCTATCTTTTGTCATAACAGATTTCTCAGTTCCATTAAACTGTAATAAAACATGGTTCTACCTGTTTGAATAGCTATTGTGCTTTAAAGCTTATTAAGATATAGTTTCTTGCCCTGATATTTGATAAAATTCTGTATATAGACACCATCCCTGCTATTTCCAGTATGTCTCCTTTCTCTATTTTGATTCCTTACTTTCTTCTTCACACACATAATAGAGCTTTCTCAGGGTTGCCTCAGTGAGTTGTAAGCTGGACTCTCGAGGGCAAGGAGACACAACTCAGTGAAGCAGAGAGATGTGAAGAAGTAGGTAATACTCCCAAATTGGAATCTGCTATAATGCAAATTTTAATAGTGCTTAAATTATAATTTGGAATCAAATTAACATAACAGATTATAGTAAAATATTATTACAATATTAGAACAGACCTCAGTCTTAAGGATTGGCATGTCTGCATGCCAATAATTGAATTATGCTAATGTCTGATCCAGGAGCCAGGTGGCAATATGGGTTGGTAAAGAGTATTTCTACAAGTTTATGAAAGCTTGCGAACATATAAAGCAAAGATGATGTCAAACACATAAAAAATAGATAACATAACTAAAAATGAAACATGGCAATTTGCAAGTTAATACAGGCCTCCCCCCAAAAATGTATGTGAAAGATATGAAAATGCCCCGAAGCATTTAGCAAGAATGCAACATTTTCCTAAATTAAACAGATCCAACACTAAGCTTGTAATTGTCAGGCAGCATAGCACATAATGCAACTGCAAACATTTGGGAAACATAGGGGGTACTAGTGACAATTTTACTTTTTACTGGGGTTGCACCAGCTCCAGAAAGAATAAGTGGTCTCAGATGTTTGGGAATTGCTCTCCAATTTCCGTTCACATGGGGTCAATATTTAGATGTTGAAGGTGATTTGAGGCAAGTGGACGATTTACTTCTTGTTAAGTTAGGGTATGGGGGACATTTATTCAGGGTTTCTAGTCACTATATCCAGGCTCTTATTTTACTTCAGCACACAGGTAGGAATCCCGCCTCTGGCATGTACCCTCACCTCACGCACAAATAGTAGTAGCAGAGCTACACACAAGTAGAGTCTTCATCACTCTTGCAAACAATGCATCCTACAAGGTAACATTATGCCCTCTTCTCAGGAAAACTCACTTTTTCCTAGAATGTCCCATTTATGCCTTCTCCAGGTACATGAGCCCTTCTCTTGCTTGGACCAGGTACCGTTTCCCACCAAAACCAGAGAAAGATGAGATGGCAGTCTCATTGGTAATGAAGCAATGTTTGTTTCCAGTATTGCAAACAAAAGCTGCTAATGCCATCCTGAGGCAAGAAAACTTAGATTTTGGGTTCAAATTGATAAATTCATGTTTTGGTAGGACAGGAGAAAAAAACCTCTGACTCATAGGATATTATCCAGCGCTGGCAGGGGAAAGAGAGAGAGAGAGAGAAACAAGAGACCAAGACCGAGAAGCATTTGCAGATGGACTTGTTGAGAACACTGTATTAAGATAAGGATATTCTGAAGAGATAGGAGATTATGCTCAGAAAAGTAAAAAGTGTGACCCAATTCAGTATCAAAACCCTGCAAGTCAGGGATTCATAGCTCTTAACTGTTCTATAGCAGCAAAAATACGTGGAAGTGAATTTCGATAGTGCAACAGAGGAAAAGACTCTAATATAAAGACTTTTGAGGAGTAGGGGAAGGTCTTTAGGATTTTTTTTTTTTTTGTCTTCCAGCTAGAGCTGGGTGATGCATAAAATGCCTCTTTCTGAAGAAGAGCCCGGGGAAGGCATCTGCAGAGATTTGATAGAACTTGTTCTCATTTGAACATCACCCAAGACAGTTCCTGAATTTTCATCAGTATCTACGCTGATAAAAAAGGAGAAAAGTATAGCAATAGGTTCATGACACATTATTTTAAATACTTACCATTGAATAATTTGAGAAGAATGGGAATTCTTTATAATTATTTTATCAATACTGATGCACAGAAAGCCAATCTTAAACTGATGAACCATAAACAAATGTAAGATAGAAATTACTGAATAAATATTTATGATAGGGTATCTATTGAGGAAGTGTTGGCAGGGTGAAAATCTACAAACTGGGAATATAGAAGTGTACAAAACATGCAACACCTCTGTATTTAGGAATTACACAGTCTATAGAGGGGAGGTGTTGGGCAATGATTTCATGATGATTTCATGAGATTAAGTAGTGTAGCAATGCTCAGTGAGAAGCAAGTATGTGGCAGAGGGAGAAAGGAGTCATTCTCAGTTCAGGGTTTGACTATAGTGAGAAGAGACTGCCAGGTGATGTTATTGCTACAAGTGTATAATTTATAATTTGTGTACCTATACACAACTTAATGAAAATAATTGTATTTAATCCAACCTGGGTAATTAATTTTCAAATCGTCTCTAATAAAATTTTTAATGTCTTCAGAGAGTGAAATTTCTAGGTAATGTGATGATACAGCGAACAGACATGCTTACTTGTATTTGATGTGTATATATTCTAGAGCTAGGGAAGGTGGAATCTTCATTACCTCCTATAACATAATGTTGCGATCACCCTTGGTCACTTCTGGGTGAATCTTCTTTTTCAAAATAAATTAAAACTTGTCAATAAATATTGAACCATAAACATAAAGTCACTATAATTCTAAAATTTAAATTTCAAAATGCTCCTAAGCCTTTGTATCATAAGGCAGTTTATGCATACACATATCCAAAAGATGTACACTTTCTTCAAATATCTTATTACTTGAGTTGTCAATTCTGAATAAATTATGATAAACATGACCTATCTGTGTGAGAAGAGATATGGCCTAGTGTACGATGTGAAAAAGTTAACATCTGCAAATGAAATTTAGTGATCTGTGGATAATTGGAATTCATTGTTTAATGGTTATGTGTTCAAAGTTCTCATTCCCTTAGTTACCTAGCCTTTACCATTTGTTCAGCAACTTGATGGTTTAAGAAAGTTCTTTGCTTCTGTGAGAAACACACAGTCAGCATCTCTTTCTTCCAGAATGACCATTACTAAGGCAAAGGGGATGCCCATCATTCTTTGTTTCATACTTTTCTCTTCAATATTATTTATTCAAGAACTACTCACTGAGTATCTGCTTTGATCCAAACTCTGTCTTCTCTATTTCTGGTGGAATGACAAATGAAGTATGTTCCTAAATCCTTGAAAAATTCACAGAAGTAGGACTTTCAGGAAAGTCAATAAATAAAAATATCAAAATTGAAATGTGAGCAATGTCATATGCAATTGTTTGGGTGGCAAAGTGGAAAAGACTAGTATTATATAAAGGAACAAGACAACCGTCAGCAAAAAAACCCCAATATTTGACTTGAGTTTCAAAGGATGAGTAGAAGCTCACTGGGAGAATATGTGTGAAAGTAGGAAACTACAATAATCCTGGCAGAAAAAAAAAATGGTATAAAAATAGAAAATATGTCTATAATTGAGGATATAAGAAGGACAGTAGCAGGAAAGTGAAAATGTAAGAGATTTCCTAGGGCCCTGATTATAACAGTATCAAGATTGGAAATTTTATCATCTAGTATCTGTCATTGAGATATACACAAATTTGTTTCTCAATATAGCATCTGTTAAAACAATCATTTATTTCTCTAGAAGTTTCAAGAACTCAGATTGAATTGGGCTTTCTTGTTTTTCTTTGTGATTTTATTGGGATGTTCTAATCCTTATTCATTAATTCGTACCACTGATCATTCCCTTACTTTTCCTTTAGTATTTGTGACTCTCTCTCAGCCACCCCCTTCCCCTCAAACCTGCTAATATTTTACGCCTACATTTCTTACTAATGTATGTAATCATTACATTTCTCATCTATATTCCTTTATTTCAACTTCTTAATTTCTTTATTTTTGTAACTGCACATGATCTCCCTTAGCAGACTCATTCATTCCAGAGGCTTCAAATATTGATAAATTCTTTTCTTGACCAAACCTTGTTAGGTTCTTTTGACTCTCTTCTTTCCAGCCTGAACTCTCTTCTTGGCCTGCTGCCCTGTCCTTGGCCTGCTGTGGCCAGCCTTAGGAAAGAATCCTGTTAAGTAAGTTTAGGAAGAATCCCCTACTCTTGGTATCTGATCAAGTTCTTCATCCCCTACCCTTGATATCAAAGTCCCTGGCCTGCCTCTAGCAAGAATTGTGTTATCTAGTTAGCAGGAATCCTTTCCTCCTTTATATCTAATCAAGTTTCTCCTCCTAATTTTCTATCCACTGACCTCCTCACTTTGCCCTCTGGCTGTAAATATCCAGCTATCTTTGCTATATTAAGAAGCAAATTCAATCTGTCTCCTTTATTGCAATAGTCTTAAATAAAGATTTCTTTTTAACAACTGTCAGAATTTTTTTTTTTTAATATAGTTTGACCTCTATGTGAAGAGCTCAGGACTGCATTATTACCTGCTTTCTTTCTGATGCATAGCATCTAAGCCAGTCACCAAATGTTTTATCGTATAAGTCTGGATCTCTCAGATGGGTTCTGTAATTGTTAGAGATAACATCCTTTTCATATTCTAGGCTGGGTATTTCAGAATCATTCTGGGCATCGTAATTCCACTGCCCTCTCCCCTCATACTTCAGTCCAGAGTTATGGACATCCTTCATAATCCATGTCCTCTGCATTCATTCAACCTTTAACTTTCTATCTTCTGCTTTTGTCAGTCCATGTTGGAATCCTTCATTGGCTTATTAGTTGATCAGTCCTTTCCTACTCTTTCTCCCTTTTAATCCTCCTGTAAAGTACCATCAATTCATTTGGCACAAAATAAAACTTTAATCCAATTACATCATGCTCAAATATTTCTTTTGCTGCCCAGTGCCTACGAATCTATTTCTCAAAAATGGTATGTAAGCTTCTAGTGATACCTGAAGTAACAACATAGGTAATGAGCACATATTTTTAGACATATTACTAAAATACATCATGTTAATTTTCATTGGTGTATTATAACAATTATAATAACAAGATAAAATAATGTTACTTTTTGTGCGCACCATTATACTTTTTTAGTAATTCACCAACTTATTCTAGTAGTTGACAGTTCTTTAGTATAAAGCGGAAATTATAATATAGTATGTGAGAAATAAATCCCTGGCTCAGAACAGAAGTTCTGCTTTCTTCATCTATGTACCCTTTGCCAAATAACATAATATCTTA
This sequence comes from Enhydra lutris kenyoni, assembly GCF_002288905.1. NCBI lineage: Eukaryota > Metazoa > Chordata > Mammalia > Carnivora > Mustelidae > Enhydra > Enhydra lutris. The sequence continues at coordinate 26,540,312 of NW_019154099.1, read as the reverse complement.
TGCTTTAAAGTTCCAATTTGTAGGATGAAAATAATTATGGAATATACCTGAGATGGTTGTTATAAAGTATGATTGAGATAATTTGTGTTGAAGAATGACCAGCAACTTAGTGTTTGGTAAAAAGTAGTGTCAGTTACTAATATTGTTATTAATAATTATCCACAATTTTGGATTCAAATTTACATTGTGACCTGTTTTTTTTTTTAATTTTCTTTCTCTTGCTGAACCATCTTTAACCAGTACAAAAAAATGAAATTTAAAATTCTAATGTTAAAAGAAGTGATGGAAAACAATACATTTTAGCATATAGAGAAAGCATTTGTCACAGAATCACACATGAATTTAAGAAAAGTATTTAATGATACTACCATAATTGTCAACCATGTTAAGACTAGGGCAATAAATTTGGGACTATCCTTCAGCTTGGTAAAGAGATAGATAGTTCCTACACACAACTTCTATTTCCTCATGAAACTTGTTGGTTTTCATATAGAAAAATTCTCACTTGTCTATTAAGTTGGAGGAAAAACTTCATCATTCAAGATGAAATATTCAGCCTCTGATGTAGTGCACATAATTAGGGCTGGTTTTGCAAATTAGCAGAAGTCCTCTGAACCAACTAAATTTCTTCTCACAAAGCAAATTCATGTCAAGAATATATATAGGAGGAGGAATAAATGTGATGGTTGCAAAACTCAAATTAGGTAGTTAATGCTTCAATAAGAGTGAGTTGCATGCATTATGTTATCTGAAATATATGCTTATAAATTTGTATGAAAAATCATAGAAAATATTTTAAACATTATGAAAACCTTTTAAATTACCTTTTCCTAAAACCATAATTCACAGCTGATCAAAGTAGAAGAAGAATCCTTTTCCAATATTTTGTGACTATTTCCAAATAATTTAATATGTCTGTGGAAGTGTAAATTCTGGACACTCCTAATGGCTGTAACAAAACACATGCTTGTTGAAAAATAATTTATATAATGAGGGGGAGATTTTCTAGACTCAAACTTTATCAGAAAAGTTGATTAAGTATTTTTAATGTTTTATTTTGAAATAAATTTACTTTCAGAAGAGATATAGAGACAGTACAGAGTTCCAATATGCTTTTCATCCAGCTTCCACTAGTATTAACATATTTTAGAACCATGGTAAAAATATCAAAGCTAAGCAATTAACATCAGTATAGTACTGTTAACTAAACTACACTTCCTTGGATTTCCTCAGTTGTTCTACTGACTCCAATTAAGGGCAAAAATTTGCATTTAGTTTTATTCTCCTTAAGTTTTTTCCACTCTATATCAATTGAACAACACATTCTTCATTTCATCTTACTTCTCTAGACTTACTGTTTTTTTCTTAATTTGCATGCAGGAAAACCCACTCTTTAAAGTACTAAGCTATAGGGAAAAAAATGTATTAAGCTGTAAGGATTAGGATGAATAATACATACAGTGCTCTGTCTACCACTACAATACACATGCAGAGTTATTCTGTTGCCCCCTGTATCCCCTAATACTGTCCTGCTCTCAACTGACCTGTTTTCTTTTCCTTTGTGTAACCTTCTCTAGATTGTCATATGAATGGAGCCATGCATCAGGTAGCGTTTAGATTTGGCTGCTTTCACTTAACCCAGTGCATTTAAGATTCATCCATGTTGTTGCCGAATCAGCAGTTTGTCCCTTTTTACTGCTGAATAATATTCCATTGTGTGAGTATAACAGGGTTCATTTATCCCCTCATTTTAAAAAGCCTCTGGCTTGTTTCTAGTTTGAGGTTAGTCATGAATATATATTTTTTTTAATCTGTAGACTTCATGATGAGAAAACAAGCATTTTTACTAAAAATATCCCAAGAATCTTCACATTTTACCAGAGAAGTTCTACTAAAGGCTACAGGCATATTTAAATAGTCTCAACATCAATAGTAATGAGGGAAATTCAAATTAAAACCACAATGAGATACTACCACATATCTCCTTACTATGAATTAAAAAAAAAAAAAAAAAAAAAAAAGAACACCTGACTTTCTTAAGTGAATAAATACAATTTACTTCTGTATATTGGTCATGAATATTGCAACCTTGTTAAACTTTCTTAAGCAAATAGGCCTCCTTCAAGGAAAAACTGGGTTTTCAGTTTGTTGCCATTATGCTGAGCTCTGAGTGCACAGCCATGTTAAATCCAAGTAAGTGCATCAAGAACTGTTTCTTAGTTTATTATAGTTCTGTGGACCTCATGTATGTGAGGCAAATAATTGGCTTTTGGAGCTAATGTTTTGGGGGTCTATCTCTCAGAATGAAGTCTTAAAAGTTAGGGAGCCAGATATGGGTTCCAATCCCTTTACTTCACAGGGGGAAGCAGAGACTTTTGAGTTCCCCATTGATTGTATGGCACTGTACTGGGGTAGGGTTTATGATGATTGTGTGTCTCAGCCTTTCCTACCTATTTTGATGTTGGTATTTTCTCAGTTGCCTAATACGTAGGAGTCACTGAGCTGGTTTCTGGATTTCTTTCAGAGGGAATTGCTCTATATAGTTGTTCATTTGATGTGTTGTGGGAGGAGGTGAGTTCAGGAGCCTCCTATGTTGTCATCTTGAACTGAAACCTCAAAAATTCTTCTAATGGGAGTTAAGAGAGTTGACCTTTGGTCCTGGTTCAACTATTACTGCATGATTGCAACCATATCACTAAATTTCTCAGCCCATTTTATTATCCATAAAATGGGATTTGTGGAACCATACAATGTCTAATGCTAAAAATTCTGTGATTTTGAATTATAGAGTTTGAATCTAAGGGGAAAAAAATTGTGGGATGAAGGTATCTATCACTGTGAATAGGAGTTAGCTGAAATAATAAAATTGGAGAAACATAAAGTGCAAACTTAAGAAAAGCACAATTATCCATTTTTTAAGGTTAAAGTAGCCTTGGGGCACACAGGTGGCTCAGTCAGTTAGGTGTCTGCCTTCGGCTCATGTCATGATCTCAGGTCCTGGGATTGAGCTCCCAGTCGGGCTCCCTGCTCAGCAGGGGATCTGCTTCTCCCTCTCCATTTGCCCCTCTCCCCCATTTGTGTTCTCTTCTTTCTGTCTCTCAAGTAAATGAATAAAATCTTAAAAGAATAATAAATTTAAAGTAGCCTTTAGTAACTATCAATAGAATGTGTACAGATTGATCTTTGAATTAAATAAGAAACTGCATTGATAAGAGGACTTCTATTAAAAATTGTGTGAGTTGTGATCAAAATTAGATGACTTTTTTAATTCAATTAACTCAGTAGAAGTAATAAAAGTAAGAGGTTACTACACAAATTATAAAAAGAGGCTGTTATACAGACTTGCATTAAAAAGTTTTGATCAGGGCACCTGGGTGGCTCAGTGGGTTAGAGCCTCTGCCTTCGGCTCAGGACATGGTCTTGGGGTCCTGGGATCGAGCCCCACGTCGGGCTCTCTGCTCAGCGGGGAGCCTGCTTCCTCCCTCTCTCTCTGCCTGCCTCTCTGCCTGCTTGTGATTTCTGTCTGTCAAATAAATAGATGAAAACTTAAAAAAAACATTTTTTTTTTTATCAAATCAAAGTAAAATTGACCAAGAACAAAACTTAGGAATGCCCAATTGGCACACAATGCACTAGATTTCAAGAAATTTAATTGTGAGGGGATGGTATGCTAGATGTGAAACATGGGGCATATATGTCCCATTAGTGTGGTTGGAGCTACTCCAATATTTATTGATTGTGGTCAAATCATCCTACAATTTACTTAGAACCATATCCTGGAGATAAAGCTTTGGTATTACTGAAATCTTGACAGAGCTGAGTTGGAAATTTTCTCACCTTTGTTGACTAAAGAGCTGAACTTGAAATGAATTTAACTGCATTCAAATTTAAATTGTGCTACTTTTAGAGATACTCTTTTAATTAGTATCTAGCTCATTTGTGTGCTTGTTGTGTTACTTAAGTTTTTTTGATCATGTAGGAGAATAGTATTTTAGCTCTTGTTCTTAATTTGAAATACTGAAGATAATTTGATTATAAGTTTGAAATACTGTGGCAGTATTTAAGAACATTTGGTTTGTTGGATTACGTGTTTGATTAATTGTGCATTAATTATAAACAGGTAGTAATAATCATTCTCATTCTTGAATAGGGAAGGGCACTAAAATACCATAATAATTAAATGCCATAATAACTGCCAATACAGCCAACATAGAAACAATACTATATACAGGCTGGATGACTTCAGAACGATTATAGTGCATATGAAAACCGTATAAAAAGAGCATTCACGGGACGCCTGGGTGGCTCAGTTGGTTAAGCAGCTGCCTTCGGCTCGGGTCATGGTCCCAGTGTCCTGGGATCGAGTCCCATATCGGGCTCCTTGCTCAGCGGGGAGCCTGCTTCTCCCTCTGCCTCTGCCTGCCATTCTTGCTCTGTCTGCCTGTGCTTGCTCTCTCTCCCTCTCTCTCTCTCTCTGACAAATAAATAAATAAAATCTTTAAAAAAAAAAAAAAAGAGCATTCACTATAAGAAAGAAAGACCTATTTGAGATTCCCCCTTAAATAAATGTGAAGAGGATAAAGAATGTTTTTAACTACTTTTTAAATCATCTATATAGTTTTATTTCTAAGACTAAATAAAAGATGATATCAGCTATCAATGCATATAACATTTAAATAATTATTATTAATGTCTCCTTAAGAAATTTATGACAAAGTTGTTTGAGGAGGTCATTTAGACAGTGTTTGAGAGGACATTTGGTAGAAAGAAGATACATTTTAATTGAATTTTTCCTAATTATTTTTTAGTCTTTATCTTTCAGTGACAACCAAAGTTCGATTTTCACATGTAGTTTGTCAACTGGCATACTTTTAAGTATGCCAGTTTTTCTTTTACAGAAAGAAGTTACTGTTGATGGTAATGATGATGATGATAATCATGTTGATCTGTAGTATTACTAGTTTAGGTCTTAGAATTTTCCGACTTAAGGTTAATGACACCCTTCCTCTAAGATATATATCCATGTTGGCACAGTTTGCTTTGTTTAGCTAAAGGCAAATAGCCAACCCTAAACATAAGTAGGATGAACTGAGGAATTACAAATCATCATTCTCAGGAACTGAGATATTTGTAATGGGCCACATGCATAGTAGGTATATAATAAATATTAAGAGGATTTTTCTTGGTACCACCAGCCATCTTTTGTTGTCATTAACTGGTAATTTTTTCCCCCCAGGGGCAATTTCCTTTCATACTGTCTTTCAAAGACCTCCTTTCTTTCATACCTTCTTTCCTCTCTTATATAGCTGGCTATGTTATTTTGGTAAATGTCAGCAAAAGTTTCTTGTAAATTATATAAAAGTGTGTATGCATGTATGCATGCACACACACATGTGAAGGCCTGTAGGTTTGTGTATGAGAGATTTATTTGTCTGATTTTGGATGGTTATTCTTGAGATTGATTGGCCTCAGAGAAACGGCTCAGATGTCAAATGTATCTTTGAGACATATCCTTGAAAGTGGGTATATGACCTGCGTAAGCAAGTATGTTGTTTCTTTTCTTCCTGAGTGTCACAAAGCTTCTCCTACTCAAGTGTTCTCTTTCCATCTCATCTCTCATTCTTATCTTTTCTTGCTTCAGCACACATGATTCTATCTCCATCCTTGATTTCTCAGTTCACTGTGTATCAACAATCTCAAGTTCTGCCTATGTCCAATCCCTTGCAATTATCTTGGAATGTGAGTGTTAATGCATGCATAAAAAGCCTGCATTGATGACTAGTAACAATGAAGTAGTAGAAGATCTTACCAATATTGTGAAATCTTCCATTATTTGCAGAAACAGAATAAAGGGGGAACGAAGGGGAGATGACACTGGTGACTAAGAAAAATTATTTTAATTTCATTGCAATCTTAAACTCTTTTCAGGATTTTTAGTTTAGAACTTTACTAATCTTGATGATTTGCACTTACAAATTATAATAGCAAGGAGGGAGATGACTGGTAATTGGACTGAGAGTAGGAACACAATCCAAAAATTCCCATAGTCACTGTGAGATTTCTAATGATTCACTTAAAAATTGATATGCATTTTATAGTCAACTCTCTTCTATGTATAGCAATATTTGTTATGATGACATTCCTTTAAAATTGCTCCTTTAAAATTGCTCATTCCTTTAAAATTTGATAAAATTGCCATTCCAGAAAAATCCTGCCAAGTTATTCTTCTATATTTATGTACTCAACAAATCCCTCCAGCCTGAGGGAGGATTCACTTCCCAGTTTGAGAAACATGGGCTTATTCCTATTAAAACTTTAAGCCATACTCTTAAATATGGTACTTTAAGTTTTACCCCAAATATATGAACACCCAAATGATAAAACTGTAGGCATCTTGGCAGGGAGACCCTACCAATGCACCCATTTACAAAGGAAGTTCTCATTATTTTATTCACTTTTTTCTAAACAACTGAATACCTTAAATCCATCATCAGGTATCCAAATAGTGCTAAGTATGCAATTGTGTGTGCATGGCTCTCCAAGAATGGTTAAAAACCACACTGCCAGAAAAAAAAAATGTAAGTAATAAGACATTTCAAAAAGCAGCTCTGAGACCAGAAAGAAGTAAACAAATCATTCAGTAACAATGTCTAATATTCTATATGAAAATATGCATCTGTTAAAGAAAATTAGGGTTAAGTTTTAATATACAACCTTAAGTGAATTTTAAATGGTATGTGCTAAAAGAAGGTAAAACCTGAATTAAAAATATATACTTTCATTCCTTTTAGGTAAACAACTTAAATAGAAGTAGTATTACAAAACTAGTATTACAACGCTTTTGGTCATATGTTCATGTTTGAATATGAGCCCTTTAAAATACAAAATGAGAGGAAATAAGATGCAGCATGTTTTTAGCTGACTTGGATAAAGTTTAGCTGACTAGGATAAAGTTTAAGTGAAGCATAGATGCTATTGAAAATGCAAATCTGAAGCTTAGATGGTTCACATTTCAAAGGTGCATAATCCAACCAGATAGTGGCAAAGAGGTGGAAAAATTGTTACACTTACCATTCACCGACCTATGTATAGAACTTTGTTATTTTGTGTTATCTATCTATCTATCTATCTATATCTAGATATCTATATCTGTATCTATATATTCTTTGAAGCTAAGGATACATAACATTATGTTTATTATTAACAGAAGAAAAATTGCTTTCCCCAACAAACTCATAAGGATGATGGAAATCAATCCCAAAAATGAATTACCCTTTGCAGCTAAGCTTGCACTCCTAGTTACAGCACTGCTATTGATGGGTGAATACACTGCTTATAGCTGGTCATCATTTCTATGCCACCAGCACTCTCTGCTTCGTTTGTCACCCACAAATGTTCTATTGATTTAGATATAAATAAGAAATTTGCAACTGTATCTTCTCTCTTGAGTTACAGAATTAGTTATGAGTACATTTACTTAATCAGGAAGAGAAAGAAATTTTATTCACGTGATCAGTGAATCAACCAGAGGGAACAATGCAAGTTCCCATCCTACCCCGCAGGTTATGGAAAACCTGATGCAGTATCTGGAGAGATTTGCATGTGGATCTTTGCTCTCTAGTCCTCAGTTCATTTTATTAATATGCGATTGAGGTGACGCTGGGTTGAATACCACAACCTCATACTGAAACATGAAAAGAACAGGATATGCTCCTTTAATTCACAAGAGAAACAAAGGATGGAGGTTTTGTCCATTTGCCTTATTATATTCGAGGTGCCTACCTGGGAAGCAAAATAGACTGGTCTAGTTCTGGTGGTAATACTGAAAAATATTTACAAGCTGATATTTTGTTAGAAGTTTGCATCCATACTTTAGTCTTTTTAACAAGTGACCAGTGGGAATGAGAAAATGAAAATAAATCACAAAGTATATACTTTTGGGGACAATGAACCATGGTCTTCCTGGCCTTTCCTTCCTGAAAATAGTTTAAAGAATTTAACTTTAAAAACTTCCCAGAGAAGTCATACCCAATAATCATTGAGATAAGATTTATTTATTACATTTTAATTTTTAAATTAATAAATATAAAATTGAGCTCCTGGTGCTTTCTGATTATCAGGTTTTACATTGACAAATCACACCTACTCTTCCATATTATGTCAAAAATGCATATATCAGCATGTTGATGTACCTGCTATGCCTCAGCTTATCCACAGGAAAATATGTCATCATCTTTGCAAATTACAGATTAGGACCTTTCTTTCTTTCTTTCTTTCTTTCTTTTTTTTTTTTTTTTTTAAGATTTTATTTATTTATTTGACAGAGAGAGATCACAAGTAGTCAAGAGAGGCAGGCAGAGAGAATGGGGGAAGCAGGCTTCCTGCTGAGCAGAGAGCCGATGCGGGGCTCCATCCCAGGACCCTGAGATCATGACCTGAGCCAAAGGCAGAGACTTAACCCACTGAGCCACCCAGGCGCCCCCAGGACCTTTCATTTTTGATGCGCAAAATGAGAAGAATTCTTTTTTTTTTTTTTTTTAAGATTTTATTTACTTATTTGACAGAGATCACAAGTAGGCAGAGAGGCAAGCAGAGAGAAAGGGGGAAGCAGGCTCCACGCTGAGCAGGGAGTCTGATGTGGGGCTTGATCCCAGGACCCCAAGATCATGACCTGAGCCAAAGGCAGAGGCTTAACCCACTGAGCCACCCAGGTGCCCCGAGAAGAATTCTTAAATACATTATACTCTATCAAGAATAATACTTATTATTTAGGTAGTAATTTCTGAAGAAGAATAATAAAAATATATAGAATTGTATTTTTCCAAGGAAGAAAATATGTTTTTTTTCCCGATCAATTCTGTTGGTGAGATTGTGTGACAACTGCAATTTTTTGTGATACTTGCCAAAATGGAAGCTGAAGATCCTCTGTGTGTTTAAAGTGTAAGAACTCAGAGGGCATTTGGCAATCATTTGTTGCTGGATAAATGTCCTCTTACACGGTAACCCTATTCCTGGTATTCCTAATTGATATAATTTAAATCTTTATGTTTCTTAATAAAAGGAAGAACAGTTTATTTATATACTTTAAAAAATTCTGCAAATCAGACGATTATCTGTCAGATTATCTAGCAAAAATTTTAGTGCAGAGATTTTGTACCTAGAGTATATAGATGTGATGAAATTTACTGCTTGCAGAGTCAAAGGCCACTGGAAGCATTGACCTCAGATCTGTTTGGAATTCACCCCAGTTCTTTTTGAAAGGACTGAAAAGTTTCTGAAGTGGTTTCTGCCTTGAAGATATCAAACTTACTTTCCAAACTGTTTAGTATTTGATAATCACACAAACTGCTCATTTTCCCAAAACTTCATATGCAAAAGAAAGAGTACCTGGGCAAAAGAAAGAATACCTGGACATTTTATTGAATGTCTAATTTTTCAAAGCATATAGAATATAGTGTTGCCTGGGTGGCTCAGTCAGTTAAGCGTCTGACTTGATTTCAGCTCAGGTCATGATCTCAGGATCTTGAGTGTGATCCCTGAGTCAGATTCTGTGCTGAGTGTGGAGCCTGCTTAAGATTCTCTCTCTCCCTCTCTTCCTCTGCCCCTCGCCTACCCCTTGCTCACAGTCTCTCTCTCTTAAAAAAGAAAAAGTGGAATATAATTGAATATGATTTATTAATTCTGATTGATATTTTTTCAGTGTGACATTCACAATAAATAGTGCTAAGTGCCAGTGCTACAAAAATGAAAATATACATACGTATGTAGATGAATATATAGATACATACCTCTGTATTTAAGATATATAGTTTACTTGGGATGGATTTATAAACATAATTTTAATAGAATATGTATGGAGTAATACAGAGGACTCTGAAGAGTGATGATCTAATGACCTGGGTTAATTATATTACACAAAAATAAACATATGACACGTTATGCACACACCCTACACCCATTCATTCATTCATTCATTCAATAATACAATCATACGTTGATAAAATATTTGAACAGTGTTGTGACTTCTCTGGTTAACCTTATAAATAGCATTAAAATTCCTGCCACTTGAGTTGCGGGAAAAGAAATCCAACACAAGTCTGAGTGAAGATTCGTATTTTGGTTTTAAAGGCAGGAAAGCAAGCTGCACTGCCTTACCTGAGAGCAGGTGACTTGTTCTGGGAATCCTTTCTTTACTAGTTTCAGATAGATGTTGGCACAGACTTTCACTAGACATCTTTAGAATCTCTTTTACTTCTTGAGTAATTTGCAGATGTCTTTTAAAACAGTAATGATAGGGGAGCCTGGGTGGCTCAGTGGGTTAAAGCCGCTGCCTTCGGCTCAGGTCAAGATCCCAGGTTCCTGGAATTGAGCTCCACATCGGGCTCTCTGCTCTGCGGGGAGCCTGCTTCCTCCTCCTCTCTCTCTGCCTGCCTCTCTGCCTACTTGTGATCTCTCTGTCTGTCAAATAAATAAATAAAATCTTTAAATAAATAAATAAATAAAACAGTAATGATAAACGAGGGTGTGTTTTACAATTGGCTGCAGTGCCTTGGAATCCCCAGAAGTGGCTATCCGTGCTTTTTTTATAAGCAGTTGAGCCTTTGTTAAACAATGCCTGTAGATGTCAGGGTCCTCCTGACTCAGTAACTTCTTCCATATTGTCATTATAATAAAAAATCCAGATTCATAAACCCAAAGGCATAATAGGTAGTCTCTTCACAATATTGTTGAAAATGTCTGCAGAGGTTGAGTGAGGTCATTTTCTTGGGATCACTAATCCATGGTCACAACTAGCCTCAAGTGTAGATTTAGATTATGGCAAGTTTTACTCAATAAGGATTTTTATAACTCATACCCTTTAAAATCTCTATAACTGTTACATTACCTGGATACAAGGATGGTGGAAAACAGTTTACAGTACTTTCCTTCTAGCAAAACCAGCAGAGGACAAAACACTTCCTTTTGTCACTATGATTTTATTAAGAACTCTCCAAGGGTGCTTTTAATGTTAGAAATGGCACTTCTCATGGCATTTATTTTCTTGAACAATACAAGATGAATATAAATTTTGGAACTAAATCTCTCAAAAACATTCTTTCTTAGTAAGTACACATTGCATTTTTTTTTTCATTTATGTTGCAAGTGTACAGTTATCGGTCTAAAAGAACAATGTAGGAGATTGCAATGGACTAGAAGAGATTTATAGGATGAACTCACTTTAAAAGGACTCAGGTTTATGAGTTTTCTTGAGAGATGGAGTGCTTCCCTTATTTACTCCAAGGGACAAAAACAATCAAATACTCTATGTTACTAGACCAAGATCACCAATGGGAAAACAGTAGCTATAGTAAAAGATGCACTTTACTGCATCAAATAAAATGTCCATATATAATGAAAAAAATTATGTTTTAGGAAATGAAATTAGAAGCCCCAAGGAACTCAGAAATAAATACAGTAGAAATTGAATATTGCATTACATAGACCTTTAATTAGCCTTTGTTCACCGAAAAGTATCTTGCAATAGCAGTTTTATTAAAACACATTAAAATAAAATTATGTTCTAAACATAAAATATAATAATAAATGCTACATGTGACTATATCTCAAAATAACACATTTTACTGACCAAGAAATAATTATTACCTTTTTTCCCTTTTTTTCCCCTTTTTTTTCTCTTAAAGAAAATAAAATACATGCATCCCTGAGTGGCAAACAGCCCATATAAATAAAGATATTTCATAGGTATTTTTAGCCTCTTATGAAAGTCAGTTCTGGCCCACAGGAAATCTATGTACTGTTAATATTGCTGTATGTGTGAGTTAGTGGAACAAATCCTGTATAGTGGTTTTTAAAACTAAATTCTAGTTCTGATATTTATCACTTACTGGCCGTTTAAGGCCACTGCTCATTGATTTAACCTCTAAGCGAATTATTTTCCTTATCCATTAGAAAATGGCCTAATAACAACCACTTACCTGAAAAGGTACTGGTGTGAATACCTGGAAAAAAAGAAAACTCTATAAAAATTCGCTACTGACTGTGTTGACAAAAAGTATTTTATATTTTTTCAAATATATTTATAATTAAAATTTAGTTTAATTATTTTTCCCTATTCTTTCCTCCATAACACAGACAATAACACCATAAAATTGCATTTATTGCTGTAGATTTATTTTATAAAGCAAATTGAAAATACTGCAAGCTGTATTATAGGTGGGGAAAATAGTGACTAGTGACAATCATCCAGGTGATTCATATTAAAACAAAATAACTCTTTTGAGTTCCTTAAAGAGCTATGAAATAAATGGATTATTTTTTACTAAGAATTCTCTATTAATCACCTCCTATTATTCATATATGTTTTTACATATTAATATAGAAATATATAGATGTAGAATATGGCTTTCAAAAGTTATGGTGGGAGGTCTGTCTTCATCTTGCATAACTAGTTAGCCATTATAGGCTTCCAGTCTTGCAAATTTTTGTTGAGTCCAATACCTACCATCGCCCCTCCTCCAAATTCACTGTGGCTCTGATTTTTGGCCCAAGGTTCTCTTACATCAACAACTGAAATAAATTTCTAACTTGACTTCCAGACTCTGGCCTGGATTTCTTCTTATTTACCCTTAGAGTTTGTGTTAAGCATGATTACTTAAAAAGTGTGCTTACCATAAATTAAAAAAAAAAAAAATGCATGTACTTTTACTTTCACTATATGACTTCAAAAAATTTCCTAAGTATTTACCTAATAAGGTGGAACTTACATATTTCTGTGCTCCACATACTTACCAATACTAGTTACTGAAGACTGTCTAGTATTTGGCAACTTGATGAATATAAAATGATATCCTTTTATGATTTTAATACAAAGAAACCAATAACTAGAAGTGAAAAGAATTCCAATTTGGAAACAAAATAATTTTTTAAATGTAAATCATCTAAAAAATGCTTGTTTTAAAAAAATCTTCTGAGGACATTGAGGAAAATGTTTAATGGCCCTAAATCAGTTCCATTAAAAATGTACTTTTCCAGCCTCAGGTACGAATTTTTTTATTTGTATCCTGAATGCAAGTTATATGAATTGTTCCTTCAACATGCATGCTTGTCTGAATTAATGTTCTTTACAGGAACAACCTTTTCCATTTCACTACCTGGTGAAATCCAGCACATCATTCACGACCAAGTTCATTGTAACGTTCCCTTCTGAGTTCTTGCTAACTGTCAATAACCCTCTTCCTGCGGCAGATTTTATAGTTCTGCAGCTGATATTAAGGAACACCTCATTCAGAACTAGTTGGTATATAATTCTATCACACTGAAATACAGAAGATGTACATCATTTCCATTTTCAATTTGTGAGTTTATTTTTTAAATTAGGAACAATGTGCTGTATATTCATCTGTGTATTTTTAATCCTTAGCCCAGTGCCAAGAATAGTGGGTGCTCAGGACCTTCTGAACTGGATTCCTTTTCATGTCACTCTTTCTTACTGAACCAATATGTAGTTAGGCAAAATGGGCCCTGAATAAACCTGTAAAGCATGCTTAGTTTCAGTAACCACAGGTCTGCTTAAAAGTATAAAGGTTAAAAATTGATTGTGTAGTATTACTTTAATTTTTCTATTGAGTGCAATTTCCATAATGTAATAAACCAAGGGGTATTTTAAAGACAAATCCCTAAAGTTACCAAATAATTTAAAAACCATCAAGCATACTTTACAAAAATGTATTGACTACATATATCTAGTTAAATAGTTGGTATGACTATATACAAAAGTACGTTTATATTGATCTAGCGCTGTTTTACATAGAGATGCACTTTGTTTTTCACCAAATCTAAGACCCAGTATATTCTAGGAAGCTCCATTGTTGATCTATAACTAGGAACAGTAAAAAAAAAAAAAAAAAAAATGGATACACCGTTTTTTAAATACTTATCAAATAAGCTATGCTATGCTTACTTAAATATAGACTTGGCTCACTTGAATGCAAACACAAGACCAGGAAAATACAAGCATAATAAATTAGATAAGGTATTTCTAAAATCTTTTCACATCTAGAATCAAATGCTTCTGAAATACTTTGCTACTGAGAGTTCTTGATGTCACTTTTTCTTCCACATAAGACTGTACCATCAAAGACACTGGTGTTGGAATACTTTAAAGGAATCATAAAGAACTAGTAGCCATCAGTTCCAAGTTTTAAACACATTTGCACTTACATACACCAAGAGAATTTTTGAGTTCTGTCTTGAGAATATTTCTAGATATATTTCTAAATCATAACCTCTCTTCCCTCCTTTTCATAATACTTATCTCCCTGGGATGGGTGCTCTGCTATTGTCTTTAAGATTTTGCTGAAAGCTACTCATACTCATTCTGTACGTCTTGATGCTGGTAATTTTCAGACCTTGTGTGATCATTGATAGCTACTCTATGACTGATGCTTTAGATAGCTACTCTATGACTTAGATAGCTCTCTATGACTCTATGACTGCTGCTGTACTTAAACAAAAGTACCCACTGCAAGATGCTGTTGACTATGAGATGTATCTTAGTTTGTGATCTTAATATATGAAAAAATATTTGACATAAAATCAGAGGAATATAACATAATATTTATCGGCATCAATCTACAAGATTTCACTTTCACAATGTATACATATATCCTTATGTTGTACACTTTAAATATCTTATAATTTTATTTGGCAATTATGCCTCACTGAAGCTAAAAAATCCTCAGGATTTTATGTTTTACAATGGTTTAAGTATCTTTTAAAACGTTCTTTTTTTTCATTTTTAAACAACTGAAAGGTATGAAGCATATACACAAATCTTACTTTTACAACAAAGCTTTATTCCTTCTTACATGAATTAACCGTAACCATATTCTTGTGCCAAATTGTTTTTTAGTTCAGTTATTGCCACTGAAAGTTTAAAGTTTGAAAGTTAAGAATCATTTATTCCTTTAAAAGGAAATGCAGATTTCATTTCACAAAAACAAGCTATCCCCTTAATCGAAAAAATAAGTTCTAAGGATCTACTCCCCTGTAAATGGAATTGTTGAAACCTAAGATGAACATTCAGTAACTTTACCAGAAGGACATTTCTAAGAATTAGTCAAAATCAGAGCCCTCGAAGTACAATGAAATCCCTAAAGTAAGCCATGTATTAGTTATTTGAAGGTATCTGTAGATGGCGTCCAGGACTTCACAGGTCAGTGCATTCACAATAAAAACAGATATATAGTCCTAAAATGCTACTATAATTTTCATGATAAAAATATATGTTTTCTTTGGCCATTTTGCAACTCTTTCATTATTAGAACAATTCAGTGTCCAGATGTGATAAACCTGTAAATCAAAGAGTAGTTCATTATAAGGCAGCTGAGGCAGCTAAAACCTAGAGCCCTGTAGATCATGTCACTAGCTTGTACTTCTCTGCATAACAAAGCCTTTGATTCCAGGTCCAGCAAGCTTACTACATCTTTTTATTTTTCCAACTTAAGTGGGCATGATTCTCAACTATGTTACATGTATAATATCCTTTAATTTTTGGAAAAGTCAAATCTGTATCTATTTTGAGCTCGTTTTTGTTGAGGTAGTGGCTAGAGGAGTGGGGAGGGGGGTCTTACATCTCGTCCAACCCCAAAGCTCATAGAAGTAAACTCCAGAGCCTCATTTGCATCTCCTGGCTTTTTGTAGTCCATGCCTCTCCTTGCTGCTTCTCTAACATATCTTTGGGATATAGTGACCTCTCTGCTGCTTTGATGTCATCCTAAGGTGTTGAAATATATTGTATCCTATGCCTGGATGAAAAATATAAATTTCTTTTTTTTTGGGGGGGGGAGTAGGAAGTAGAGGTTGGCATGCTGCTTTTATATCACTTTGCCCCAAAAAAACAGAACAAGAACATCTAATGGATCCTATGATCTTGCTGTTTTCATCCTCTTTCATCTCTCCTGAAACTAAGTATCTATCATTATCTCTTTAAAGATCTTCCAGGCTCATTTCTCATTTCTGCCCTCCCTTTATTTCTGCCCCTCATCTCCTTTCTTCCCTGCTCTTCATCTTCCTCTCTCCCTTGCTCCCTCCCTTCTTCTCTTTTAATTTTTTGAATGGACACACTTCTTCTTAAGAAAAATAATATACAGCCTATGAGCAAATGGAATGAGGGGGATGAGAAGAATAGGAAACTTTGAGAAAAATGAGCCCTCGTTTGTTTCATCCAATTATTAGCCTACCGTATCTGCTGGGGGTATTATAACCCAGAATTAGAGTCTGAGTGAGAAGATTTGGGAATGATTCATAAAATAATGAAATTTATTCAAATGGACAAAGCTAAGAATTTCACTTTTGTTCTTTAGTCTTAGGGAAACACTTATGTCCATGGACCTAAGAAAGTTGTGTTTGGGAATAGAAGATGTGAAAAACAAAGGGAGGAAAAATATAAATAAGTGGACAGGTTAAAAAATTGAGGAGAAGAGTTGAAAGAGTATTAAATAGAATATGGACATTATGTGGCTGAGGAATTTGTTATATCTGCAGAACTTCAGCCATACTTTCTTCTAAGCCCCAAACCAACTGTGAATCTAAGCCATAAATCCTTGTCTTTAACTCCTCAAGTATATTCTCCAGGTGGCCTGAACTCTAACCAGTAAATGTATTATTCAGTGTGTTTTGCCATGTGGAGAGCAGAATTTTGAAAAGTTCACCTTTTTCATTCTGATTATTCTTTTTGGACTCTTCTTCCTTTGAATCCATTGAGACAATACCATGTAAATGTCGTTCCAGACATTTTAAAAACAAATAATGGTAACTCAACTTCATCCAGAAGACAGAAGCCAAAAGACAGGCATTGTGGAATTTAGGGGAATAAAATGGAAATAACTAGATGAGTACTCTCCCTTCAAAATTATGGTGGAATATATATATTTAGTCAGTTTAGTAATTCATTAAATATATATTTATAACCTACCATGTGCTTAGTATGTTTTCAGATGCTAAAACTTGGAAACTTGGTCCTAGAAGTCAGAATAATCTGGGTCAATATATTAGAAGCTATGTAAATGCATGTAAGTGGTTCCTCATCCATAAGATGACAATGAAATCTCCCACCTTAGAGTTCTTTGAAGATTAAAATAATACACTTAATGCTTAGCAGAGTGCCTGGTTTATAAGAGATGCCTTGCAATAATTAGGTTCCATCTGTCATATCATGACAGATGAAAGACACTCATTCATTTGTCAGAGATATATGAATGACCAGAGAGATCAGAAATGGCTCCATAAAATAAACAGCTGAATCTCTTTGTTTTTTTTTTTTTTATATATTTTTTAAGTCAACTGAACTTTATATTTATAAAATAGCTTTTTGGTTATTAGAGAATGATATATGCCCAGTATAAAAAAGTCAAGTATTCATACAAAGTAATAATAATAGTAAAAGAGTCAAGTGTTCATATAAAGTAATAATAATAGTAAGAGCTAATATCGATTGAGGGTAAATTAAGTGCTTGCTTTCATGTCTAACCTTTGCTGCAGTACCATGTTTTAAAATTGATGCTATTATTGTATCTTTCAGATGCTATACACACACATGTGTATATATACACACATACACATAAAAAAACCCATATGTTTTATATGTATATATATGTATATAACCACACACAAAAACATTTTCTTTTAAGGTTTTTTGGTTTAACACTGAATTTGAATTTATGGAAAAATATCATATTTAAAATATTGAATCTTCTCAAATGTATTTGTTGTATTTTTCAAATTTATCCATAATTTCTTTAGTATTATTCAACAGAGTTTTGTCTTTCTGAAATAGAAATCTTATAATAAAATCTTTTTAAAAGAAGACCTTACTTACAAGTTTTATTACTGGGTATCTTTACATCATGCCAGGATGGAAGGTAGGTTTGGAAATAGAACATTCTAAACTAAAGAAACAAACAGAACCATGTGCAAATTCATAGAAACAAAAACATTATGGTATGGTCTAGGACCTTTAAATTGATTACCATGGTTGATGGACTGGCCAGTTGAAGGGAACATTTATTTTTTCCTTCATAGGGATGTGATATTATGATTTATAATAGATAATATTTGGCCTTTGTCCCTTTTCTGGCAAAAAACCCTCCTAAAACACATATAATTTCCTAAGTGAGAGAGCTTAAAAGTGTCTTTTTAATTATGTGAATGAGGTAACATTGGGAACACACCTGAATATGGGGGTTGGTGGCCAGTGGACCAACCATGTGAATGGAAGCTTGGAATTTTCACTAGTACCACCTTTCTACCTCTCTAGGAAGGGTGGAGGAGCTACAGCTTGACTCAATCACCAGTGGCCAGTGATTTAATAAACCGTGCCTATAATGTAGCCTCCATAAAACCCCAAGGAATGGGGTTCTGAGAAGTTCAGGCTTAGTGAATACTTGTGGGAGTGGCGAGAGAATTGCATGCTTGGAGAGGTCACCAAAGCTCCAGGCCATCTTCCCATACCTTGCTCTATCATCCCTCTCTTTAATGTGGCTATTTTTGAATTATGCCTTTTTATTATAAACTGATGATATTTAATAAGTAAATGTTTCTCTGAGCTCTGTGACCCATTCTAGCAAATTAATCAAACCTGAGGTGGAAATTGTTGGAAAATAGCTAGTCAGGGAAAAGTACAGGTAATGATCTGGACTTGGAACTGGCATCTGAAGTGGAGTGGGGCCTGTCTTGTGGGATTGAGCCCTTAATCTGTGATATCTGACATTATCACTAGGTAGATAATGTCAGAACTAATTTGAATTTTAGGGCATTCAGCTGGTGTCTGGAGAATTGTTTGGTGGTATGAAGGAACACCACACACCCACATATACCCACGTGCACACACACATATAGAACTGGATACAGAACCCAAATCGGGAACTTTAGGGTTTGTTTTTTTTTTAATTGCCCATCAGAATGATCGGATTGCTCGTGTAATCCTAGATTGCTGTAATAATTAGGCTGATTCCATTTTTGATGTTTAAATGTTGACAGCTTTTCAATTCCCATCCCTCCGTCTTCCCAGACTGCCCCACATCTCAACAGCCAAAAAGGCCCTCACATCTCTAGCTCCTGCTAAAGGGTGAGAATATCAAAAATAGTCTGTAGCCTGAGGTATAAAAAACCCACTCTGGCTTCATCCCTCATCACAATAGCACCAAACTACCCCAACCTTTGCTCCCTTCTTCCACATCCCTGCTTGAGTTCTTCCCTAGCCGGGACTTCTTGCTGGTTGTGAGTACTAGATAAATGTACTTTATTCAGTCATTGGGCTTTGTGTTGTGACATCTGTCTCCGCATGCAAGTACATTCCTGTCTGAGCAGTCATTTCTGCCTCTAGGTGAACTGATCAAACGTTGCTGGTGTTAGACGAGACAGTTAGTTAGGCTTTCACAGGATGCCTGGAAACCAGCAAAGAGGGAGTCAAGACCTGTTATCAGGAAAGTCAGCAACCGTCCTGGCAGCATGCCACAAACAGGCTACAGGAAGCCAGCTCAAACCACACAGGTGCAAGACAAAGACGGTTAGAGGCCCTGACCACGTAAGGAAAAAAGGTGTGAAACCCAGCACCGAAAGAAATACCCACCTCAAGTAATAAATATCCCACCCCTTAGTTAACAACCGTCAATAAAAGATAGAGAAACTCCAGGTGCAACTCTCCCTTGAACTCTCCCGCTCTCACAGCTCCAGAGTGTACTCTCTCTGTAATAAACCCTTTGCTTGCACTGCTCAACCACTGTCTAGTCTTTCCTTGAATTCTTGCGATGAGATTAAGAGCATTTGATGCTGACCCAAGGATGACTGGGCAAGGCCTCAGGGCCAGAGGTCACCCCATTCCTCCCAGCAACACTTATAACACAAAAAGGTAGTTGTTTCCTTTACCTCTGGATCCTGCTTTCATATGACAGAGTGGGAGCCAGAGGAGTATGAGGTAAACTGATACATTACACATCCAAATTGAGCCCAATCTTGGAAGCTCCATCTGTGAAGCACTCTCCCCATGTTTACTGGCAGGATGCTGATAGCACAGGTGTGTGGATGTGTTGATAACAGAGCTTCTGTAAACCTTGTTCTCTAAAATATGGTATTGAGCACAGCCCACTTCCTGCCTCTGCCACCAGTCCTTGACTCTTATCAATTTAAACCTCTAAGAGTTTGGAGTTTATCTATTATAAAAGCTAATGTTATGTTAAATAGTACAGACTGTCCCCAGCTGATGATCATTCAACTTATGATTTTTTTGACTTGATGTGGCAAATCTGATTCATATCAGTAAAAACCACACTTCAGATTTTGAATATTGATCTTTTCCTAGGCTACTGATAGGTGGTAACTTCCTCTCTTCTGATCCTGGGTGGGGCAACAGCCACAGCTCGAGGTCGGCCAGGTGATCACCAGGGTAAACAACTGAAATGGTTACAATCATTCTGTGTTTCAGTACAGTATCCAATAAATTACATGAGATATCTAACACTTTATTATAAAATAGGCTTTCTGTTAGATAATTTGCCCAACTGTAGGCTAATGTGAGCATGTTTAAGGTAGACTAAGGTAAGTTATGATATATGGTAAGTTAGGAATATTAAACGCATGTTTGACTTACATCTTCTAGTTATGATATAATCCCACCTTAACTCAAAGAAGATCTCTATACTGTTTATTCTGTGTCATGATATGAATTATCATAATTTATGTAAGACAGTTATTTTGCATCTACATTTTACTGGGAACTTTCCGACATTAACGACAGAGCCCAAGGTCCCCAACTCAAGAAAAGACTTGCAAGTAAGAAATATCAAATCAAGTTAAGCTATTTTAACTATTTGAAAGGATGTTTTTAGCACAAAATTATTTATGGATTATAGTCAAATTTATTTTTACTTGAATTATTTAAATCTTTAAAATAATTAGACAGTTACATTAATTGACTTTGAATATTTAAACCTATATTGAGAATACCAAGTGTCCTAAGCATGCCATCACAAATCATAGTCATGATGATTTCCAACCCCCCCTGGCCATTGTATTGATGGAAAAGTACAGAAAGAGTGACAACTGACAAGGAGATTGAAATCTTTCAAGAAGCAAACATTAATGACCATCTGTTCCTTTGGGATTCATTATTTTTCTATAAATGTTAATAGATTTAACAAAAGTATTCTTTATCAGAACACATGCACATAACAGGAAGAATGATAGTAAGAATAGGAAGACTAACAATAGGAAAAATAGTAACCAGGAGAGAATAATCTGTTTTACTGTATCTTGTTTCATGTTGAGTTTAAATGTAAACAACTAAGATAATTAAATTAATAATGTGTGAAAGTGTACTTTAACAGAATTTTGTTTTGCTTTGTTTTCTGTTTAAAGATATATCCTGATGACTTTCTAATGTTTGTTTCCTGTTACATGACTTTGGGGTTATTTCCTGAAATGAGAGAGAACAAGTCGTAAAGACTTGATACTGAATACTTACTTGCTTATTCTCATATCACTAATTGTAATAGAACCTCATTTTTAAAAAAAGGGAATTTGAACAATGTTCAAATGAAGGGAGAAGAATGTAGTGGTAAGGTTTGAACTGGCACAAAATGTCTAAAGAACTTGTGTTTGACTTGCCAAAAACTTCCTCTTATGTCTTACAAATTGTACTTTCAATTCCTGTGTTCCTTTTTTTTGTAGAGAACCTCTTCCAATTCTAAAGTTCTGTGATCCCTCAGATAATCTTTATTATGAGAAATAAATGAATAAATGTAGAAAAGTTTTACTGTTTTTCTAAGATTCACTTTCAGCTCTTTCTCTCTTTAATATTCCTCAAGAATGGTGAAATGAAGAATAGTATTAAATGACTATTGTAAAGATGATAGTATGCACAATGAAGCTGAAATTTTAAGAAATTATTTAAAAAGAAACTAGATGCAGGCTTTTAAAGATAAGCACTTAAGATTCTTAAAACTGTAAGTAATATTGTGTATGACTATGTATGAAATCTGACATTATTTTAGCACATCTTTTGTGCTAAAAGATTTCAATGTGCAATGATGGCTCCTGGTAGTAATTCTGGGATAAATATAATTCTGGATACTTATATTTTTATCTTGCCAAAGTCAACAAAAGTGGGAGAAATATTAGTAAGGCATTTTCTAATTGTTTTCCAAAAATCCCTTACTCAAAAATAAAACACTGCTAGAGGATTTTGAAAATAAAAAGTTTTCTTTTAAATTTAAAATGTAAGAATATATCTAAACCAAGAAAAATATGATAAACAAAGTTATTCTGACCCATTCTCAGTCCAAACCTATTTCTAATCCAAAAGACTTCTTATTTTTTCAAGGTTAGCATAAATATGCATGAAATATGCAAAAGATCTTGATATTTCACAGATTTTGACCTTTTTGAGTTTGCCTCATGCATTTATTCCCACATCTTGCCATTTAAGTTCATTTTCTCTTATCTTCAGTCCACATATTTACTGGCCATTTAAATTAGTTACCAACACCTCTCCATCAGAGGGTATTTATGTCTTTTTCTATAACTGACTTTGTAACTTCTTTTCCCCTTCTAGAATAAATTGTTAGTGATTCTCTGAGAATGCTTTTCTGTCTGGAGCATGCAGAAAACAATGTGTTAATGCTCCAAACCACAGAATATAGAACAGCATTTCCTACACTCCAATATTATCCTGAAGTTGTGGTTGTCATATTGTTTTGTTTTTATTTTGCTTTTGGCTTTTTGTTTGTTGGTTTAACCAACTCCTTTAGTATCAGGGAAAAAAAAATCTGTTTAATTTTGGCCCTGTCACCTACCATTTTACAAAGTCAGGGAATTATAGGTTTTGAGAATTTCACAAAACCTTTCCTTATGAAAGCATAACAAATGAAATAATCACAGCATAAAGTGTAATAGAACTCTGCTAAAAATATAGGTAGCTATTATTTGTCATATGCTTATCCAATGATGTTATCATTAGAATTATTCTTCAATTAACAAGTTACATTACTAGGATTAATAACAAAAAAACCCTTAGAAGTCTGTAACATTGTAGTTTTAGAATGTACTTGGGAGCAGAAAACTGAAAATTTCACATGGGTGGTTAATGAATCCAACCATGGAAAACTCAGACAAAACTGGGTACTCTGAAAGGAGACAGATGTCTTTAATCTTACATAATTAATATGTGTTTTTATAGTTTTGGTCATTGGCTGGTAAACCTGAACATTGTATTTCTGTGATATTCTTATTAATTTCATCCTCTTCCAAAGAACAATACCACTATCATGTTCAACTGGTCAAGATCCATGTCAGTTTGAAGATATATCCTTACTAAAGTGCCAAAGAGGATACTTTCTTATTAATAAGCAGTAAATATGATTTTGTCACTCAAAAGAAGGACAGGAAGGAAGGAAGAAAGGAAAGGAGAAGGATGAGAATGGGAAACTAACATGTGGTGAATATTTTATCTGTTTTGCTAGGCACTTCCACTTATATTACATCATCTTCTCAGTAACCCTATTTCCCATGGTAATAATATATACTGAATTCACAATAAACCTGTGAAGCTTCAGAATAGCATTCCAGATAGTGAAATCACAAGGGTGTCTTGCCTCATAAAACTGGTTTGTGATAGAGCCAAGTTCCCCTGCCTGTAAAAGCAATGCCATTTCCCCACATCATGTTGATAGGGAGACCTTGTCCTATCAGTCTTATTTCTGGAAATAAGTCTAAGGTAAATAATCAGTTATTATAGGAGTAACTCTTTCAGTGAAAATACTGTGGATGAAATTATCTTAATGTAATATGTTTATCTCTGTGTAGATAGTATTTCCTCACACCATTTTTAAATGATTAAATAATTTTTAAAACTCATAGAAGACCCAAATATATGATTTTCAAATTATAGTAACACTCTTCACTCATGTTTTACAATTACTTCACATGGACAGTATCATTTAGAAATTAAATAGATTTCTTGAATGACTGAGGACTTTTTGATAGTTTGTAAGAAAGAACACTAGATGAAGGTGGTAAAATACACACTATGTAAGTAGTCACCATGTTATATTATTTTTCAGGCATTTAAAAATCCTGGAAAATGTAAATTATTTTTTCCTTTATTTTGAAAAATCATTAAAAAAACTATTCTTTTCTGCAAGGGGGAATTGCATGAGATGGCCCTTGCTTTGTTCTAACACTATTACTTTCAAATTCTATATTAATCATTAGTAATATATTCCTGCATGCTATTTTTCTGTATTCTCATATACAGTATTTTTTAGTCCATCATGAACTATGTTATTAAATTTAAGATATTTAAGGGACACCTGGTGGCTCAGTCAGTTAAGCATCTGCCTTCAGCTCTGGTCATGATCCAAGAGTCTTGGGATAGTGTCCCGCATGAGGCTCCCTGCTGAGCAGGGAGTCTGCTTCTGCCTCTGCCTACCACTCTCCCTGACTATGCTCTCTCTCTCTCTCTCTCTGACAAATAAACAAATAAAATCTTTGAAAAAAATTCAGATATTTAAGAATAAAACAGTATGTTTGTGTGTGTTTTCAGTCTATGTGTATATATTAATGCATGATCAGACTGATAATAGGAGATAACGTAAATTAATATTGAATTACTCCATTCATCTAACAAATTTTAATTTAGCTCTATAATATGCCATTTACTAGACTCATTAATTCATTCATACCAGAGGTCAGAACGGTGAATTAGATATTGGAGTCCTTGCTATATGAAGCTTAAAATCTAGCCTGGAAGGTGGTTGTGAAAGAAAAGCTGCACCAATACAAATAAAATCACAAATTTGATGTGTTGTAAATACCATAAAGAAAAGGTGACTAACAGTTTGCTCAAGATAGACCTGGTTTATTTCTCGTGTGTGTGTGTGTGTTTGTGTGTGTGTGTGTGTGTTTATGAAAGAGTAACTCCTTTCATTTTAAAAATGTCTTGGTTTGAAGGAAGATGTATAATAGTCACGTTAATTACTGTTGAAACATCCTTTTACTAGTGGGATGAGTCTTAATCATGATATATTTTTGTTGATACAGCATTATCTTCTGCTTGCTAGTATTTTTTTTTTTAATTTTTGCATCAGTGGTATGATTGCCAGGAATTAGTGTGTGTGTGTGTGTGTGTGTGTGTGTGTGTGTGTGTAGTTTTAAATAAGTTATCAGCATTGTTGGATTTGCTTTCTCTATGCCTTTTCATATCTTTCTGATTCTTTGGATTTTAAACTTGATAATATTTAGCCATTAAATTATTTGGGGGATGCTCTTCAATAATATTACCTCTTTGTTTTCTATGGAAATAACTCTTAGAGTTTCCTTGCTGGGGTAATAATTGGTAAATTATAGTTTCCTTGAGAGTTATCAATTGCATTTAGATTTTCAAAAATATTTAAGTAAAGGTATGAAACTAATGTCATAAGAGTTTTAAATTTTTTGCTTATGATGGTTATTTTATTCTTCCATTTCATGAAAATTTTGGAAAAATTTTGTGTTTTTCTACTTTTGTTTAAATTAGTTTAGCTGGTGGTTTGCATATGGTTTATTACTTATTTTTCTGAGTGTTTTGTTTTCTACTCATAAAATATATATTTTATACTTATGATATATTATATGTTATATTTTTCTGTATTATGTGAGGATTTTTTTCTGAGCACCACTGTGTAATCTGATTGTTAACTTTTAAATATGTAGAAATTTGAAGGTGTCATGAATCAAGTCATTGACTTCCCCTCTACAAAGCAACAACTGCTTACTTCACTCTTTAGAAGTTCTCTTTTCCAGGTGACATTGAAAATGTAACAAGACTTCACTTTGATAAATTTAGGTACCAAGAAAATCCATAATGTAATTCAGCAGCAGTGCTCAATATATGGGAAATAGTATTTCCAAGCTAGACACTAAAAGTAAAACTTGCTTTGGAAATACTAAGTCACATTTAAGCCTAAAAGATATGGTGAAATGTGATCCACTATATCATGATTTTCAATTTAAAATTTAGTCATGCTTATTCCTTCACAGTCTTTCATAATATATGGAATTAACCAGGATAGTAAAATGGAAGTCAATTTTGATGATCCATTCTTCTTAGTCATCAATACTCATTCTATCAGTACAAACTTCCACTTTTCTCCTCTCATTAAGTTTGAAGTAAATACACATGCCTTTCCTCCAATGTCATTTCCTTGATATAAGTCACCATAATTTCTGGCCTGAATAGTTGCAGTAGACTCTTAGTTTATATCCCTGAATTCACATTTGTACTTCTCAAAAGATTATTGGACAATAGCCAGTATGATCTTTATAAATACAAGTCTGATAATATCACTCCAAATTAAAATATTTCAGTGGTAAAACTCATAGAAGATCACATAGGAGAAAACCTAGGAGACGTTGGGTGAGACTATGACTTTTTAGACACAACACAAAAGTCATGATTTATGACAGATGTAACTAACAAGCTGGGCTTCTTTAATTTAAAACTTCTATAAGAGACAATGTCAAGAGAATGAGAGGAAAATCCACAGACTAGGAAGAAAAAATAAGCAAACTATATGTCCAGTAAAGACCTGTCACTCAAAATATACAAAGAATTCTTAAAATTCCACAATTAGAAAACAAACAACCTGATTTGAAAGTAGGTCAAAGTCTGTCCTTGCAGATGCAAGTAATGGTTCTTTATGTTTTCAGTTATATGACATTCTGAAAAAGGCAAAACTGTGAAGATCGCAAAAGGTCAGTGATTGCTGATGGTTGGGGATGGGGCCGGGGAGCGAAATAAAGCACAGGATTTTTTAAGGCAGTGAAAACACTCTGTATGATTTCCATAATAATCAATACATATTATTATACATTTGTCCAAACTCATAGAATGTACAATACCAATAGTGAACAGTAATGTAACCTGTAGATCTGGATAATTATGATGGGTCAGTGTAGGTTCATCAGTTATAACAAATACACCACTGTGATGAGGGATGTTAATTATTGGGGAAGCTGCATGTGTGAGGAAAGGTTATTATGGGAAATCTCTGTACCTTCCTCCCAATCTTGCTATAAATCTAAAGCTGCTCTTCAAAACTGGTAAACAATAAAGACTCTCAGTGGCTTTACATTCTCTTAAATACAAATCTGAAATAATCATCGTGGAATGCAAGGCCTCGTGATGAACAGAATTCCATCTGTGCATCTAATTTCTCCTTATTCCACCTTTGATCTCCTACTTTGGTCATTTTATCAAGTTTCACATATGCCAAACTCTTTTTCCATCTGAAAATTGTGTGCATTTGGTTCATTCTGCCTAGAATAGTCCTATGTTTATCTCTTTCTCCTTTACTAGATATCAGTCTTTGTGTAATTTTTCTCAGAGAGGTACATTATAAACATTGAATCTGTAGTTGATTTTCTTCTTTCATATGATTTACCATGAATTGTAATTACATATTTGGTGATATATTTATGTCTTCACTGTAGTATTAGTCCCAGTTGTCAAGAACTGTGTCTGTTTGTCCACCAAAGCATAACTAGCATATTTAACATAATGAGTAGCCCATAGTCACTCAGAAATGTTAGTTTTGACTGACTGATTTCACTGTTAAGTAAATTTCTTTTGCATCATTATATTATCTTGTCCTTATAGAAATCATAGCTGACAGGTTATTATTATTCATATGTTGCAGATAAGAAAGCAGAATATTAAAAAGCAAAAAAAAAAGAATATTAAAAAGCATTCTAATTCTAAAGTAATATAAATTCAGAAAGTAAAACATGTTCAAATTCCCATTCCCATTTACTTAATATTTGTTTATTTTTATTCTTATGAAGATATATTAAATTGGGCAAATCAAGAAATCCATGGTGTTCAATGGTTGAGTTTTCCAAAAATTACTATGTTAAACAGTATGGAGATTCCTCAAAAAGTTAAAAAATTGAAAAATCATACTATTCAGTAATTCCATTACTGGGTATTTACCCAAAGCAAACAAGAACGCTAATTTGAAAAAAAATAAATGGAATCCTATGTTTATGGCAGTATTATTTATACTAGCTGAGCTATGGAAGCCACTTAAGTGTGCAGACAGAAGAATGAACCAAAAAAAGGTAGTATGTATACACAATGAAATATTACTCAGCCCTAGAAAAAAATGAGAGACTGTGGACTCTGAGATACAAACTGAGGATTTGGGAGGGGAGAGGGGTGAGGGGCTGGGTGAGCCTGGTGGTAGGTATTAAGGAAGGCACATATTGCATGGAGCACTGGATGTGGTGCATAAACAATGAATCTTGGAACACTGAAAAAAAATTAAATTAAATTAAAAAAAAAAAGAATAAGATCTTGCCATTTGTGACAATATGGATGGACCTGGATAGTATGATGTTAAGTGAAGTATGACAGATAGGAAAATACAAATATGGTATGATTTCATTTGTATGTGGAATCTAAAAAAACAAAACAAGTGAACCAATAAAAAACAGACCCATAATGATCAGAGAACAAAAGTGGTTGCCAGAGAGGAAGGGAGTGAGAGAATGGGTAAAATGGATGAAGTGGAGTGAGGGGTACAAGCCTCTAGTTATGGAATGAATAAGTCATGGGGATAAAACGTGTTACAGCATTGGAATTACAGGGAGTGATTTTATAGAGACAGGTAGTAGCTACAGTTGTGAGCACAGCATAATGTACAGTTGTCAAATCCCTATGTTGTACATCTGAAACTAATATCATATTGTGAGTCAACTGTATTTTAATTTAAAAATATATATATTTTAGGAACAAATCCTAATTTTTATCATAAGTGGCAAAAATACTAACTTTTGAAAACTTCTCAGTTTTAATTGCTATGTATTTTTTATACTGCTAGTTACTTCATAACTATATCGATACAAATTTTTGAAAGTACACAAAATATTTACGTGTAGATAGCTGGGCAAAGAAAGTAAAACTTTGGAAAAAAGGATAATAATAGGATATTTATAAGATAAATATCAAGTTATATACAAAATGCATACTAGAAGTGATCTGAAGATTAAAACAGAATTCACAAGAAATACAAAACTGGGCTATGAGAGAAATGGCTCTCATGGGTCACCACAAGGAAGACAATATGCCAGTTAATGAGTAACATCCTCAGTAACAGTTCTACAGTGAAAATAATAATGAGTTTCATGGTGATATATACTCAGCATCCCTCAATATAGGCTGATGGATAAGAGTAAAAATTAAGTTTCTGTGGAACAAAATGATATATTCTCAATGAACCCTCTGTGCAGAGCCATATTGGTATTTTAGATCAATTATCTTATCTGAACAGACACAAAATGGCAAGTTAAATGCGTACAACCTTACAGTGATCCTTCTAGCTATCTTATCCCAAGCAACTGGTCTCTTTTTTCCTGAGAGAAAAGTCTCACGGATCAGATTTAAATAGTTAGCTTTAGTCTTGGAATGCTGAGAAAATAAAATTAAATTAAATTAAAAATATTAAAATTCTGACAAAAAATAGTTACCTTTGATTTCAAGTTAATGATTTTGTTTCCTTTATATACTATAACAAGTGCATGAACAGCTAGCAATAAATAGATCAGAATTACCCTGAGGTGGTCCATATGACAAATACAAGATTACTTCGGACTCATTCAACACACAGCTCCTTTCTCAGTTTTAAGATGTTCAAAGGACTCCTCAGTGGTGGTTTTCACCATTGGATATAGCCTGCCATGTTTAACTTCCGATAAGCTACAATTCTAAAAGAATATTTGATACACTATTATTTTCATCTAACATTATCCTTATGTAGAGATGACCCTGTAGCTTTTAGATAAGAAAGTTTTATTATACTGGAAGGTCAAAAGTACAGTATTTAACCTAAAGCGATGTAGTCTTATCTTTTTTCTGCATTCGCAAAGTTTGTTAGGAGAGCTCCACAATATGTAGCAGTTAAATTCATAGGCTCCATTTAAAGCCAGATGCAGTTTTATTAAATGACTAATTTGAGAAAACCTGACTAGAGTAGAGAATTTAATAGTTAAGATTAGATGATATCATGTGTTAACCGAAAAAGCTATAAATTAAATGACTCAGGAGCTTCATTATTCTTTGTATCAGGGGCTCAGAAGCTAATGATCTCATGTATCTAGAAGGAAACAGGCAGGGAAAGAAAGAACAGTTCTTTACAATGTTGTCACCCGGAAGCAGTGTGATATAATCATTAAGTAGTTATTTATTGATGAGAAATGTTAAAAACTCTAATCTAATTTATGTACATGGTCTCAAAGTCAGATTGATAAAAGGTCTGGTTTTATGAATTACTTCCTCAAGTCAGATTGCTGAAACTTGAGGTGTTTTGGTTTGAATTATATCAAAACATCCCTATAACTATCATAATACAAAGTGAAAGCTGTTTCTGATAAAAGTTGTATTTTTTAGAACATTTGGCTAGAACTTGTCATGGTGGATTGAATGTATTTTAAATTGAATGTTATGTAAGCCTTTAATAAAGATGTGAATGCAAATCATTTAGGAACAAGGAAACTAAGCTAAAGTTAATTTTAGCTTTCCTCCATCATTTTAAATTATTCTTTCCTAAAGTGAGAGCTATCAAACCAGAAAGGCTTTTCCAATGTTTTGTGCAAATGACAAATAGCAGTGCTTCCAAATGTGTTTGCAAACAATTGCAAACAATAAAGACAACTTCCTGTAATCCTAAAACCAACAAAGAAGAAGGAAAAAAAAACAAAACTATTTCCAGCCACATGTGGGTAGAAATAGATGTTTTTCTGTCACAGAAGAAAAAATAAATGATTGACAATAGATTCAATTTATGAACATATGCATGGAAAATGTGTGATAACTCGGTAATTAAATTGTAGACAATAGCACATTCCCAAGTGTAAGGTAACGCATGTTATCAACAGCTTGGTGAAATCATCCAGCTTGACACATCATCCAGAAGATGATAAAATTGGGAAGAATAAATTAATTTTTCCAGCTGCACACACAGAGGATAAGGAGCAAAACAAGGGAATTTTATTATTTAATAATTACTGATATTTTTCATTTTTAATTAAACAATTTAGTTACCTGTTCTTTCTGAGAATAATAAATAAATTAAAAACAGGATATCAGTTTTTTTTTCTGGTTATCTATTTTGGCAGAATACTTCCATGGCTGGAATATTAATTTATTTCATTAGCCAGGATGACTCGCAAGAGGCTTCACAGAGGACTTAAACTGGTTTTGACTATTGAGTCTACCATTTATTATCAGAGAAAATTAAAGCAAGTTACTTAACTCTCTCCTCCGCTCCATCTATAGTTTTCTTATCTTAATGTGAAGATATCAGGGTTATTCTGAGAATAAGATATCATGTATAAAAAACTTTATTGCATACTAGTTACTCATTGTTAAATTAATCTTCTTCCCATTTCTATATACACAAATATTCCAGTGACAGAATTATGCAATAAGATTTGTTATAAAAATAAGACTCATTTTTGTTTATTCTATCTACTGTGAGCTAGTTTCTGCGTATATTTACATTACTAGGTCTCTGATAAAATTGAACAAAACAAAAGAAACAAACAACAATAAAAAGAAAAACCTAAATGATAAAAACTAAGTGATAGTTCTTATTTGGACATCATTCATACAGGTGTTATCTGCACATGAATAGCTCCTGTCCTAGTATTCCCTTCGTAGCTTTCACACATACACTTAATCAGCTGATTTTATATATATATGTATAAATGCATATATATGTGTATATATATATTAGAAAGCTGGTGGTCTTTGTTATGGTCTTTGATATATACAAACTACAGGTTGAACTTCTGTGTTACCAGTTTCTCTTGTGCAAATATTTTAACATAATTTTGCTTACCACATATTCCTTTAAACTTTGTCTTTCTTTATAGAAAATGCCTTTCCCCCCCCATATTATTAAGTTAAGTCCACTTCTTGATAATTGGACACATCACACATACTTCTATTGACAGTGAGTCCCTTTATCACATTAATCTATGCTGATTTTATTTACCTTCTCTCTTTTTTGTCAACTCCAAACTCATCAGCAAACCCTATATCGTACCTTTGAAATATATAGTCTTCACTTTCACCCCTCCTCCCGGGTTAACACTTCTGTTCAAATCATCATCAGCACTGTCTTACGAGAGCCTCCTAGTCACATTCCTTGCTACAAGTTCCTTGCACTTCTAAGGTCTATCCTCTGCACAATGGCCCAAGCTATCCTTTTAAAAATGTAACACATTATGTCACTTCTCTACATAAAATATTTCAATGGCTTCTCTCTCTCTCCTTTTTTTTCCCCTGAATTAAAGTCAAACTCTTTACCAGTTGCTGAAGTAAATAAGCCCAATTTTTGGATAAATTCTTTTGCTTCTAACACTCCCTTTGATGAAATGAGACAATTTATGCAGTTTTGCTTTTAACAAAACCATAAAAAAGACAATCCAATAATATTAGTGAGAGGTAACAAAACAAATAAAATCAATAGTTAATTCTAAAGCATATATTCAATACATCAGTATAAAACAATAATGCCAAATATAAGTCATATCATGTCATTCTTCAAACTGCTAATTTTTTTGAAAATTAAAAAAAATCGTATCTTTTAAATTACAACTAATACTTCTGGGCTTACTTTTCTTTTTTTTAAGGTATCGTAAATTCTGGCTGATTTTCAAATCTCCTTTGTAGGCCACTGTTCTATAACTCTCTATGTGGAATATTTCAGGTTAAGACTCAATATTTATTAGAAATAAAAATATCACAATTTTATGTTTTTAGTGTTACCAGAGCAGAAGAATTGAATAACAAAATTCTCATTTCATTTTCACTCTCCATTTTACAAAAACCATAGGAGGGAGACCCAAAAAATCGACCCTTAAGTATGAAAATAAACATAGATTTTAAATATAATCACCATGTGCTTCGAAAAACCAAGCTCTAAGTTTGGAGTTTATATGTGAGGCTGCTGCGTTTTTCAACAGTATGGATGAAACTCTTATCGTTTCAGCATAGTGAGGTCTACCAATCCAAAATAAATACTGATATTATTAGATGTGAAGAAATCATTGAATATAAACACACCTGAGATGCTCATCAGTGCAGAAAAATAGAACATTAAAGAAAATATGCACATAAAATATTTTGTAATTTGCATATATGCAAAGTGCTGTAGAACAGTATTTTCCATGTATTGCTGCTCTCTTGTCAACTTCTAGCTAAAATCATTTTTGCAACTCGAGTCGTTTTGTCAGTCTCTATTGAAATATATCATGTCAAATAATTCACCTTTAAAAGGACTCTAAGTATTCATATTCTTGCACCAATGGAGAGTTGCTTTTTTTTTTTCTATCTACATGTAATTAAATCACATACTTAAGTAAAACTCCCTATGCCAGTAATCTGAACAGTTTTACTTATATATTTTTTTTCTTTAGTGTATATGGGGAGATAGGAGATTTGTAAAAGCAATGCTATTGCTTACAGAAAATAGTATCTCATTACTGATTCTCTCAATGGCTGTAAATTCTTTCTGACATGAAAATCCCTGGGGTTAAAATCCTATTTAAAGTTCACATTTGAGTTTATAATGGTTCTGCTTCTGTGCTGATTTAGATTTAATCAGAACATGAAATAAAAAGAACACATAACCTTTTACATCTAAAACAGATTATATAATATTTGTAATTAATAAGCATCACTACATGGATAAATGGCATTCTGCATGACAATTTTATAGCATCATTAATATCAATAGTAAATGTCAAAGTACCCAAATGTCAAAGCATTTTCTTTACCTTACAAATACTCTTCTTATAACAAATGGTGTAGCACCTGTGAATTCATGATAAAGTCATCCTGAGATCTGAGAAGGAGTTCACAAGCACATGATAAAGAAGTTAAATCATCACCCCAAGTTACATGGGAGCTCCCCAAATACTATGTTTCAGACAGTTGATTTTTTAGTTCAGCTGGCAATGTCAATTTAGGGTCATGTAAAGTATTACAAAGTTTAACTATTTTTCCAGTCAAATATAAGTCTGACCTAACAATTTGCTGAGCATGGATTCAAATCAAACTACTAGGCTATGATGGTTGTAGCTAATAGTTTTCTTGAATGAGTGATCGGTTGGAAAAGAGACCTAACCACTCTATGTTTAAAACTTCATCATTGTACATTATTTCACATCATTTCAATAACTGAAACTTGATTACTCTAGTGTATGTCTCTGTACATTCTCTAGTGTTGGCCATTTCTGTCATTCTTCTCAAATGTTCCTGCCAAAAGGAAACATTGGTGTTTTCCGTGCCATTCTCTCCTCAATCTCAAAAGTTGTTCTACTATTCCCAACCTAGCAATCTCTCCTTTGAGGATCTTTCATGGCATACCAACCCTTAACATCACATAGAACTTCATAGTCTTTCTTCAGTCCTCCCTCTCTTCCTTCATCCCTTCTATTTGTCCTTCCAGAGATTTTGAATTATCACTGAGTGTTAGGCATAGTGCCAGATACTAATAATAAAACTTTGAATGAGATACAGTTTGTTTTCTTTTTCTTTTCTTTCTTTCTTTTTTCAAATGAAATCATTTAATTTAATGCCACAAGCATGAGCCCATTATACATGGAAACAAAGTTAAATGCCACAACTAAATCCAGCAGACAAACTTGAAATGATTGCAGTGAGAGCAGATGGATGGGGGCTGGACGGTGATTTCTGTTTTCAATATTATAGCCTTCACCCTGTTCCTTGCCATCATTTTTGGGAAGATTCTTATTCACATTAAATTAATTTTCTCAGTCAGTTAAGCATCTGACTTCTGCTGGGGTCATGATCTCAGGGTCCTGGGATCTAGCCCCAAGTCATCTGGGTCTACACTCAGTGGAGAGTCTGCTTCTCCTTCTCCCTCTGTCTCTGCCCCTCTCCCTGCTCATGTGTGTTCTATTGCTCTATCTCATATAAATAAATTCTTTTTAAAAAAATGGATTTCTCTAATCCTTGTTTCCAGGCCCTGTGATTACTTCACATCTAATTACTTGTCACTTCACTTCTTGTTTTTTCCCCTTGGCTATGATCCACATTATGGTTTAGAAGCTCATTTTTTGCTTAATTCTTTCTTCAAAGTTCATCTTAGCTACTCCTTTTCTATAAAAGTTATTGAATTTCAGTTCTTAAACCCTATAGTATTTTCTATTTTATCAGAACATACCTAATACATACCTATACCATAATACATACCTATATGTATTAAATAACTTACCATTAAATGTCTACTTTGTACCAGGAAAAGTTTACTTGCATTGTTGGATTATGCTCACCATGAACTTCTTATATGTAGATTCATCTAAATAACCTTTGAATCTGGAGTTCTGCTTAACAGAGCATCTTGTTAGCTATTCAGTTATTTCTTAAAATAAATCTATCTTGTTTAAAACAATGGTAATGGGGTTATTGATAGTATTGAGTAGGGGACAGGTGGGGCTAGGTAGGGAGGAATAGATAGGGATCTCCGGGATCAGACTCACAGAAATCCCAAAAATGTGGAGGTGTCAGGAAACCAGAGGATAAGGAAACACACCAGCTCACCCTACCCTAGGTAACTGAGGGGGAGATTTTCTGTATGTTAGTCTCCTGTGTTCAACAGAAAATAAGCAGACCCTAAAAAGAAGTAAGACATTAAAGATGTTATCACTAGTTGGGGCGCCTGGGTGGCTCAGTGGGTTAAAGTCTCTGCCTTTGGCTCATGTCATGATCCCGGCGTCCTGGGATCGAGCCCCGCATCGGGCTCTCTGCTCAGCAGGGAGCCTGCTTCTCCCTCTCTCTCTGCCTGCCTCTCTGCCTACTTGTGATCTGTGTCTGTCAAATAAATAAATAAAAATAAAAAATTTTAAAAAAAAGGATGTTATCACTAGTCTTTAATCAGTGGTACCACCAGTAGAGAAGTCAAAAAGATTGAAGTTCTCGGTTAACTTTCTATGAAAGATCAACCCTAAAAGCCCTCGGTGGCAACCCTGAGAGCTCACACCTGAGAGCTTTTTTTTTTCTGTATCCTTGCTTAATAAAACTCCTAATGCTTTACTCATTCTCCTTTGTCCACAAGATTCATTCTTCGACTCTGAGATAAGAACCTAGCTCCCCCACTTCAGTATCACCCATTAAGTTTGTTAATATGCCTAGAATGGTCCAAATTATCCTAAAACAAGATTTTATCACTTGCATCAAGCAAAATAAAGTCCCATGGGGGGGAAAAATCAATGTTATCTTTGTCATATGTATCTTAAACTTATATAATGAAATGGATATGAAATCTAATATAACATATCTATCATAGTTATTTACAGTTACCAAGAGAGGCAGCATGATAATGTTGGGAAGAAGAATATTTGACTTTTAAATTTCTGCTGTCAGGTGTTCCAGATCAATGAATATTTGCTATGACAGGGTGCTGAGACCCTGAATAACCTTTGTCCCTCACATGAGTCTGTAGAACTTCTCTGTCTGACAGAATTCTAGCAGATTTTTAATCTGGTCCTCTCTTCTTAAAGCCCTCTATGGTGGTTGACTCTATCTTATCATCCCTGAAAATAACAAGCCTCCTTTCCTTTGTTCTTCAAAATAGATATAATAAACTACTCACAAAGAAAATAAATAAAGCATTTAAAAAGTTTATTTCTAAGGAAGGAAATAGCTACCACCAAAGTTCAGGAAATGGAAAATAAATGCCATTATATTGCTACTTCAACCAGACACAAATTCTTAAATATCTGACAACCAATCCAAAGAATTGTAATGTACTTCCCTTGTAAAAGTCGTAGGAAATAAGTTGCTGCAAAAAAGAAAAGCAGAAACTATGTATATTTTATATATATATATATATATATGTATATATATATATATATATATAAAATATGCTGAATGCTGAATGGGGAAGAAAACAAAAGACTATATAAATATTCAACATGTTAGGTATCCAACTAAAGAGGCTGAATGTTAGTTCCCCAAGTAGATACAGAGATAATTATATAAATAGACTTTTCAACTAATTCCATAATACAGCATTGTTCATATGAGAAATTATAGTCTGGGCTCCAAGCAACTGACTACTGCTCACTACTAAATAATAAAGAAGTGTGAAGTGTTGTATGTTGGATAGTGTCTAGTCATCATGACGGATTTATAAAGCTCCTGAAAACTAATAGTAGTTGGATATTAGCAATACATAGAGCTTTTTAAAAAGTTAAGACTTAAAGGTAGGGTTTTTTTTTTTTTTTTTCATTTTTAATGTTCTCTGAAGACACTTTTCCAATGGGAGGGAGTATATGTAGATTTAAATCAACTGATTGCTATTAAAACAGTATGTACTACATGCACTTGAAGTTTCTGCTCAGTGATGAGAGGTGGAAATAATGTGTATCCACCCTTACAATAACAACAAAGCAGCTGTAGAATCTGGGAGTTCATGAATATTTTTGAGCTCATCAGGGAGCTAAGGTTGCAGGACAACTGACTAGCTTGTAATCTAAATGACAGCTGATGACCTGAAGGGAGATATAGGATGTGAACCTTTGCTTCCTTAGGGCAGAAACAGATCCAGACCAATAAGGAAAATTCAGCAAGAATGGCTAACAACTTGTTGGAAACTGCCAGGCTAGGGAAAGAGTGCGGTTGATCCTAGGGGCAGCAAATATAAAAG
Source organism: Enhydra lutris kenyoni (assembly GCF_002288905.1). Taxonomy (NCBI): domain Eukaryota; kingdom Metazoa; phylum Chordata; class Mammalia; order Carnivora; family Mustelidae; genus Enhydra; species Enhydra lutris. Next base: position 26,502,543 of record NW_019154099.1, on the reverse strand, counting down.
ATGTTTGTACCATTTTGCAGGCTTTTTCCTAAATCACCCCTGGCAAGATTCCTGGGAAAGCTACCTTGATCAGGTGACTGAGGAAAGGGAGCCACAGCTACTGTGGAAGGGAAACTAAATTCTATCCAAATCCTTCTTCATCTCCCTCTTGCTGAGAAACTCTTTTCCACGAGTCTCTCTGTTTCCCTGGATCTTGCAAGTAGAGGCACAAATAGCTTTTTGTCCTAGATTATTTGTCCAATAATATCTGTATAGGGAACAGCCTTGGAAGATAGAGATACTATCTCCCTCAGGAACAGAAAGCAGGTATGTTTGCTGTCAATGTAACAAAGATACAGTTTCTAATGGGGCAAAGGTTAGGAAGGTTTGTTTGCAGCTCCTTATAAATGATGACAGCTTTCTAGGTTTTAAGTTCCTTACCTGTGACACCTCCCCCAAAACTATTGCCTTATGGGATTTGGGAGGAGGGGAGCAAAGGAAATTACTGAGAACATAAAGTTCTTGCTGTTTGCTTTGTTATGAGCAGAAGTCTTTGTCTTTGACCCAGGAATCCTGCATTTTCTGCCAGCATACATGGAAGTAAGGAAATATAACTTCTTAGCTTTATGTAGGGTATAATTTTAGATTTTTTAGTTTTTGACACATCCTTAGGGAACAAAATCCTTAAGCTATGGAGTAAAAGAAACATACTTTGTTCTCCTTAGGAGTCTGGTAAAAACATACTCCAATGAAAACAAATGAGGCTCTTTTAGCCCTGAAGGGGATCAGGGAGACATGGTGGGCCCAGAACTTTAGCTCAGGAAGGTTCAGAACTGCTGAGAAGGTCACCACCTTAATACCTGGGATCGTAGGGCCTGCCTAAGTCTGAGTCTTAATCCTAACAACAGAGAATCACTACCACCTCCAAACTAACAAGGAGCAAATTACAGGTAAGAGCTCAATATTGCTCTGAGAATTGCAAGACCAGGGACAATGCTCCTTGATGCATAGAATAAAGAAAGGACTTAAAGTCGAAGATGGAGATGATTGAAAAAATTCTCTGGCAAATGTACCCATACCCTAAATTCATAGTAAACAGAGGAATTTAAAATTTGTGTTGCACTGAGGATAACCATTGTAGCAATAAACCCAAAACCTGGCCACATTTCTTACTACATCAACTATAGGCCCTCACACTAAAACCACTGATGGAGGAATGATGTGCCCTCTTTTAAGAATAAAACCTTTTTACCTTAGTCTTTCTTTCCTACATAAGATGTCCATCTTTAAAGAAAAAAAAAAAAGCAAAACATGTTAGGTGAGAAAGCCCACTTCCAAAAGACAACGAATCAGCACAATGACTCATATGTGAAAAGATTTTGGAACTAAACAGGGAATTTTAAGTAACTATGATTAATGTGTTAAAGGCTCAAATAGAAGAGAAGGGCAGCATGAAATATCAGATGTCTAGTTTTGGCATAGAGATGAAAACTATAAGAATGAAAATAACAGAAATGCTGAAAAACAATAAGCACAGTAACAGAAGTTTAAAAAAAAAGGCTTTCAGTGGCTCCTTAGTTGGCTTGACCCAGCCAATGACAAAGTCTATCAAACTTAAGAAAGGTCAGTAGATACGAGATTGAAATAGAATAAAAAAAAAAAAAAAAAAGAAGTAGAAGAAGAAGAAGAAAGGTAAAACAACAACAAACAACCTAATAGGTGTGAAACAATATCAAACATCTGTGTAGCTGAGATCCCAGAAGGACGAAAGACAGAATGAGGCAGAAATATTTGTTATAAAAGATAAGAATTTGCCAAAATTAGTGACAGAGAATTCTCACAAATAAAATAAGCTTAAGAACATCTAGAGAGATCAACAAAAACAAAATATACCTAATTTTATCATATTCTATTTGCTTTAACAAAAGACTGACAAAATCTTATAGACACAGAGGGAAAAGTATATTGCAAATTACAAAAAAAGTAAATTGCAAACAAAAACAGTAACAAGTAGGCATCTCATTATAAAGCAGGTAAACCACAAAACCATAGCATGATGTCTTCAAAATACTGAAAGGAGAAAAAAAAAAACCCAGAATATCAAGCAAAAGTAACTCTCAAAAATGAAGGAGAAATCAAAACGGTCCTGGACCAACAAAATCTGAGAAAACTCACTGGTAACAAGTTCCACTACAAGGATGTTTACAGAAAGTTTTCCCTGAAAAGGCAGTATGAAACTGGGACAGAATCTTGGATCAACATGAAAAAATGGAGAGCACTAGAAATAAAGATAAAAACTTATTTTATTAATTTTAATCACTCTTAAAGATAAGTGAGGATTTAAGGCAAAATCATGACCAATTTTTTGCAAGTCTGCAGGGATAAAAAAGTAAAAATTTATGAAAATAAAAATTTATGACAAAACTGGCATAATACTTAGGGATATAGTATTGTAAAGTCTTTATATCAAGGGATATAATATTATTTTAAGACAGACACTGATTAAATGAAATTAATTATGTTCTGAACCCTAGGGCAATCATTAAAAACATTTTTAAAATAAGTGTACATAGTAAGTCTATAGTAGAGATAAATTTGAATCATAAAAAATGCTCAAGCTATGAAAAGGCATAAGAAGAAAATAAAATGTAACAACAGATGGAACAAGTAAAAACAATTACCAAGATGGGTTGATTTCAGTACAATCATATCAACATGCACATCGCATTACAGTAGTATAAACATACCAATTAAACAGGGATTGACAGATTTTATTTAAAAAGTGGCGGGGGGAGCAAGACCCAATTATACTATCTAAAATAAATCTGACTTAAAGGTAAAGATAGGTCAAAATAAAAGGATGGAGGGAGATACTTAGAGTAGTAAAAATCATAAATACAGAAAGTAAAATGGTGGTTTGCCAGGGCCTGGGAAAGGGTGGAGGGGAAGTCATTGTTTAATGGGTATAGAGCTTCAGTTTTACAAGATGAAAAGAATTATACAGGTTGTTGGGAGTGATGGTTGTGCCACGTTATGAACGTGCTTAATATCACTGAACTGTTCCCTTAAAAATAGCAAAGATGGTATATTTTTAAGGGAACAATTCAGTGATATTAAGCACGTTCATAACATGGCACAACCATCACCCCCATCCATCTCCATATAGATATATATATGTATATATTATACATATACATACATACATACACATTATACATATATATAGTGTATATATATATATATATATATATATACACACACACACACACACATACATATACATATATATACTATACTATATATATGTCTACCACAATAAAATATCAAAGCATACCTTACCAACATTAACCAAAAGAAAGCTGAGGTACCTACATTAATATCAGGAAAAAAAGTAGACTTCTGAACAATGAGGGTTATCAAGGATGAAAACAAGTATTAAATAACAACATAAGGGTCAAGTCTCTAGGAAGTCATAGCAATTCTAAATAGCCATGTACCTAACAAAAGAACTTTAAAAATATATGAAGCAAAAACTGTTAGAACTGGAAGGTGAAATTCCCGAACCCACAGTGTTAGCTAGAGCCTTCAACACTGTTCTAAAAAAAAGTTAAAAAATAAAAAATAATAGGATATATTTTGAAAATACCAAAGTTAGACTATAAATCTATAACAAATATCTGAAAAATCTTGAAATATTTGTGAATTTAACAACACTCCCAAATAATCTTTGGTACAAAATGCAAGTGTCAAGGGAATTTAAAAAAAAAATAAAAAATAATCAACAGCAACATTTTTGAGCTAAATGAAAATAAAAACACACAGTGTTGACATTGGTAGGATACAGCTTTATCAGTGCTTACGTGTAAATTTATAGCACAAGTGCTAAGATCAAAAACATAATGATCTCAAATTAGTGATCTGAACTTGTAAGAAACTGGGAAAATAACAAATTTGGCAGAAAGCAAAGGTGGTTCAATATTTAAAACCAATTTTTATAATCATTTTAACAGACTAAAGAAAAAACTATCATCTCAAAAATATAAAAATAATTTGACAAAACAATATGCATTCATGATAAAAACTACAAATTTAGAATAGAGGGGAGTCTGCATTTAATATAATAATGGCAAAAAGATAGAATGATTTCTCAACAGTAAACAAGATAATAATGCCCTCCCTCATTGCATAGATACATCATCACACTGGAATTCCTAGTCCATGCAATAAAGGCAAGATAAAATGAATACAGATTGGAATGGAAAACATAAATCTGTTTCTATTAACAGAAAGCATGACTATCAGAAAAGCCCAATATTTAGGTTAATATAACCATATCATGACCCTAGTGAACATGGAGATTTGAATTATCACTGCTTTCAAGAATTGTCACAATAGTGATATCTCATCTTTATTGGAAACTTGGATAACGACAAGAATCTGCTTTCTGCTTCTGAAAAACAAGTGTTATATATGAACTATGAAAGGCACAATCTTCAGAATTTGAGGTGAGGAATGGAGAAAACAAGGAGATCCTTGTAAAACCTAATGATAAGGAAAAATCTTATCTTCTCAGAAGCTTTAATTTATCCCTTAGCAATCCCAACCACAAAATTAGGAAGTGTCCTTTAAGACTGTCCTCAAGTCCAGGTCAGGCTCTCACAAACCGAATATTTTCAGTTATTAGGAACTTGCCTGACACTTCTGAGGTTTGATTGGTCTTGCAATGGTTTGATCTAAGATATAATGAGCAAAATGACTGTAAATTATCAGCAGTTGAAAGCTGTTCTATATAAGGGTGACTTTCCTTACATATCCATTTAAAAGGCATATTTACCGGAGGACTTTAAAAATAGATTCATGTCACTTGTCTGCTCAGATTTGATACTATTACAATCGGGAGAAGCATATATATCCTTTATGGCAAAATAGTACTTAATCTTTAGATTTGAGATATTACAAGAAATAATAGTCAATACATAAGGCAGCTTAATGGATTCATTTTTATTTGTGGTAGACCTAATTCAGAAGCACAGACGTGGAACTAAGAATCTATTAATTTTCATTTAGTCATCATCTTTTGGTTAGCCTACTTTTGTTTACATCTATAACTCAAAACATGCTCATATGTTTCATTCTACCTTTATCCAAGATAAAGATCCATATCTTTATCCAAGATAAAGATCCATATCTTTATCCAAGATAAAGCACAAGTACTGAGTGTTTCTGATTTATTCCACTGAAGGTGCCCTTCAACCTCATCTTCCCTGCTTGTCATCCTCTATTCATGCTGGCTGCCTCACAGTCTTCATTCATAACCTTTCTCTCATCTTTACCTTGCTGGGGCTCAACTAGCATTTCCTCAAAGAGACATCTTCTGACATTCTGATTTAAAGTATGTAACTCCCTCTTCCAGTTATTCCTTCTTGTCATAACTGGTCATTAAATATTCATCAATCTCTTACTAAGCAACAGTATCCCTCTCTAGATTGAGAATTCCATTCTGATAAAATAATTGTGTGTGTGGTTAATAATTTCTTATGTATGGTTTAACAGAATTGCTGGTGCATGCAAGATGCCAACCTCAACACCTGCTTCTGCCTAATCTTCCTTATTTTAGGAAAAAGAATCAGGCCAAAAGATGTGCCTCCTCCCTTTCTTTCTCACCTTTTTGCCAAACTATTGGCAATTCCTGAAAGCTCTACCTTCAAATATGCACTGCCTTAAAATATGCACTATAAATTATTCATCTGAGTACTTTTCACTTCCTTTTCCACCAGCATGCTAATCCAGCCCTTCATCATCATTGCCTGGGTTACTGCAATAACCCTGTAAATAGACTATCTGCTCCCTGCTGGCTCCTCGTCTCTAGAAACTTTTTCCAGGAATAAGAATGAATCTCTAAATATGTAAATATGATCATGTTTCCCCTTTCCTCAAATCTCTCCAGTGTTCTCCCTTCATACTGAGAACAAACCCAATGCCTACCCAAAGGTTAATAAAGCTTTTAGTGATCTGCTTTCTAATCTCGTTCATCCCTTACAATTCTTGGTTTTGCACTCCCACTCCAACATGCTGTGCTAGGCACCATGACTCATGTGCTCATCAAATCTTTACTTCATTGTAACATCATCAGTCAAGACTTGCTTGTCATCCTTTCTAAGTCATTCCATAATACTTTTTTTCCAGCTTATTGAGATATTATTGACATATAAAATATATAACTGCACGGTGTATAATAGGATGATTTGATTTTCCACAATCATTTTCTACCTGCAGACTGCTTTTTCTTTTTATTTTATGCAACTCCATCCTCTCTGTCATTTAAGTATTTATTGTTTTGTTTGTGCCTTTTTTCCCTAGAATATAATCTTTTAAGAGTATAGATTTTGTTGTTTTGTTTTGTTCAAATTCATATAGAATTTCCAAGCAACCATTAGGTTCTTAGTAAATCCTGTTGAATGAATAAATAAATGTTCAACAAGTACTCCTTTAAATATAAATAAATAAATCAATAAATGAAATAATGCATGGATGATTAAATTAAAAGTGACAGATTGAGGTTGTACAAGGAGACTTTCTCTTTGGCAGGTAATAAGCTCTATCCAGGGAAGAGCAAACTTTCAGGCTGAATGTTGCAGTGCATTAAATATGCATCTGCACATCAAGTTTTGTTCATATGTATTTGTTATATTAGCCCATATGGTCTTTAATGATATCATTTATTTGCTTGATTAAAGAAGACCCTAAATTTTTATAGGCTATAATATCCTGGCTAATTTTTTTTGCCAAGCATTCAAAATTTTCCAGAATCTAACTGTAATCTTTCATATCTCTTTTGAATCATCCAAAATGTTAAAAATCATGCTGATACCAAGCATACATCTTAGTTTCTAATATCATTCTCCAGTAAAAGAAAACTGGAGCTCTTTTTGAAATGATTGATAGGGACTATGTAAGATGATCCTAGAGGGTCCTGCCAGATTAGAAAGGAAGAATGTGTTTGATAAAAAGTCACCATAATAAAAGAATTTGTCAAAGGAGGCACAGAAACCAACTAAAAGACTTCTAAAAAACCAAAACTTTAACAATTTTTACAGCAAAACAAATTAAGTAGAATTAGATTACAACCCAAAGTATAAAATAAATATCCTTGAGTCCACACTGACAGAAATAAATAATTGAATAAGTAAATCAATGGCGGGGAGAGACAAATCTCCTGTACAGAATTCTAAAATATTTGTATATTTCCTCTGCCTTCAAGGTGGTAGAGCGTAACTCTGAAGGGGAAATCAAAAGAGGAGAAAAGAGTTCCTTTACAGTGGAGGGAAGTGACAAACACTACATCAACCAGGTGATCAAGGTCAAAAGCAACAGAGATAAGCCGTGTTATAAGCATGTCCCTTAATACGACATAATGACAATGACACTCTACTTCTGTGGTCTTGTTTCCCACAGTGCACTCCCCAGTCTAGTCATGGGAGAAACAGAAGACAGAGAGGAACTGTCTACAAAATATCTGACCCGTAGTCCTCAGAAACTGTCAAGGTCATCGAAAACAAGGGATGTCTGAGAAACGGCCATGGTACAAAGTAGGCCAAAGAGTCATGATGACTAATTGTAATGTAGTGTCTAGATGAGACTCTGGAACAGAAAAGACATTAGGTAAATCTAAAGAAATATAAATAAAATATGAACTTTAGTTAATAACAACATATCAACATTAGTTCTTCGTTGTGACAAACGTAGCATGCTAATAATGTAATATATTAATAAAAGGAGAAAACAGGTGTGAGTATAATGGATATATACTATATTTGTGACTTTCTATAAATCAAGAAGAAGAATAATTAATGAAAAAAATTATTCTGAGGGCGGTTGGGTGGCTCAGTGGGTTAAGCCTCTGCCTTCGGCTCCGGTCATGGTCTCAGGGTCTTGGGATCCAGGCCTGCATCGGGCTCTCTGCTCAGCAGGGAGCCTGCTTCTGCCTCTCTCTGCCTGCCTCTCTGCTTACTTGTGATCTCTCTCTCTCTCTCTCTCTCTGTCAAATAAATAAATAAATAAAATCATTAAAAAAACTTATTCTGATCCTATAGCTGGTACCTGATAAAATGTTAGAAGGAATCTGGGACTAAACATGGACCCAGAGTCCATCATTTTATCCATAAACTTCCCTAGTTACCTGGAAATTTTTAATAAATCATTTCCAAGCATTTCTATTTAATGTAGACATTTTCTTTGATTTGTATTTGCCCATGTCAATCCCAAGGGTGTTCCCTAATGAAAGAATACTAGGTAACAGCCTTCTAAAAGTTATATGACATCTTGAAAGCTTAGAAATTTAATTTTGGAATAACTCATACTTGAGGGAATACACCTAAGTTATATTATCTTGGTGCTATTCATGTTTTGAATATTTCTAATCACATATTTTTTTTCCTGCCATATTTTTACTCAGTAATTTTTGAAAAATCTATTAGTGTTTCTTACTACGTTTGTGAGAGGTGAAATAAAATGGAGTCACTTATGTCAAACAGTTTTAAAATGGAGCAGGGAGGCCGTTAAGGAGGCGGGCCTTGTCTCACCCTGTGCAACCATAAACTTATAAACTGGACCGAACTGCAATTACTCCAAGTCTACACAAAAAACTGCAGTTTGCTACAGTAACAGATTTTTGCTTGGTGACCAATTATATTCAGCCAAAATTAGTTTTCTGCCACCAACACAAACCAAAATTCCTGATAAACAATGTGTACAAGCATTCCCTTTTGTCTTAAACTTTCGGTCCCCTAGCAGAACACAATTTGGGTTGTTACCGAAATTTGTGCTTCTCAAATTGCACTACTGACACCCCCAAATAAATGCTTTTATTTCAGTCCTGCCTCTTTTCTCCAGGGACATTTTCAAGTAGAAAGATTTAATATCCTACTTAGTTGGGGGGAGTTTGCCTATCATTCAAACTATGCATATAGTTAAAACTTGTTTTGTGAAATCCAGTATCTTCTACTGCTGAACTCTGTGATTTGTGTCACAGGCATGAGCTCTCCGAAATTCGTTTTTGTTCTTCACAGCTTTGTGTCATCTGTTTTACTTTGGCCATGGAGACCTAACTACATCATAGCATTTGACCAAGGAAATAACCTATTCCTTTTTATTCCTGCTTTAGAAAATTGCTTTGTTTCTTTTCTTTTTTTTAATTTTATTTATTTATTTGACAGACAGAGATCACAAGTAGGTGGAGAGGCAGGCAGAGAGAGGAGGAAGCAGGCTCCCCGCTGAGCGGAGAGCCCGATGCGGGGCTCGATCCCAGAACCCTGAGATCATTACCTGAGCCGAAGGCAGAGGCTTAACCCACTGAGCCACCCAGGCACCCCGAAAATTACTTTGTTTCTTGTATTGGCATGAGAGGAGAGTGCCTACAAGATAATATTGAATCAGACTCAAAGCCAGTGGGTTTGGGTCATTAGCTTATGTGCCAAGTAACAGCTTCACATTTGGCCTGAAATCAAAGACATTTTTAAAAACTCTTAGTGCCAAATGTCTTTAATAAGCTATCCTCTTCCTCATCATCAGTACTGCTTTGCCACTTCAGATACGCCACTTTGATAAGCCTTCAATTTCATGTTATACATCAAAGAGTTTGGCTCTAAGGGGGGGTGATTAGTCATAATAAATATAAGTTTAATATGAGTATATCTTTTTATTGACTTACAATAAATATAAGTTAAATATAATTCAAGGGGTATTATCTTTAAGGGTTTTGCAGTTAACTCCTTTAATAAGGTTTACATCATCTAGAGCCTAGAATTTATTTGCAGTGCAGGCTTTCTATTATTTAATATATGTTTATATAATTATTGAAGACAACAAGAAACACATTTTTAAATAATATTCACAAGACTCACATGAGCATTTGTATTTTCTGAAAGAATTTCCTACATAGATTTATGCATTTGTTTTCATCAGGAGACAGACCTACGTGAAAATGAAAGTCCATTAATTTTTAAGATTGAGAAGTTTATTTTTCTTTCCTATGTCAAGAACTTCTTAATATAAAAAGACTGACAATTGGCATAATAATGTACAAACCTTGGCAAACAATATATTAATCTGTTTGGCAATGTACCAAATTACATCTAAACCTCTGTGCCAGTATGTTAATGCCTTTGTGCCTGTAGTGACCTCTTTTAATTTGTCATAGTGGCAGAAACAAATCTGTTAGCGAACAGTAATGTTCCAACTCTGTTCCATCTGTCTCCTAACCCACTGATAAGGACTCATTCATCCTGACCAGTTCCATTGTTTTTGCAATGTTACGTTACGGTGTTTTTCTGTACATCAGAGGATGCATCATAGGATCACTTTTAATGTAACTAAAATTTTCAGTATTCATTTCATTATAGTTGTCAGTGGCTAGTCCCCTAGATTATGACTGACTTATATAGAAGTTCAAAGACTGGGCTCCTGGGTGGCTCAGTAGGTTAAAGCCTCTGCCTTCAGCTCAGGTCATGATCTCAGGGTCCTGGGATCAAGTCCCACACTGGGCTCTCTGCTCAGCAGGGAGCCTGCTTCCTCCTCCTTCTCTGCCTGCCTCTCTGCCTACTTGTGATCTCTCTGTCAAATAAATAAATAAAATCTTAAAAAAAATAAAAAAGAATAAGTTCAAAGACCTTCATGTCCTAAAGAATTCTCCATAGATTAAATGCCATTCGATGACTTTACATGTATTACTAGAAACTTTATTAAATAGTTGAATGGTCCTAATGAAAGAGTTGAGACACTTGTACTTTTCAAAATTTATTTTTATATGTGAGCAATAGTTAAAACATATGGTACTTTTTTTTCCCCTAAAAGATTATTTAGTTATCCTTTCTGTCATTCATCACCAGCATCACTTAAGTTTCTATGGTGCCTTAGGGCTGACAGTTTTGCGTGACATTTTAATCATTTGGTCCTTACAAAGGATATATAGCCAGGTGGCAAAGTAGTAACTGTGCTCAAGCTGCCTGAATTCCAGTTTTTTGTTTTTTGTTTTTTTTTTTTAAACTACATGTTGCTTCTTTTCAGAAAAAAAAAAAAATCTTTGAAATATGTGACATATATCATTCTCGTAGTTTATGTTTGGAGGAATTCATGGGCAACTGAAATAAGTTGTCAGAAAAAGACTTATGTACTTGTCTATATAATATGTGACAGCAAGGCCATTATGCTTATCCATCTCAACTTAGCTATCTACTGACTAAATCGTTGCTGCTGGAATTATATACATATGAGGGCATACCTGATGCATTCCATATTTAGAAGCCATGACATGCAAATGTATTCTGACTCAGCAAATTCAAATTCATACTAATTTATAGATCAATGATTGACCAATGTAGCTACAAATCAGAATTGATTGTAGAATTTTGTAAAACACGTATTGATCAGGTAAAGACTTGTAAACCGTTAAGGAGGAATTGTGCAGTGAAAGAGAGAGAGAGAAAATCGTGTCAAAGCAAAAATTGTAGCAAAGTTAAGCAGTTAAGGAAGACTTCATTCAAAGCTATTGCATGAGGGTAAAGAGATTGAGCTCAACTTCACCGAAATCAAAGGCAAGAGATTTTTCTTAAGAGCTAAAACGGAGATTTGTAGAGAACCAGTGTTTGCTTATACATTGGCCAGAGAGAAGGTAAACTTCCTCATATATTCATAAAGAAGATAGTTTTACAACTTGGAGCAAAGTTAGGCTCCTACCTTCCCACTGAGACTGGCCAATAGGGACATCTTCCTTGATTATTGCATCTAAATGAGATGGTTTTTGGTTGTTGAAAAAGACATTCTTGGGTTTTGTAAAACTGTCAAGAGGCTTTTGAAAAGGATTTGCATCTTAAAAGGACAGAGGCAGAACTTATAAATTGTTTTGTTTTGTTGTTTTTAATGCTCTAAGAAAAGGAAGGTCAAGACTTCTGCTCAGCAAGAAACTTGTCTAAGATTTAATAACTTAAGAGAAGCATTAAGGTTGTCTTGGTGTATAGATAGATTTAAAAAGGGAAAATAATTAAGCAAAAAGTAAATATGGCCTTTTATCTTTTTCTTAAAGTTTTCATTTGAATTAGTTAACATACAGTATAATATTAGTTTCAAGTATACAATACAGTGATTCAACACTTGCATATAGCATCTGGTGCTCATCACAAGGGCAGTCCTTAATTCCTTAATCACCTGTTTAACCATCCCACCCACCCCACCTTCCCTCTGGTAACCATCAGTTTGTTCTCTATAGTGAAGAGTCTGTTTCTTTGCTTGCCTCTCTCTGTAATGATCTTTCCTTAAAGATGAATTGACTTCATAGGAACTCTTGACGTTAGTTTGCCACCACCTAATAGCTCCTAATTTAATTTCTGAGGCTTGAAATCCCATATAGTATCTTTTTCTTTTTTTTTATTTTCTGCTTTTCTTTCCTCCCTAGGGAAATCCAAATACTCCGTAAAGGGGAAATAGCAGTATCAGATCCTATTGGTCATTATTTCTTCTATTAAATAAACTGATTAGATCATTTCTTGAGAAGAGCATATGATTTGAAAAGAATGAAGTTTACCATTTGGGTGCCTGGGTGGTTCAGTGGGTTAAGCCACTGCCTTCAGCTCAGGTCATGATCTCAGGGTCCTGGGCCCCTGATTCCGGCTCTTTGCTCAGCAGGGAGCCTTCTTCCCTCTCTCTGCCTGTTTCTCTGCCTGCTTGTGATCTCTCTCTCTCTGTCAAATAAATAAATAAATAAATAAATAAAATCTTTAAGAAAACAAAAAGAATGAAGCTTACTGTTTAGGTAAGACTGGGTGTCTAAGGATGAAGCTAAGATATTCCATTGACAGATTTTAGTTTTGCACATATGTTCCTGATATTTGGGATGATTCTGCTGGTTCTAGCTATTTTACCACATAGAAATTGTTAGTGAGTTATCTCAGAGATGAAGTTTTTGCATCCTAAACCCCTTAATCATAGACACTGTGAGAGACCCCTTTATCAAAGGATAAAACCTTCATTTCCTCTTTGCATTTCCTATAGTTCTTATCCCGTGGGTCACTGGATATTTGATTCATTCAGTTCTTTCACTTATCCATCCATTTGGTATCTACTGGATGTAAAAACACAATGCCAAACAAGGCAGAATCCCTACTTTCAGCATCCTTACAAAAACACATTTGTAAATGCAAAATTATTGGCATAATGTGATAATGCTATCATCAGTTATGGACAGAGTGCTCGCCCAGTGATAGAAGATTGCTTTTTTTTTTTTTTTTTTCATTTCAGAATTGGCTTTTCTAAAAATTCAAACTGGGGTAGACCCTTAGGACTAAAGAAATATAGAGTAGTAATCTGAAGAAACAGACCAAGTTATTTTTTTTTTTTTAAAAAAAAGGACATGAGTTATGAGTCATCAGAGATTCCATAGTAGCTCATGTTGGCAGAATATTTGTCTTAAACCGTTTTTACTTCAACGTGTTTAACCCCATCTTTTAGTGCTTTCATTATCAGTTAGAAATTTCAGAAGGATTTGCAGAAAGAAGATAGAGAAACCCTGAACAAGACGGGAAAGAGCTCAAGCTTTGCACTTACCTAGTCTTGGTTAGATTGCTGAGTCTACCTCTTTTATGCAGATGCTCTTGGATGACAATTTAATCTGAGTGTAAAAGGGGACTGTTCTAGTTCTTGCCTCACGGGACTATGAAGATGAAATTTTTATATGTAAAGGCCTCAGCAAGGTGATTGGCTACTGTCAGAGCTTGGTAAAAGTTGAATGTTGTACTTAGACCACCATTAAATAACTGCAAGTTCTCCAGGCTGTGATGTGGAATTTTGTGGAATATCTGGTGCAAGCCGTAACACATTTTTGCTAAATTACAGTTTCACCTAAGGCTGATCTACCAATGAGGAAGCCACTTTCAGTAGTGTGATTAATAGAAGTTTATATGGGGAAAAAGAATAATTATTTCAAAACTTTAATTTGGTATTATCTTCTTCAAAATAGTAGGGTCTCATGATTAAAAGAGGACTATCAATTTAAATATGTTTAAATTCTGTAGGGGTTATAACTCAGTGAGTACCATAAGTATTATAAAGAAAATAAATAATATAAAGGCCCAGGAAAGAGAAATCTAGCCGAAATCATTTAAAATTAAAGATTATGAGTTTACTTTATACAACTTTTAGAGTAAGTTTTATTCCGGCAATATTTATTAAAATTCCCGAGTCCTTATTTTCCTAATTAAAGTAGTAGGTTTCACATTGTTTAGACACTACTATTGCATACATTGTGAGACTATAATCTTAATTTCTACGGAATTTAATAAATTTACCACTTACAATAAATTAAAAGTCAGAATCCTCATGTAATGGACTAGTTAATAAGTCTCACCAGCTGAGCAATTTGCTACTAATAAGTGACCCACTAAATCTGAATGAACCACATTTGTACATCATTGCTATCTTTTTTTTTTTTTTTTTTTTTTTTTTTGGTTTTTTGACATCATTGCTATCTTAATGGTTCAGTCAATACCAGGGATTTTTTATGGCAATATGAACCTGCTTCTCCTCTAAAGCTATATATAGGGGCTTTCCAAAGTGATTTTACATTTATTTATTATCTGGGCAGAGTAAAATATGATTAAATATGCTGTCATATGTAATCAGGTATTTTAAAATACATTAGCCCCCCCCTTATCCATGATTTCACTTTCTACATTTTCAATTTACACATTATAGTGGTCAATCACTCTCCAGAAGGAGATGATTTTCATGATGTCTGGTCAGAAGGGCAGTCGTAACCTAATGCTCCATCACAGTGTATACGTCATTCCCCTCACTTCATCTCATCTTGTACGTGTTTTATCATCACACATCATCACAATAACAGTGAGCACAGTACAATAAGGTATTTTGAGAGAGAGAGAAACTACATTCACATAACTTTTTTTACAGTATATTTTTATAATTATCCTATTATCAATAATTGTTGTTAATTTCTTACTCTGCCTAATTTCTAAATTGAGATACAGGTACCCCTGAAACAAATATCTGTAAAGGACCCCTGGAGTGTTTAGCTAGTATTTATCCATTCATTTGGTCCTGCCTATGAGGAAGATAACCAGATGTGGGGAAAAGAACCACCCAAAAGGAGCAATTGAAAGGGGCACCTGGGTGGCTCAGTAGGTTAAGTGTCTGCCTTTGGCTCAGGTTGTGATCCCATGGTCCTGGGATTGAGTCCCACATCAGGCTCCCTCATCAGGCTCCCACACTGGGCTCTTGCTCAGCAGGGAGCCGCCTTCTCCCTCTGCCTCTGCTGCTCCCCCTGCTTGTGTTCTCTCTCTCTCTTTCAAGTAAATAAATAAAATCTTTTTTAAAAAAGAAAAGAAAAAAAAAAGAGCAATGGAAAAATGAAAAATTTCTCTGAACTCAAGGAGGATTGGAACAGTCTATGTTACCACCACCACCAGAGTGGAAAGTCTTAGAATTCTTGGAGCATCAGGGAGGATCATCAGTACAGCATAATGATCCTCAAGATTCATGCACTTATCACAGAGTCGTAAAATACATGGAAATCAAACTGAATAGAGCTGAAGGAGGAACACATAAATCTATACCTGGAGTCAGAGATTTTGATACTCTTCTCAATGGTTGATAAAACAAGTGCACTGAAAATTAATAAGGATTTGAAAACTTAAACAACAGTCTAAACCAACCCCAACATTGATGTACAATTTTCTTAACGAATTTTTGTCTATGTTCATGAGGGCTATTTATCTGTAGGTTGGTTGGGTTTTTGTATGTGTGTGTGCTGGCTTTATCTTGTTTTGGTATTGAAGTAATACTGGCTTCATAAAAATGAATTGGGAAGTTTTCTCTTTTTTGGTTTTTTTTTTTTGAAGTAATTTTATAGAATTTGTGTTCATTCGTGTTTAAGCATTGGGTAGAATTCTCCAATGAAACCATCTGGGCCTGGGCATTTAGTTTGTGGGAGTTTTAAAATTATTAATTCAATTTCCTTTCATTGTGTTAGAAGGCAATTCAAATTATCTATTTTATGCTGGGAGAGCTGTGAGAATTTGTCTTTTTCAAGGAAAAAGTGAATATGGAAATGAACCATTTTGTCTAAGTTGTAAAATTTATGTTTACAGAGTTTTTCTAGTACTTCTTTAATGTCCTTCTGATGTCTGCAAAGTCTGTTGTGATAGCCACGGCTTCATTTCTGATATTGGTCATTTGTGCCTTTTTTCTTGTCAGTCATGCTAGAGATTTGTCAGTTTGATTGGTCTTTTCAAAGAACTCTTTCATTGATTTTTGTCCTATTATCAATCTGAAATTTCAATGATTTTTTTTGCTATTGTCTTTTCTCTACTTCTTCTGCTTTCTTTGGGTTATTTTCCTATTTTTTTTTTCCCTAGCTTCCTTTGGTGGGAAACTTAGATTATGGATTTAAGGCATTTCCTATTTTCTAATGCATGTATTTAGTGCTATTAATTTTCTTCTAAGCTCTGCTTTTGCTCTGTCCCAAAAGTTTTCAAATATTGTATATTTATATTCATTATATTCATGTATGATTTTAACTGTTTTAAATTTATGATTTTATTTCATCCTGTTATAAATCCCATGAGTACTTGGAAGTAATGTGTGTTCTTTGGTTTTGGGGTAGAGTGGACTATAAATGTTGATTTGATCCTATTGGTCAATGACATTACTGAGTTTTTTTTATATCCTAGATGGTTTTTTATATAACTGTCCTATCAGTTATTGGCTGAGAGGTATTAACATATCTAATGATCATTATGGATTTGTCTGTTTCTCCATTCAATTCTATTAGCTGCACACACACACATACACACACACACACACGTACATATACATATTTATATATATATATATTTTTTTTAAATTTGACAGAGAGTGAGAGCACAAGCAGGGGGAACAGCAGAGGGGGAGGTAGAAACAGACTCCCCACTAAGCAGGCAGCCTGATGTGGGGCTGGATCCCAGGACCCTTAGATCATGACCTGAGCCAAAGGCGGATGCTTAACCATCTGTGCCACCCAGGCACCCTGCTTCACATATTTTTTAATCTCTCTCTCTCTCTCTCTCTCTCTTTTTTTTTTTTTTTTTGGTAGATAAGCATTTTGAATTGCTATGATTTCTTTGTGATTGATTCTTTGTCATTATGTAATGGCCCTCTTTGTATATGGTAACTTCTTTTGTTCTGAAGTTTACTTAATTTGATATTAATATAGGCACTCCTCCTTTCTTTTAATGTTTGCGCAATATGCATTTTTTCCATCCTTTTATTTTCTAACTACCAATGTAATTATATTTGAAGTCAGTTTCTTATATACAAAATACAGTTAGGTCATTTTTTTTGTTTTGTTTTGTTTTTGTTTGTTTGTTTGTTTGTTTTTTAATCTACTTTGCCAGTCTTTGGTTTTTGAGTTCCATATTTAAGCCATTCACATTTAATATAATTATTGATAGGCTAGGCCTGTCTCTGACATTTTATTTTTGTATTCTCTATTTGTCATGTCTCTGTTTCCTTTTCTCTGTCTTTTCTGTTACTTGAATGTTTTTGAGAATTCCATTTTGATTTATTTTAAGTCTTTTTGAGTGTATCTCATTGTTTAACATTCTTATGGTTATTCTACCAATTAGATTGTATATACATTACTTATTACAGTCTCCTGCTGTTGCCATTTTACCATGTTGAATACTTTAGCTCCCCATGTTATTTTATTCTCTTCCATTTGTAATACACTTGTCTTAACTATTTTCTTTATATACATTTAGAACTACACCAGACAATAATATAAATTTTTCTTCACTCTTAAGATATGGTTTTTAAAAATCAAGAGAAAAAGAAAAAAAGAACAACAAAAACGTATGTTTTTGTATGCTGTGTTTTTTATTCCTTCTTAATATTCCAATTTTCTTTTTTTAATTGTTCTTTTTCTTAGAAAACTTTAGCTATTTTTAGGATAGAGCTGCAATTAAACAATTCTCTTAGTTTTACTTTATTTGAGAATGTCTTAATTTCCCCTGTATTACTGAGGGATATTTTTATTTTTACCATGTATAGAATTGTAGAGTGGAATGGGTTTGCTTGTTGTTAATTTGCTTGTTTTTAACGAGGACTGGAAATACATTGTTGCTATTTCCTCTTATCTCAGTAGTTTCTAATGAAAAATTCTTTGCCATCTAATTGTACTTCCTGCCACAGATAAGATGATGTTTTTTTTGTTGTTGTTGTTGTTTTTCCTGGCAGCTTTCAAGGCTTTTTCTTTCTCTCATTTTCAGAATTTTTTTTTAAGATTTTATTTATTTATTTGACAGACAGAGATCACAAGTAGGCAGAGAGGCAGAGAGAGAGAGATCTCCCTGCTGAGCAGAGAGCCCGATGTGGGGCTTGATCCCAGGACCCTGGGATCATGACCTGAGCCGAAGGAAGAGGCTTTAACCTACTGACCTGACTCACGCAGGTGCCCCTCGTCTTCAGAAGTTTAAATATCACATGTTTTAGTATTGATTTCTTTCAAAATTTGGATTTTGCTCAGCTTATTTATTTATTTATTTATTGCATCTATGATAGATTTTTCTAAACATTTTAGAGAAATTTTATTATATTCTTCATATGCTGAGGGTACTTTTTTCTAATCAAAAAAGATGGGGTGCCTGGGTGGCTCAGTGGTTTAAAGCCTCTGCCTTTGGCTCGGGTCATGGTCCCAGGTCCTGGGATCGAGCCCCACATCAGGCTCTCTGCTAGGTGGGGAGCCTTCTTCTTCCTCTCTCTCTGTGCCTGCCTCTCTGCCTACTTGTGTTCTCTGTCTGTTAAATAAATAAATAAATAAATCTTAAAAAACACAAAAAACAGAAAACAAAACAAACAAACAAAGAAAAAAAAGACTGTAAAATGTCCTTTGGTTATTTTGGTAAATTATTATCTATGAGGAGAATACAACATGGAAACCAGAGTATAGGATTTATGACCATACAGACCCAGGCTCAAATTATACCCCTTCATCTTAGAATCATACAACATTGTTTGCAACAACATTGTTTGCTCACTTATTGAAACTGTAGGTTTACTCATTTAGCAAATCTGGGGGAGATTTTGGCCATTATTACCTCATTATTACCTCAAGTACTATTTTAGCCCTTCCGTTGTCTCCCTTTAGTAGGATATCAGTTATGTCAAAGTTATTATTTTGTTATAGCTCACAGATCCATGGATATCCATTTACTCTTTTTCAGTTTATTTTCCCTGTTATTTAGATTGTGTAACTATAGTTCCATCTTCCAACTCACTGAATCTTTCTTCTGTCTCCTCAGTTCTGCTACTGAACCCATCTGCTGAATTTTGTATTTTCAGCTCTCAAATTTTCATTTGGCTCTTCTTAACATCTTCTGTTTCCTTGCCAAGACTTTCTATTTTTACATTTGTTTCAAGCATGTTCTCAATTGCTCACTGAAGCATATTTAACATGGCTACTTTAAAATCCTTATCAAATAAATCTAGCATTTCAGTCATTCCATGTTGGCATCTATTGATTGTCTTTTTCATTCAATTTCAAATCTTCCTGGTTCTTTCTGTTGAGATCTAAGCATTGTGGGTATTATGTTATCAGACTGGACTTCATATATACTTCTATTTTAATGATTTCCCCTGATACCACTCTGGCAGAGGAAAGGAAAGCATTGCTATCATATTACTTCCAGTTGGATATCATAGTCCAGGTTCCCACTTGGCCTCCATTGTCATTCAATGTGAGGGGGCTCCTCCTTACTGCTGGCAGGGGTTGGGTGTCTAGTCCCCATGTTGTCTCTATGGCAGAAGTGGCTTTGTTAATATTGGATGATGATACGAGTCCAGACTCTCTACTGTTTTTGCTCTGACAAAGCCCAAGTAGGGGTGTGTGGGAAGAAGTATCTCATTATCACCAAAAGAAGGCCAGACTTTCCTTGTGGTCTCCATTGATATCATATACATAAGGATCATTGTCACTCAGAGGAAATGAAATTCTCCACTCCCTGCTTGGCCTTATCTGACACCAGCCTTGCAAGGATGTGGGAAATTTCATTATAGTCTCATAAGTATGCGAGTCTCCATTCTTTACTCTCCCTCTTCTGATGTGGAAGGGAGTAAGACCAATTTTTTTCTGTGCTGTTTAACTATGTTAGCACAATTATTTAAAAGTTTTATATCTTGGTATGCTGCCTCTTTCTTGGTCATTCAGCTACAATGCATAGTGGTATTTTTTGTCTTTTTAAGATTTTATTTATTTATTTTTCAGAGAGAGAACTAGAGACAGAGCACAACAGGAGGAGCAGCAGACAGAGGGAGAAGCAGACCCCCCACTGAGCAAGGAGCCCAATGTGGGACTTAATCCCAGGACCCTGGGATCATGACCTGAGCTGAAGGCAGATGCTTAATCGACTGAGCCACCCAAGCATCCCTACAATGAATAGTTTTTGTTGGGTAATTTTTGTCTGGGCCTGTTGCAGCTATAGCTCTTAGAGTTCAGCTCTAAGTGTAAGCTATACAAAACAAAAAGTAAAAATAAAATAAATAAATAAACTTTTTGTATTGTTACTCAGGTCCCAAAGTCCCTACACAGTCTTCTCTCTCTCAGAATCTTATATTTTTCCTTTTGATTTTAAACAGTATTTGGTTTATAATTTTGAAATCCTTTAAATTTTTTAATATTATTGGGATTTACAAAATAACCTACTATTATCTCCAAATTATTTTTCTAGTACCTTATTTACTATTGCCTAGTTACATTTTAGGCTGTCATAACATTTGCTAGCTGCTTCTCCTGAGGGTTTAGTGGGGTAAAGACTGATCAATTAATTATCAAAATATTTTTCATATACCTTATGTGAATAATAATCTACATATGAAATTTGATAAAAATCAAATTGAGAAAATATTTGTATATATATGATAGTTATGACCCAAAACAACCATGACAACAACAGCAACAAAATGAATATACAAATATCAACAAGCTAACTGTTTTAAAGGCAAGGAAATAGAGAAATAATGGAAAAACTAGAGGCAAACGGCTAATAAAGTACAGGCAGATATTTCAATCATAATAGCAAAAGTCAACAATAGTATTTATTCACTAATTCTTTTGAAGAAGATTGTAGATATACCAATGAAAGTATTCTCTGAGCAACACTCTGTCTTGTCTTATTAATTCAATGAAATGTTGCTGCATTTTTTTAAAGTATTTTGAAACTATAAACTAATATCCTTTAAAATGTTCATAAACTGGCTCATAGATCTACTGATAAGAAGTCTGTAAAAAAGACATAATATCAATGCAAAGCATTGAATAAATGTTATAGTATTTTCTGTAATCCATCAGTTGGAATCAAACCACTGTCTAACAAAATGATGGTAAAATATATTATGAATTTATATAATATCTGTTATTGAAAAAAATATTTATCAAAGGATTTATTGACAGGGAAGTACAAAAGGAAAATCAGTTTATAGACTTGCATAGACAAAATGAGCTTAGCAATGCAAAATACGTAATATATGCACATATTTAATTACTTAACACCATTAATTAATGCCCTAGTGACAGAATTCTAGAAAGGTAAGTAAAAACACAATTACTGTCAGACTAAACCATTATGATTCTATATGCTTTATTATCTGTCCCATTACATTTCTAAAGGCTAGCTGTTGCTTTTTTTTTTTTATTTTTTTTTAGAAAATTATTTATTTATTTGCTCATTTGAGAGAGAGTGAGAGAGAGAGAGAATGCAAGCCGGAGTAGGGGAGAGGGGCAGAGGGAAAGGGAGAAGAGACTCTCCACAGAGCGTTTCCAGCAAAGATGGGACTTTAAACGCCCACTGCAAGTGGGTACATTTTCTAGAGCCTGTCAAGGCTTGCTCTTCCTTGAATGTCCACGTATGTGAAAGATTTTATTCAATAGTTTCTTATTATTCTAACTGGTTTTAAGCTGTTAAGATGACAAGTGACTTAGAGCCTGTTTCTCCTGGTTGGCAGCACCAGTCCAGGGCAGTGAGGAGGGGCTCCATGCCTGATGCGGGCCCAGAACGCAGGCAGCCCTGCTCAGAGCCTTGAGCCGCCTGCTGCCAGAGAGCCTGAAGGTGCAACTGGCCTCCTAGAAGCTGAGCTGCTGAGCTGCCTAAAGAAAATGGATCTGCACAAGTCAGACTGACACTTAGACAACAGTGCTATTATACAATGTTCTTGTTTTAATAAAACTGTTCTAAATTCTAAAACAAACACAGAAGAAAACATGGGGCCCCATCACAGGACCCTGGGATCATTACCCCAGTTAAAAGCAGATGCTTAACTGACTGAGCCACCCAGACACCCCTGTTGCTCTTTTTTTTATGGATCCCTTACTTTTTTCCTTTTTTCTCCCGCTAATGCTTTTTCCCTTCCTTCCTTCCTTCTTTCCTTCCTTCCTTCCTTCCTTCCTCTCTCTCTCTCCCTCTCTTTCTTTCTTTCTTCTTTCTTAAAAATTTTAGAGAGAGGTAGCAACAGAGATAGCCAGAGAGCACAAGCAGGGAGGAGAGGGAGAAGCAGGCTCCTGCTGAGCAGGGAACTCAACATGGGGCTCAATCCTAGGACCCCAAGATCATGACCCAAACTCCTCCAACAATGCTTTTCTAGAGCATTTTAAAATCAGTTTATTTTAAGATGTTAGCTGCATTTAAAGAAAAATTTTTAAAGTTTTTATTTGAATTGCAGTTAACATACAGTGTAATATTAGTTTCAGGTGTTCAATACAGTGATTCAACATACTTCTGTTCAACACTCAGTGGAAAACCTTTATTTAGCGCATACATACAAAAAAATGGAATTAAAGCCTTTTTTGTGAGTTTTTCTAATTCCATTGTTTTGTGTATATGAGCTAAATAAATGTTTCCTTATATAACAGTTCTCACATAGAAAAGTTCTGGGGGACATTCGTAAGTTTGAATGCAAAGTAAATAACTTTTGGCGGAAAAAGCAAAGATGTGGCTACATTCAGGTTGAATGGAAAATTAAGTGTTTCAATGTTAGTTCAAAATTAATATTAACTTTCCTTTTTAATATTTGACAAAAGAAATCATTAATTGTTAAATTAGATATATTTTTTCTAAGTCACTGTCCAAAAAAAAAAGAGAAAGTGAATTTTGATGAGTAAGAATATGAAGAGAAAAAAAGGCTAGAAAGAAATTATGTAAGATACTAAGATTTAATTTATACTTGCTTGATTCCCAAGAATATCTTTCTAACAATTAAGCTGTAATGAAACCTTCCAGTATAGGCTGTCAATTTTTGTATTCCCAGTAATACAAAGGCCTTGAGAAATTTAGATTCCCCTTTTAAAAAACAAAAAACTGTGGGGTGCCTGGGTGGCTCAGTGGGTTAAAACCTCTGCCTTTGGTTTAGGTCATGATCTCAGGGTCCTGGGATTGAGCCCTGCATCTGGATCTCTGCTTAGTGGTCAGCCTGCTTCCCCCCCCTCTCTCTGCTTGCCTCTCTGCCTACTTGTGATCTCTGTCTGTCAAATAAATAAAAATAAATAAATTTTAAAAATCGAGATGCAAGGATTTTAGCATTGAAAATGAAAACAAGAATTTTTGTATTTTCATATAGATTTAAAGAAAATTTATGTAGATACAATTTTTTAAAATCATGACACAATGTGATTAGCATAGTCAGAAAAAGGGTCATAGTTTTCAAATGATTTTGTATTTTTATATTGTTATTTAATTTGTCGTAAACACATTCAAATTAATATGATACCTGGCAGTTTGTATCAGACTTAAAAAAAATGATGTGTTTTATTATAGACATTTCCAGACACATTTTAAAAACTATCATTTCAAAGTGGAACATACCAGATTACTATGATTTGCATATAAGAAAAGTGACAGAGTGGCTTGAAAAAAACTAGAAGATATAGAGAAATTTGACATTCATTGATAGATATTGTATCTGAAATCAATATTTTTCTATAAAAGTCTTAATTAACCAATCTGATGTTTTTCTTGGCCCTGCATAGTTTGTATACATTTAGGGACTGAATCATAACATGCAAAAATAGCATATCACTTTCAAAAATTAAAAAGGAAATCGCTTGAAGTTCCACTTTTAAAATTTGTGTTTTTAAGAGGCGCCTGGGTGGCTCAGTGGGTTAAGCCTCTGCCTTTGGCTCAGGTCATGATCTCAGGGTCCTGGGATTCAGCCCTGCATTGGGCTCTCTGCTCGTCAGGGAGCCTGCTTCCCCCTTCTCTCTCTGCTTGCCTCTCTGCCTACTTGTGATCTCTGTCAAATAAATAAATAAAATCTTAAAAAAAATTTGTCTTTTTAAAAATCTATAAAAAGTATGTAACATTGTATGGGGTGCCTGGGTGGCTCAGTCAGTTCAGCATCTGCCTTGAGCTCAGGTCATGATATTAGGGTCCTGGGATCCAGCCTGCTTCTCCCTCTCCTCCCTGCTTATGCGCTCTCTCTCGCTCTCTCTCTCTCTGTCAAATAAATAAGTAAAATCTTTTTTTAAAAAAATAGTGTATAGCATTTTAGAATTTGGAATTTGGAATTTTAATTGAAAACTAAAATACAATTTTTCCAAATGTTGTTTATTTACAGTAAGTTTTTATTGCATATCTTTCAAACAAGGTCCTTATTAGAGGAATTTGTGTTATTAAGAGGGAATTTGAAAAAAAAAACTAAATCTTATTTTGCAACTTATTAGTATTTCTGCAACTGTTCATAAGAAAATTTTAAGGTAGTTATAATCCTGCATAAAATGAAATGATTCCAAAATTCAAGTATTTCAAAGTTTTCACTATGATTTCATGGAATGGAATGGAATATATATATGTGTGTGTGTGTGTGTGTGTGTGTGATGCAAGTAAGATGGTACAGCAAATAAGTGATAATCTAAGATTGGACTCAAGGAGATATGGGAGTACAAGGTTAGAATGAGGAAAAGTCATGAGAGTATTAAGTACATGCCACTGTTGTGTGCATGGGCTCAGTACTCTAATCTGTATGTTGCTAAATCTCATTTTAAAAATGTAAAATGTGCCTAATTATCTACTCACATGGGAAGAAGGAATCCTTTAAAAATAATATAATCCTTTAAATAAGGAATCCTTTAAAAATAAGATATTGCCTCAAGTCATAAATAAAGAGAGAAACCTTTGGAAAAGGGGAAATAAAATTTGTATATGTATACAACCATGAGTCATTTTAAAACTGATGACCTTCTTAAAATATGTATGATTATATTAAACTGTGTGTGAGAAAAGTGAAGGCATATAAAATTGCTGTAAAAATTTTGATAATTAATTTGTAAAATTTGAGCATGTAGTTGAATAACTAAGATGGGCTCCTCTTTTTTTTTCAACAAAAATTTTTATATTGTGAATTTTTCAGGTATATCCCTAGCACCATGTTTGAAATATAGCAAACTCTCAGTGAATAGTTTTTGCATAAATGCTATGTTAGATTGTGCAGATTAGCTCACTAGGCACCCATTCTAAAATCCTTCACTTTAGTGCTCCTTTACTATGTTGGCGGAACTCTCTCTCTCACACACACACACACACACACACACACACACACACACACACAATCAGATTCTTTCACACAAAGACTCACCAGATGAATTCAGTTAAGCCAAGTAGACATATTCACATAAGACTTGGAAAGCAGAATGAAGGAATGTGGCATGGTAACTGGACGTGAGAAGACATGGTACAAGCATCCATTTCTCTGAGGATAGCTCTAGCAAAGTTTTTGTTTGGTCTCTGGTCTTGTAGGGGTCAAGTAGTAGGCATTAACTTAGTGGGTTTTCCACTAGAACTGTCCCAGTTCCTTTAGTTCTGGTTGTATCATTCCAGAGTAGGTGCATTGTTGTCTAAGTTTCAAGCCATGCTATTAATCTCACTATATGCCCTTGCCAAGCTATGTGTTCATAGAATTGTGTCTGGTCAAAGGGATTTTATTTCTAATTCATATAAACTTGCCTTAAAGGCTTGTTGGGCCACCCTCATTACTAACAATATGGCACCAGACGTTGATCATCTGGTCTTTCTAGAAATTGTGTATACAACCAATACACTGTAAGATATTCTTAAAAAAAAAAAAATTATGTTAGACTCTGTTGTCTATTAACTCAGAAGTCTAACCAAAATGAAGAGCTCTTGCCTTTTTACTTCATGTGTGGTAGTAATATTGTTGTGATTCTTTTCTGTTATTTTTTTGTGTGTGTGTTTCTTGTTTACCTATTTACAATATGTATATTGAAAGAAAACCTTAAGCAAATAGTCTACAAAACTGGAAATTATTCTCTTGGTAGTTATTCTCTTGCATACAACTCAGGGGGAAAAACATTAAGTATAAAATATTGTGTGGATCGTGACATATTCTCACATATTTTTATTCTAAATTATTTCCATTTTGTTTGAACTGAAACCAAGCACAAAATTCTACACATATGAGAGCAAGCAAAAAATAACTGTTTTTCTTTGGGAAACACTTTTTCCAGTGGGATAACCTATAAAATACTCAAAATTGCTTTTTTATCAAGTCCATAGCTTCTTTATTACAACTAAACCAGTAAAATTCTAGCTCATCAAGATTTGTTTCAAAACTCCTGCCTTGCAACCTCCCTCCTCATCCTGAGCTATTATGTCATAAATCTTGCTCAATCCTAGTAAATTCCCACCTTTTGAAGGACTGCCTTAAAATCATCCAGCTCACAGGTTATAATTTAATTAAAATTCTCTGGAAAGGAAAATATAATGTTTAGAAATTAGTGGTTATAAAACAATGTTCTCTAATCCCATGTCCCTCATATATTCATTATAATTTAGAAAATAGTTTACACTAGTAAATATTGAGCACTAAGACTTATAAAGTGACTTATTTTCTTTTCTGTAACTGATTATGGGCTATGGGCTTGAAGAGATCTAACCATTCCTTCATACCTTAGTCGTCGTTGTTAATGTTATGTATTTGTAAATTGGTTGTTTGGGTTCCAGTGCATAAAGCAAAATAAAACAAAGCTCATAGTCTTCTGTGAGAATGAAATCTTTAAATTTTCCCACATTAACGTATGTTCTAACCTGACTATATACTAACTGGTTGACTGGTTATTCAATTTTGAACAAAAATTATGTTTATTATTATATTTCTCTTTTGGTTATAGTTTTCTCTAATTTTTTAAGGATTAAACCATGTGTGTGTGTGTGTGTGTGTGTGTGTGTATGTGTGTGTGTTTATGTTGAAGTGTATCCTCACTTCAAAATACTCTCCTACCATAATTTTATAAAATTTATATCTAAAACAATCTATAAAACCAAATGATTTACAACTAACAATGAATGCCTGTGAATATATTATTAATGACCAGCTTCAGGTATCTGTCTTGGATTTATAAGAAACCCAAGGGTCCATATTCATATATTTTCTTTAATTCAAGGTCTGAATTGCCCCAAACCCTATATAGCAGATATACTTTTGTTTGAATCACTTAACAACTTCTTACAAACATAAAAGCTGTACCCCACCTGAGGTGAGATTATCTGGCCAGACATACAAATTATTGATGTTTCTTTTACAGAAAGGACAAATAAGTGGAAAGATATCTTGTGTACATCGATTGGAAGAATTAATATTGCTAAAATATCCATACCATTCAGAGCAATCTACAGATTCAATGTTATATCCTATCAAAATTCCAATGACGCTTTTCACAGAAATAGAAAAAAATCCTTAAATTCATATGGAACGACAAAGATACTGAATAACCAAAGCAATATTGAATAAGAAGATTAAAGCTGAAGGCATCACACTTCCTGATATCAAATTATATTACAAAACTATATTATACAGTGTTTATACCAGTATAAAAGCAGATACATAGAACAATGGAAGAGAACAGAGATCCCAGAAATAAACCCAGGCATATATGGTCAACTAATCTCTTCCGCAAGGGTGCCAAGAATGCAAAATAAAAAAAAGATAGTCCCTTCAGTAATTGGAGCTTTGGAAAATTGGACAACCACATGCAAAAATATGAGCACCCCTATCTTTTACCATTCACAAAAATCAACTCAAAACAAATTAAAGACTTAAAAGTAATACCTGAAACCATTAAACTCTTAGAAGAGAATGGGAAAAGCTCCTTCACATTGGTCTGAGCAATGAATTTTTGGATATGTCCCCAAAAGCACAGATAACAAAAGTAAAATAAACGAGTAAGTTTATATCAAACTAAGGAGCTTCTTCACAGCAAAAGAAACTATCAACAAAATGAAAAGGCAGCCTCAAGAATGGTAGAAAATATTTGCAAACCATATATCAAATTAGGTAATAATATCCAAAACATATAAAGAACTCAGAAAATTCAGTAGCAAAAATTAAAAAAAAAAAATTAAAAAAATAGGCAAAGAACCTAAATAAATATGTTTCAAAGGAGACATACAAATGAAAGTAAATGAAAGTAAATGAAAATGTGTTCAACATTACTAATCATCAGAAAAATGCAAATCAAAATGACAGTGTGATATTGTTGCAGGATTGTAGGGTTCATGTCTCACGGAGTCAAAGAATGAATCTCATGGATTTAAAAGGGCGAAGTGAAGTGAGTTTATTAAGTGAAGGTAAGAACAGAAAGAAAAAAGCTCTCTAGAATGAGGGTTTCCTAAATGGGTTGACACTAAGAGTTTTTAGTGGCAGTCCTTAATTGAGAACTGACTGGGAGGCTTGTGGCCTTGAGATTCTTGTGCCATCTTGGTTTGTTCCGTATCTCTTGTTCTGATCTGTCTCAGTGTCTCCACCTGCAAAGAATAGTTTCAGAACCTATTGAGGGGAGTTGGGCCTCTTATCCCTCCTGCCTATACTTTCGTCCCTTCCCTCTTCCTGGGACAGGACTTATGGGCAGAAAGAGCTATATTGGGATTGTGAGGAGTGTACTTTTTAATTAGTGTACTTCTTAATTAGTGGTTGTGTACTTTTTAATTAGTGGGTGTTAGGGCCAGCGCGAGTCTTCAAGGAATTCAGAAGCAAAGATTTCAGGATGGTGAGGGGTCAGCTACTGCCAAGAAATGGTTACTTTTAAACATTAAGGCATTAAGACAGCCACGAGTTCCTTGAGGAAGGTCACACTCTGCATGTTTCCGGTATCTATCAGTGGGCTGCAAACTATAAAGAGATTTTAATTTAAATTACATTTCTTTTGCCTTTTTTCCCCAAAACAACATCATATACATCTGTTAGGATGGCTCACCCTTCCTCCCTTCCTTCCTTTCTTTCTAAGCAAATGTTGGTGAGGATATGGAGAAAAAGAAACCTTGGCACATGGTTGGTGAAGGTGTAAGTTGGTACAGGGAACAACATGAAGGTTCCTCAAAAATTAAAAAAAAAAAAAAAATAACTCCAGCAATTTCACCGGGTATTTATCTGAAGGAATTGCCATCAGAATCTTGAAGAAGTAGTATCTGCACTCCCATGTTCATTGCAGTATTATTCCCAATACCCAAGGCATGAGAACAATAGAACTCAATATAAATGTCTGTCAGTATACAGTAGTTTTTGGAGTAGTGTTAGCATCTGAAGCAGATGGCCAAGAAAGAATTCTTGAGATGTCTTTTGATCCTATTAAAGCACCAAGACAAGACAGTGGGTGGAAAGAGTTGCATTACAAGTGTGAGTGGTAACTGATTACAGACTTGGGAGATAGGAGAGGTAAGGACAAAAGGAGGTTTCCAAAAGGACTTTCATATGCTACAGGGGACTTAGGGTATACTGAAGGCCTTACCTTTGTCAAGCTAAGGCTGTGTTTGTTTTTTGTTTTTTCCTTTAGCAAAGCATTTATATTAAGATATTTGGCTGTTTCCTGGAAGAATGTTACATTCTGCCTGCCTTGAGTACTTGTCAACAGGCTGCAAGTTATAAGGAAATTTGATTTTACCTGCATTTCCTTCTGCCTTTGTTTTCTGCATCACTGTGGAGGGGAGGGTGATGTTAGGGCTCCAGGAAATTGAATCTATGGGCCTCTGCATGTGAGGTTATTGATAAGACTGCTTCTTCTTGTAAATCATTACGGCATTTCTAAGTTGAGGGAGACTCATTTTCTATAGAACTGTGATCTGTGTTAGTTAACCATTTGTTTTTCACTTCCCTTAGTTTTAGGGCAACCAGAAGTACCTAAAGAATATTGCACATATCCCACCCAGGAGTCGGGGGGTGGGAGGAAAGTGGGGTTTGTAGGGTGTCAACTCATGCTTTATCCTAAGTTTGCCTTCTGCTCCCTCATCAAATGGATGAATGGTTAATATATTACACACACTATGGAATAATATTCAGCCTTAAAAAATAAGGAAATTCTTCCCTTTGTGATGACATGGTTGGACATTATGCTAAGTGAAATGTTAGCATGGACAAATACTATACAACTTCATTTATATGAATAATCTGAAACAATCAAACTCATAGAAGCAGAGAGTAGACTTATGGTTGCCAAGAACTGGAGGAAGGGGAAATGAAGAAGTAATTGTCAAAGGGTACAAAGTTTCAGCTTTGTGAGATTAAATAAATTCTGGAGATCACTTTATACCATAATGCCTATAGCCAACAATTCAGCATTGTTTTTATAAAACTTGCTAAGAGGGTATGTCTCCTGTAAGAACAGGACACACACACACACACACATACACACAGAATAATAATAAAGGAGGTATTAGGAAAATTTGGGAGATGATGCATGTGTTTATGGCCTTAATGGTAGGAATGGTTTCATGGACATATACTTATCTCCAAACTCACTGAACATATACACTAAATATATATAGCATTTTACATGCCAGTCATATCTCAATAAAAAAGTAAAAACAAAAACATCTGGGAGCACCTGGGTACCTCAAGGTCTGACTCTTGATTTTGGCTCATGTATGATCTCAGTGTTGTGAGATCAAACCCCATGTCGGGCTGTGAACTCAGTGAGGAGCCTAGTTAAGATTCTTCCTCCCTTCTTCCCACTAAAAAACAAACAAACAAACAAAACAAAACAAAAAACCAACTATATAAAACAGTAATAGAGAAGTTTCCCTAAACTTAGTATAGGGCTAAAGTCGTAAACAAATCATCCCACTTTTCTTAAAAAAATAAAAGAACAAGATTATGAACATGTTAATATTTATTCTTCAGGAAAGAAGACTTTAACACTTAACACTTTTGGGGGGGGGGAAATAGCTCTAAGTTCATATAAAGTGAAATACAAAATTTCACTTAAAAAAAGAATATTTTCAATTCTGAAGGAAACAAAATGAATGAGTTTATCCCCAGGATGAGTTTTGTTGGGGAAATATTAAAAACAAAGTCTTCTCCCAATCCAGGAAATCTCTCCACAAAGACAGTAGAGAAAGAAGTTTGTTGTTGAATAACCCTGAATGCCATGCACTTCATAGACAGATTGCTAAAAGGTTGCAAAACAGAAAGAAACCTCACCTTTTAAATATCTAAGCAGTGACAACTCATTACATGCATGTTATCGGAACAAATTGTAACTAGTCCTCAAGTGAGAGGCTTGACAGCACTCTTTGTCACACATAGGTTATCCTAACTTCACCTGGCAGTTAGGATGTGTTATGCCCCCATAATGGGTCCGTGATTAAAGGAGCGAGACTGATACAAAGCGAAGGTCAAGCAAAGCTTTATTTCGCGCCAAGCATCAAGAATCTAGCCCAACATTCAGGGACGCACCTCTTACAAGAGAGGGTGATCCTTCTCTGTTTCACAGTCTAGCTTTTAAGGGCAAAGGCCATGCGGTCGGGCCTGGCCACGCACAGGTGGCCAATGCAATTGTAATACACACAGGAAACTCCACAGTGATGCTAGGTGACCAACTGAGTTACAATTTACCTTAGCAGACATTTGAACCAGCCTATTACACCTTGATTGGGATTGGCGCCCAAAGGGCGGGGCCCATACTCCTTGGTAATCAGGGAGACAGTATGCATCCCCTCACTGATCGGATGTCTCCACCTGGCCTGACCCACCTTTGTATCTGGGCTTTGTTACCTGAGGCTGGTTTCCGGGACTTGTCTCCAAGTAAATCCCCTGGGGGAAGGGGAGCAGGGACAGTTTCTAAATAGGTCCTTACAGGATGACTTTATGTTGGTTAATTGTTTTTATCTGGAGGAAAAATAAACCTCTCATTTCCTTATAACAAGTGGTTGTTTTGATACTTGAAATAGGCACTCATCTAAGCCTGGTTCCTATCCTATAGAAAGTAGGAGATCTGGGTGTATCTCCCGTGATTTGCCATTTCAAAAAAACGGCTCCCATATTTTTAACACACACCCTCTCCTCCTCCTCCTACCCCCCAGTGCAAAGTGGACAGGACCCCCATTGCTAAGAAGAACTGTACTGGGATTGTGAGAAGGGATTGAGTATATATTTTAAGTTGGGGGAGCAGAGATAAAGGGTTTCCAAAAGGATTTTCATATGTTAAAGAAGACTTACAGGATCCTGGAGGTCTGACTGTTGTCAGGTTAAGGTTGCTTTTGCTTCCAGCAAAACATTAACATTAAAACAGCTGTGAATTCTTTGAAGATTGTCATGCTCTGCCTGTCTCAAGTATTTGTCAATGGGCTGCAAGTTGTAAGGAAAATTTACTTTTATCTGTATTCCTTCTGCCTCTGTTCTCCTCATTATTTCCCCCTGAACAATTTTGATCCTTAAATCTTTGTTGAGGTTGGAAAGTCTTATATTCTGTAACTTCTTCCTGCTGAATAGGGGTCTAGAGATGTGCCTATGGGTCAACGTTGGTCCTTTGGGGGAATTTATATATAGGAGTTACCAAAGGCTGAGATAGCCGTATCCAAGGTAGACAACATATGTGAACCTTCTTGAGTAGAAAGGATCATGTGTAGGCTGGTGTTAAGGCAGTGAAGGAGTTTTGGCACCAGGCAGGGAGACACCAGAAAAGACAACAAAACAAGATTATGAGAAAAAGAAGCCCAATAAAAAAGGCCTTTGATAGATGACCAAAATGTTCTGCCAGTCCAGGAGTTTACCCAATCACTAAAAGGGAGAGAGAGAGAGATCATGTAAAGCACTAATTCTCAGGTCAAACACTGATAAAAGGGGTGCCTGGGTGGCTCAGTTGGTTAAGTGTCTGCCTTTGGCTCAGTTCAGGATCCCAGAGTCCTGGGATCAAGCCCTGCATCAGGCTCCCTGCTTAACTGGGAGCCTGCCTGTCCCTCTCCTTCTGCCGCTCCACTTCTTTTCTCTCACTTGGCACTCTCTCTCTCTCAAATAAATTTTTTAAAAATCTTAAAAAAACCAAAAGCTGAGAAAAAGCCAGCCAAGGAAAGGACTATTTAGTCTTTGAAAGTATTTATATACATTTTAAAGAGATGAGAAAATACTTAAAATTACAAATTTTCTAAGGTAAATTCTCAGAGAAAAGGGGAAGGAAAATCTCTTCTCCCATTTTCAACTGGGAAAATTAAGCCTTTTATTATTAGTTTGTATTTGTCCTTAGACTTTACATTTACAAAAGGATCTACAAATGGCAGCATATAGAACCAAGGATCAGTATAGAAGTTGACCTTTAATAGTAAGAAAGATTAGAAAGACCAAAAAAAAAAAAAAAAGAACAGAATAACCAGAGACTTTAAAAAAATATTGTGATAACAAAAAGGTTTATCTTAGCTATATTTGGAACAAAGCAGAAGGAAGGAAACTATTTCTAGAGGAAAACAATAATTGTTAAAATATTTCATTGGGAAAAACATGTATGCAACCATAACTTCATGTTGATTTATTTTCTTTATGAGGATTATAATATCCAAAATCTCAAAAAAAAGGCAATATCTAAGAGATTAAGGGATTTGTCTGTCTTTACAATACTTTATCTCTGAGGCCTGGAAGATTTCCTGGTACTTAATACATATTTATATAAGGTTTATTTATTAAATAAATGGGGGTTCATTATATTACAGTAATTAGAATACATCATTGGAAAAGGGAGTCATTTTAAGCATATGATTAAAATCATATTTGTATTTTAAAAACAATCTTTTAGAAAGTTCTGTGGAAGCTGGGTTTTTAATGTACACAACAAAGAAGGAAAACATGAAGAACTTTTACAGTGGGGAATTCAACTCATATTTCTGCCTGGGTTACTTAGCCTGCTAAGATATAGAAAGAACTGTCTCACAACCATAAAACACCCTGTGAATTTCTGTGGACTAAAATTTCTCCTAATCACCTCAGGCTCCAGTTTTTTGCATCTACTGAATTCTCATTATGTGTTTTATATTTTATGGCTGCTTTTTCATCTTTGCCTTGATATCAACAAAAATGTTAGTGAATATATCAGTTAACATTCAACCAGAGAAGAAAAACCTTGTGTTTGTGTGTGTGTGTGTGTGTGTGTGTGTGTGTGTGTGTGTGTGTAAAGGGATTTGTTACATGAAGTGGCCATGTACAATCATGGAATCATAAGAGCTGGATAAACAATGTCTATAAAACTATTGTTTTTACATCTAGAGCTGGAAGTTAATATCCACAGGGCATGTAGTCATTTAGGAAAAATGGTTGGGCGCCTGGGTGGCTCAGTGGGTTAAAGCCTCTACCTTCGGCTCAGGTCATGATCTCAGGGTCCTGGGATCAAGGCCCACATCAGGCTCTCTGCTTGGTGGGGAGCCTGCTTGCCCCCCTCTCTCTGCCTGCCTCTCTGCCTACTTGTGATCTCTATATGTCAAATAAATAAAAGGTTAAAAAAAAATCTTTAGGAAAATGGTTGTAAAGAAGGGACACTCAAGGGCACACTAAAATTCTCAAAAACAAATTGGATTCTCATAGGATGAACTGGACTCCATTTCAGTTCTTGTCACCTCTAATTTTGGTGGTCAGAGTATCCTGCAGAAGCCAGAGCCCTTCATCACTAAACTGAACACATACCTGTGGCCCAGGCATCAGAGAAACTTCAGGAGAAGGTAGAGCAGGTTCAGTGTGAGTCAGCAGATCAGCAAAAATGTCTGTGAGCTAAACAAAAATGGCGGCTGCTTCCCTTGTGTCCAGATCTTCCACTAATATCCTTTGTTGTTCATCCAATTTGGAAACATACAAGAAAATAAAATTTGGGAAATGTACTTTGGCCTAGTCAACATTACATATCACAAAGCCATCTGCATTTATAGATATATTTTCTTAATTCCCTCACTTCTCACCCCAACCAAGTACACTCTTCTGGGGCAGCCATCCACAGTGTATTAGACATTTTTGGAAAATAACAGTTCAGATAAAAAATTTTCTCAACCTCTAATGCCAGGTTGGGTTGTTGATTCCTTCTCCCTTATGTTTCTCATTCACACTCTGAATAACCAAACATATGTGCATTCACACCCATTCATAAACAATACTCCTCCCAGATCAAATACAAACCCTTTTTTAATTTTTTTGCATATATCTTATAAAAAGTTAAATCAATACTATAAAATTTACAATCATTTTCTGCAGCAACCACAAATTAGTCATTTTAAAAATTAAATCTTTTCTCTATCATTTTAAAAATAAATGTTGTTCTCTTGAAGATACTAAATACATTTGCAAAGTTATTTGTCAAGGTTGTCCAAGGAAAGGGTTTTTTAGATAACCCACAAAATAATCATTAGGTGGCACAATAAAAAATGAAATACAAGAACAAGAATGCATTTGGCATAATAAATAGCCTTTATTCTTTGCCTTGAAATGTTTTCCTCTTACTTATAAGTTTCCTTAGGGAAAATGTGTCCTTGTTGCTTATTCCCATTTAAATGTCCTGGCAAATGGTTATGATACATGCTATAGACCAATTTGACTAGTTTATTCTCATAAAGACAGAACTGTGATGCTATAAATTTACGATCTGCCAAATGTTCTTACATACTACTCTGCAACTTACCATGATCATCTATTATTTTTTTCTTTAAATATTCTATGCCTTTTGACAGAAATCCAATAGTGGTTGCATGGTTTGATGATATTTGGGATTTTCAAGGTCATTGTCAGTGACTGCTAGATCATGATCTCTGTAAATACACATTTTGAAGTTTTGTATCTTGTGACCTCTTACTATGTGAAATTAGAATTTATTTTCAGTATAATCCTGCTATCACAGGTATTTACTATAAACAATTATTATTCAGGAATTTACTTCCTTTTTGGGATTTACTGTGAACCAGTAGCTTTTGAAATTGAAAACATAAAATTTAGTAGTTATAATCTACGGGATTTCAGTGGATTAGGACAGAGTTTGAGATAAGTGAAGTAAGTAGGTATTCTGATCGCCAATGGAGGTGGATAAATTGGCATAGATATGGATATAGATTATGGTTTTTCAAGTACTGAAAAGATGATTTACATGTAAAGGAATGTAAATCACAGGAAATTAAAGCTCAGTTTAATATTGGTGTGAACTAATAATCTAATTTCCTATTATAAAACCAATTACCAATCTCATTCGATTTCTTTCTTTCAGAAATCCTTGTCTCCCCTTTGTGTGGATATGACCATGTTTTGTTGAGTCTGTCCACGTGACTCTAGAAGATATACGGGAAAGAGAAAGCAGTTATCTCTAAAGACCACCCTCAGAGTCAGAAATCACGTGAGCACTTAAGCATCATATTGGCATCAAGTCCGAGAGCTCAAAGATACTTTTCCTATTAATGTAATGACTGTAAAAATATTCATCAGCTATTGTTTTCTGAATTTTTGAAAATTCAAACTCACACTTCTATTGCCTCCTCCACCTTCCCAGATCTAAAGAAAAACAAACAAAAAACCCCAAAAAAGTTTTATTTTTGAAAGACTTCAACATTCTCATATACTTACCTCAAAACATTTTCACTGGTTTACTGTGATTCTTTGAAACCTCAAATATCTGGTTTCAGTTAAAAGGTATAAAAATAAAATGCCCATCAGTACAATCTTTTTAGGAAGCAAGTGTCCTGTTCCTATCTTGGGCAATTTAATAGTATTCTGCCTTTGGGTGGACAGTTGCCTCTGTTGTAAATTGGACGGTTTCCTCCCCACATACAGAAGGGGTTTGAGATTTAGAAAAACATTGTGTATTATAATAGATGAAAATTCTGCCCCAAGGAAAGAATGAGAGGAGGAATATGACACAAATATTCAGTTGGATTGATTCCAGATAAGATAATATTATGGACATGAGCACATAAACATAGAGTAGTTAAAAAGACCCAAGGAATGTTTATATTTTACCCCCAATAGATAAGCTCACTCTGATAACATGGTAAAACAACTTTTTATGTTAAAAATATTAATAGATCCTAAGGAAAAGTACTTCCATGCTGGAACAATTTATATCACTTTTTGTGTTAATGTCTACTATATATATATATATATATATATATATATATATAGTAGTATATATATATAAATTCATATCAAGATAGATATATATATAGATATATATATATAATTCATATCGATATATAGCCACAAAAATATATGTGAACAGCAATCAGGATTTAAAATAGGAAGCATTTTTATCATTTTTTGAATGTAAAATTATGTGAAATCATTAAAATACTGTGTCTCAGAGTCCAAAAGCCCAGACGACTATCAAAGAGCAAGGAAACAGCCTATTAATAAGTGTAGTATCTACAGTTTAAAAGATTATTTCAAAACATAAGCAGAAATACGTGCAGTGATATATAAACTTCAGTGTCTCAAAGGGAGCACATTCATACAACTTTTTTTTTCCCATTTATACGTCTTTTTAACAACTATCATTGTTGTTTCAACCAAAAGATGACAGTGTATGTGTATGTGTATGTGTGATTGAGAGGTAAGCCCTGTGATCAGCAGTCCTTGCCATGGACTCAGACAGACTAGGATTTGGTTTTCCCTTAGCCTCTCTGGTGCTATAGTTCACAGCTATTTGCAGTTGCCACTGTTCAGAGGCTACACGATGCCTTTATTCCAACTGAGAAAGGTATTGCATACCAAGTTACATTTCGAGCTTCTCTCATGGTGAACAATGAGAGAAACATGTTCTGCACCATATATACCCTGAGATGCTGTCTTGACCAAGTGACAAATCATTCTCCCTTGGAGTATCTTTATTTTTGTATAAATATCATATATACACATCTACAAGACTCAGGGAGTAGTTAAGTAATTATAAATAGGTCTCTGTAGTTCAATGATAAACCAATACTCTATTCTTTACTGATAAAAATGACATTTCAAATTTTTGGTACAGATTCTATTAAAATACATTAGTAGAAGTAAATTCCAACTATATTATTAGCTTGCAAAAGACATCTTAATTAGAAGACTATACCTGGTTATACCTAGCCTAGCTGGCAAGGTTCAGTGCTTCATAAATTAGCAGTTGTCACTTCTTTGAACTGTATTATTTACTTTTATTGCTTTAAAAAATCTTGGCTTGTTGGTTTAGGTCATTAAGCATTTATACACTTAACCTTCTCAGCACTAAAATCCTTGATTCTTTGGCAGTCCCTCAACAGATGGGATAGTGCTTAATATTTTTGTCCTCATAAATTGGAATATAATTCAGCAATATAAATTACTTATCTAAAATTGATTTGACTCTGGAAGCTAAAAATTAGGCACCTCATTTAAATGAGTTACTGCCTAATATGTCAGAAGATTTCATTCATTTTCATGGTCTAATTACATCAATCAGTTGCATCTAATAATTTTTAAAGTCAGCTTGCTATAAATTATAAATATATGGAGAACAAAATTATATCAATCAAATTATCAAGAGATCTAGTTTTATGAACTGGTGTGCCAGAATTATATCATAGCTCTTTTACTTAATATGCAATTAATAATTTTTTTTAAGTTTGCAAATTTGAATTTATTTTTTAAGGCTTTATGGGTTCAGTAACAAAGAGGAATGCCTTTAGTAAGACTATCTGGACATCACTTTCACCTTGTGCTGTATTTTTAGTTTCAGTCTTCACGACAGACCAATAATTTAGATCAGAAAATATCTTGATATTGGGACAAATAAAGTAAAACATGAAACAAAACAAATCAACAGACCTTGAAAGTTTTAAATGCCTTTGCCAGCCTCCATTTGAAATCCTCTGTACTTCTCTGGAAAGTTCTTCATTCTGCATGGATGTATCAATGTTTCTTTCTGTCTAAATCACAGCTACACTTTTCTAATTTTCATTATTGCAAAAGGACTTGTAGAAACAAGGCTGCTGGAAAAGATTTTGGACACTTAGCAGAAGCCCTCAAGAGCAATATTTTTGAGAGAATCAATTCATATTATCTCAGAACATGTCCCTTCCTTGTTATTCCCAACAAATTTTACTATTATTTGATACTTTTCTCCTTTCTTTATTTTCCCCCTCATTAACTATTCATTAGTCGTTTCCTTATTTATTTATTTATTTTTTAATAGCTATGTCCTAAGCTGGTTGTTGAGAAGGGTAAATTTTTTTTTTAAGATTTTATTTATTTATTTGACAGACAGAGATCACAGGTAGACAGAGAGGCAGGCAGAGAGAGGGGAGGAAGCAGGCTCCCCATTGAGCAGAGAGCCCGACGTGGGGCTCGATCCCAGGACCCTGAGATCACGACCTGAGCCGAAGGCAGAGGCTTTAACCCACTGAGCCACCCAGGTGCCCTGAGAAGGGTAAATTTTTAGATCTAAATGCACTGCACAGTGTCTAGACATATTAAGTGCTTAAAAAATACCTGATGCATTAAAAAAAAAAAATCTTTGCAAACATACTTACCTTTATTTTCTTTCAATTAGAATTTACAGATGCCATATAAAATATATGAACTTTTAACCAGATTTCCCCCCACTTTTTTTCAAGGTCAAAAGCTCAACTTTATTCTGGAGATGATTATGGATTAAGAATCGTCTATAACCTTAGCTTTTCTAGCCTCACTGTAGAAGAGTGTGAAGTAGAAATACTACTGCTGCTGATCATGCCAGGTCCTGAGGTTGTCTGTGTCCAGCAGCAATGACTGGAAAGGTAGAGGGAGCAGCCATATGGTGACTATTAAGATAAAGTTGAGTTTTTGTACAAAGCATTAAGTGAAGCCAGAAGCACAGTGGAAGATGAAATGGGAATTTATGAAGAGCTTAGCATGGCAACTTTGGGGTATGTTGTTTGTTTTGTTCTTTATTTTGAATCAGATCTTAGCAAAATGAAGTGCAGAGCAGCAAATTTGGATGAGAAGAATGCAGAATGATTTGTTCCTTAGGAATAGGCAAGAGCTACAAATAATGGGGAGGGGATAATTTGCTGTGGACAGAGTACCTTTGCTATGTTTTCTTTTTTCCCTTGAGAAAATGGTATTTCTTCTGTGCTGAACTTTCTGAGAATGTGGATATTTTTATATCCCTAAGGCAAAACTTATATCCACAATGCCATTCTCACCATTTCTCTCAGTACCCTCATTTAAATGACATCCTTGCATATGGAATATACCTGATTAAGCAGAAACACACTCTGCCCAGCTGTGTGAGACTTTAGGGAGGGATTTGAGAATGTAATGGCATAACTCATGTAGTGTTATAGTACCCAAGGTGATCCAATGTGAAAGGAACTGTTTTTATTGACAGGTTTTTGTTTTGTGTTGTTTTTGGCCAGATTCCAATCAAGGAGATAGGTTTACTGCAGCTATCTTTACCTATTATGGAAGAAAACATAGAAACATAACTCATTGAGAAAGGATACATCATCCCACCATGGCCCATTTTGGAGGGAAAATCAAGGCTGTGTCTTTGAACACCCTATCCTGAGAGTCCATCTTAAGGTTCATGGAGCAGAAAGCATTTTGTAAAGCTTATCAGGAGAAGCCGCTCTCCTTAGCATTTCAGTAGTATTACTTCAAAAGGCCTCATGAACAAATGTTCACTTAGACATTGGGAATGAGGTATCATTGAGGAAACAAGAAAGAGACTGCCTAGCACTACCTAGACATGGACTATGAAACATATGATGTACAGAAAAAAGTTATATAGACCTGGAAGAAAAGATTCTAGTTGTGGTAGATGAAATTCTAAGGAAGACTGCCCAAAGATTCCCATCCCCTGGTTATGCAGTGAAACATAAACCTAGGTACTGCTGAAAACAGACTTTGCACAAGGAAATAAGGTTACAAATTAAATCATCTGACCTTAAAATGGGGAGATTATTTTGAGTTCTAGAATACGTCACAGAAACACTATCTGGAAACTCCAAACATTTGTGTGACACTGAAGTATATATTCAATAATAATTCATCTTATTTTTTCCTCCATCTTTTTGAAATACCAGAACTATTGAAACATGTTGTAATTCTCCTATTTTGTTTCATTGCATTTTTTCCTGACTCTTGTCCTGGACTTTTTTTTTTTTTTTCTATTTTTTTCACTATCTTCTATTCTTTATACCTGTTTACTTATGCTGTCTAACTTACTTCTTGTTCTCTTCCCTTTTTTCTCAAATATACTTCCTTGGTTTCATGCAATTCTATGTCCATATTATGTCTTTTAGATACATACATACTATGTATACCACAAAATTTATAGAAGTCAAATTAAACGCATAGGTCTTTAAGTTTTATTGTTAAATCTAGACATGCATTTCATCTGCTTGTTCTACATTAACAGGAATTTTAGATTTTCCAGCAATACCATAAATTCAGCATGCCTCAAACTCCTTTGCCTGTGCAATCAGTTCTTTTTACTTTATAATATCTACAAATGGAGCTATCCCCTAAGAAAAATTGGATTCCTTTTGATGATTTCTGATGCTTTAAGAGTTTTCATCTATCCTTTTATTTTCAAATTGGTATAGCATCTACCTCCAGTACATCTCTCATACATCCCTTCAATTCTGATTATTCTCTTACCAAGATTATTGCAGAGCTAACTAACTCCACAGTTCTCCAACTCCTCCTATGTAATAATGTACTTTATGGTACAAATCACACTTTTGTCACTCACTTGGCCAAAAACTTTCAAACCACATTGCATACAGATTCTCTCTTCCCCTATTTCACTCCACCACAGATCATTTTAAACTTTTCTTCCTTTCAATTTCCTATATAATCATCTAGATAAACCACTTCTGTGGATTCTTGTGATCAGACTTCCTAATTTGATCCTATCTACCAGGAACTCCAAGTTGTATCATTAACACATGGCCACATTTTGTCTTTCCTCATGAATTTCCTTTTGATGTCCAAGCTAAATGATGCTGTCTTTAAATATGTATGTTTTCAGATATTCTTTAATGCCACTTAGTTTATATTGAACTTTTTTGTGTTTATATCTCATGTTCTACTACCTATTGTTAGCTATGTTAGATAATGTAATGGTGTCTTATATATCTTTATTTGCAGTCCCTAGTACATTACCTTACTCCCAAAAGATATTTAATACATGCTTGCCCATTTAATTTGTTGAATTGAAGGAGAACTAAGTAGGAAAAAAAAAAAACTACCAGATTTATCTTAACAATAAATAATACATTTACATTCACTTCTCAGAAATATTTTACTTTTCTCTCAATAAATGTGATAAGCCCCCTCTTCATTTACAGCATTCCATAAAAATTTCAGAAGGACTGCAGGAGAAGTGACATGATTATTGATGTCCCTTGACTTCCTGCAAAGTAAACTAGTCAAAGGTTTATTATTCTGTCAATTATTTCCAAAGAATGGCCGTTCTTTTCTTGACCTGGTTTATGTGTACTCTTTACAATTCTAACATAACTTGACACTAAATGGAACTAAGTGACAGAATAAACTAATATTCAAAAAGACAGCATGTGCTGTTCACTTATTCACTGAAACTAACTCACAAATAAGATTCCAAGAGCTAGAGTTCACTTTCCACAATATCATATTTACTTTATTTACCATGTTATCATTTTAGGGGGATACTTCCTGTAAGATAATATGGAGGTGCGTAACATAAAAGCAGTAGCATGTACATAACAATGCAACTGAAAACACAAAATAACTTACCTTTTAGTGGTCTTTTAAGTTATCTTGATTCCTTATTAGTTCTTGATTGTCTTATTAGTTATCTTGATTCCCCACATATCAATTTCATTTGGTTTTCCTTAGTTTTGTAATCTGTATCTTATTCAGAATTTATCAGGATATAAGGTGCTCAGGCATCACCCAAGGATCTCCAGCCCAACAGATCTGGATTTTTAATATGCTCTCAGTTAATGCTAAAGCTTCTGATATGAGGACTGAACTTTAAGCAGTAAGAAACTCAACTATCGAAAGAAATAAAGGTTAATCAACTTAAAAAAAAAAAAAGAATGAAAGAAAACCCTTAATTTATCTCTAGAGGCAAAATGAAATTGGATGGAGGTTGAGGAGATAGCCAGAAAGTTAACGTGCCTCATATTTTAAGATATTTTATTAGGATATTTTAAGATAATATAAAGTTTCTCTATTTTGAAAGAAAGTGCACTCTACCTTATACAGTGGTTCTTAACCCTAGCTATATAGTCTAATTATGTGATGAACTTTGAGAAAACAAACAATGATGTGGACTTTTGTTCTGGCTATGACGAAGGAGCAGGGACTAGATGTCACCTTTCCTTCTAAACAACTAAAAATTGGACAAAATATATGAAACAATAGTTTTCAGTCATATACTGTAGCGGTTTATGAACCCTGGGGAAAGGAAAACAAATGACAGAATCCCTGCGCATGTTCCAATTTCTGTCAGAACATGCATTCTGGTCTCTGAAGTGCGGGTGGATATCCTAAGTGATCTTTGTGGACTTGCTGAGTTGAGGATACAAACATTGGTCTTTAAATCTAGGTGGATAGAAGTTGTATGGAAGAGTTCTCCGTATGAGAGAAACATGCGCAAAGAAAGAGTTTCAGAATTTGCCTGGTGGGAACTAACAAATTATGGTGAGTGAGGGGCAGTATAGAAAAGAGAAAATTAAATAAGCCTCAAGAACAGAATTCAAGGGTAAACTGAGATTTACTAGTTCTACTGAATGAAGGAAAGAGAGGAAACGGGGAGGCTATGTAAGTTAATTAAATCCTCAACTTTTGTATAAATTCAATAGATTACCGTTAAAGTTAAAGAAATAGAGATAAAGTTGTCATGTAACTTTTATTTAATAGCTTCATGCGAGCATATGTGAATCTCTCCTACCAGAAGCAACCAAAAAGATAAGAAAGGAATGCGTATTAAGTAACCTGTCTCATTGGAAGCTGTATTTGATTCAAATTGAACCTTTTATTTACCTTAGAGCAGCCAAGATAGAGCTAGTTTTATAATCTA
Organism: Enhydra lutris kenyoni; assembly: GCF_002288905.1. NCBI lineage: Eukaryota > Metazoa > Chordata > Mammalia > Carnivora > Mustelidae > Enhydra > Enhydra lutris. Next base: position 26,458,235 of record NW_019154099.1, on the reverse strand, counting down.
GCTGCTCTAAGCTGTTCCTTTTAAATTATGTGTAATGTGCACTATAAAATCAAAGTGCAATATTGGAAATGTCTAATCCTATAGGGCATTGTATGTAAAATAAGGATGATATAATTTCTTGGCGCCCCTGAGTGCCTCAGTTGGTTAAGTGTCCAAATCTTGATTTCGACTGAGGTCATGATCTCAGGGTTATAAGATCAGCCCCGAGTCCAGCTCCGTGCTCAGCCGGGATTGCTTGAGATTCTCTCGCTTTCCCAATACGCCTCCCCCTTATTGCACTCTCACTCTGTCTCTAAAATAAATAATAAATATTTTTAAAAATTTACCTTATTTATATAAGGGAATATATAAGAATAGAGAAGTATAGCTGAGTTTTATGTTCTACTAAAGTGCATGAAAATGTTCCTATATCTTTCAGATTTCATCACACGTGTCCATAGAATCAGTTTTACCACCTTCTTTTTCTTGTGTTGTCTATTTCTTTTATTCAGTATTTTCTCACATGTTACATTGTCACAACCAAAATAAAAACACATTGAAGTTAAACTGTGTGATCCAAGACCTAAGACATAGGCTATATATGAAAAATTCTTGAATGAATATATATATTGCAATTTATATCACTTTAGATTTACATCCTGCTCAAAGTGATGTTATGTAATAGGTAGACATTCTCCGATCTTCTTCCATTAGAGGGAAATACCTCACCAATCATCAGGGTGCTAAATAGCCCCTCATCTCTCAAAAATTAGATTAAATAAGTGTTAATATTTCCTATGTTCAAGGAAGAAGAAAAAGACAAGTAAAAAAATCATAGCTAAATGAAAACAAAACATTTTTTATATTTTTCCTGTAAAAATTTTGTTTTTAACTTTTGATTGCACAATGAAAAATGCATTCAATTTCATTTTGAATCAGGTTTTACAAGTCTGTTTTATTATAATTTTATACTTTTATGACTTGATGAATATAACATTTAATTTGCATTCCTCTAATGATATGTAATATTGAGCATCTTTTCCTGTAACTGTTGACCTTTCAAATATCTTCTTTGGAGAAATGTCTGTTCAGGTATTTCGTTTATTTTTTGATTGGGTTGTTTATTTTTGTTTTTTGTTTGTTTTGCTTTTCTGGCTGTTTAGTTGTATGAGTTCTTTATATGTTTCAAGTATTAACCCCATATAATATATGGTTTGCACATAGTTTTCATCGGTTGTCTTTTTACTTGGTTGATGGTTTCTTTTGCTGTGCAGAAGCTTTTCAGTTTAATGTAGTCTCATTTGTTTATTTTTATTTTCCTGCTTGTTCTTTAGGTGTGATTTCCCAAATAATCATTACAAAGATCCATATCAAAGATCTTTGTTCCTATGTTTTCTTCTAGCAGTTTCATAGTTTTAGGTCTTACATTTAAGTCTTTAATCTACTTCAAAGTAATTTTTGTGAATGGTGTAAGATGTGTATCTGGTTCTGTTCTGTTCTATGTGAATATCCAATTACCCAGAACCATTTGTTGAAGAAACTGTCTTTTTTCCATAGGGTATTCTTGACCCCCTTGTCAAATACTAGTTTACTGGAGGCTTGGGTTTATTTCTGGGCTCACAGTTCTATTCCATTGGCCTATTTGTCTGTTTTTAATGTCAGTACCATACTGTTTTAATGACTTTAGTTTTATAGCATAGCTTAAAATCAGGAAGCATGATACTGCTTTATTTTTCTTTCTCAGGATTTTTTTGGCTGTTTGGGGTCTTTGTGGTTTCATAAATTTTGGTGTGTTTTTTCTATTTCTGGAAAATGCCATTGGAATCTTGATGAGGATTGCGTTGAATCTATAAATGGCTTTTGGTAGTATTGACATTTTAACAATCACAATGAGCTATCACCTCACACCTGTTAGAAGTGCAAAGAGCTCAGACCTGTGGTTACCAAGATGGGGGAGGGGGAGGATGGTTGGAGAAGATGACCAAAAGGTGCAAACTTCCAGTTATAAGATAAATAAGTACGAGGGATGAGATGTATAGCATGATGATTTTAGCTAACTCTACTATATGATATATAGGAAAATTAAAAGAGCAAGTCTTCAGTTCCCCTTATTGGCAGATGAATATTAGCTGAACCCATGGTAGTAAGCATTTCATAATACATGTAAATCTAACTATCATACTGTTCTTAAACTTATACAGTGACATATGTCTATTATTTCTCAATAAAACTAGAAAAAATAAAATTTAAAAACACCCCAACCCATTTTCAGAAATTCAACTCAAGTGCTATTTCTTTTCCAAGGAAGGATGTGAGCTTTCATAGTATCTTGCTCTGTTCTTCCATATGTCATATTTGATTTCATTTCTGTTTTCTACTTCCCTGACTGCTTTTATCAGTCCAGTGCTTGATACAGGCGAACAGCCCTGACATTTAAAGAAGAGCTTGAATACCATGGACTTGGCATTCAGAATCACATTTTCCAGCTGGAAATCCCCAACCCAACATCTTTTTAAGCGTTAAACCATTTATTTAGAAAATCATAATAGAAAACAACATTTACTTCTTTAAATCCCATCCTCTTTTCGATTAGTATGAACTGTTTCACACAATCAAAACATTTTATTTAAGGAATTATTTAAACACGGGCTTATTGTGGCTCAATACAATAAGATATTCCTTTTCAATTATGTTAATTCAATACTTGCAATGATATTCCTCTTTCTCCAAGTCAATATAAAATTACAATCATATTCATTTTTTAGGTTCACTTATTTCTTTAGGAGTATGAACATTTTGAATAGTCATTCAATACTCAAAATTAAGGAAATTTCGTTCTTGACACTTGATTATATTAGATAATATTATTTGATTTTATGTTCAAGAGTAAGTGCTGTTATATTTGCTGTTTAAAAATTATTTAAAGGATCTAATTTTGGAGAAAGCGCTATATTATGTTCAATAGATAAAATGAATTACTTTAATTTGCTAAAGATACTTAGGTAATCTATAATTAATCATATCCATCTTTTGTTGAGAAAATATAAATTGTAATGGAGAGAAAACAAATAAAAGAAGGCTTTTTTCCATCTGTCCCATATTTCTTCCTATACTGCATAAATGTAAGAGATTTGTCTGATGAATGCAGAATAAAGTAAAATGTGTGGCTATATTTATTTAGAATTACTGAATGCATTTTAGTATATAACCAACTAAATTAATTGTGAAATATATTTTATTTAGAATTGCTGATGTAGTCAAATAAAATAAAAATGCATTCAAAATCAAAACATGAATTATTTTTTAAATTGCTATCCTTATCCTTTACTGAAGGGAATGAGGATATTTTGCACAGCAATGATATGCAATTTTAAAGATAGCGTGTTTCCTTCTGCTGACTGGTAATATATTTATTCTAATATTTTCAGGAATTTGAAGCATTACTTATATTATTTATTCAAATCCTTTATCATAAATTAGATTCTGAACTTCAGAATTTAATTTAATTAATATTTTAAGATATAAATTATTAACAGATTGTTATAATCAATAAGATATTAATAATGATAAATATGTAATAATAATAATAATAATGAAAGCAGTATTGTCCAAATCCAACTCCTTTGCCTAAGGATTCCCAAGGTAGTAGAAAGCTCAGATGATTATTATTATGATGTATCTCACCGAAGGCAGGTGTCTTGTTGCCCAGAGCAATGGTTCTCAAAGTGAAGTCCCTAGGCCAGCAGTATCATCTCACCTGGGAACTATTTAGAAATGCAAATTCTTGGGCCCCTAGTGATTATCATGCATGCTAAATTATGAGATCCACTAGCCTAGAATATCCCAGAAATTTTTTCCTCCTGTCTCCTTATAATCAGACCCAAATACAGCTATAAAATCTCCCAAACACATCTGCAACAACCACATCTTTTCATAATCATGGCTTATCTTCCATGAGAAATAAAGAAAAAAAGAAAACTTTATTAGCCTCAAAAATTAATCTGTTACATTTTAAATATACGGTATTTTCATTTTGTTTTCTCATACTCTCAAAATCATTTTGTTTTCTCTTTGTTTTCAGAACACTAGTAAAGGTTGATGCCATGTAAGTGTTATAGTAAAATAAGTTTGTTTTCTTATTTATACCAGGGTTCAAAGCTTGACCCATCTGTGTTACTGGCAGTCTGATCTTAAAGCTCTCCTAATTGTAGTTTCCAAAACTATAGAAAAGAAATAATTACATCTACGTTTTTTGTTTTGTTTTGTTTCGTTTTATTTATTTGACAGAGGGAGAAAGAGCACAAGTAGGCAGAGAGGCAGGCAGAGGGAGAGAGGGAAGCAGGCTTCCCATTGAGCAGGGAGCCTGATGTGGGACTCAATCCCAGGACTCTGGGATCATGACCCTAGCCTAAGGACCCCGGGACCATGACCTGAGCCGAAGGCAGAGGCTTTAACCGACTGAGCCACCCAGGCGCCCCACATCTAGGGGTTTTGTGTAGATTAAATAAAGATGGATTAAATGAATAGATTAAGTGAAATACTTCTTGTAAAGTACTTGAAACAATGTAGGAGCTCGATACCTGCATTTGCTTTCTTATATTTTCTTATATATACACATACATATATATATATATAATTTTTTTGCAAATAATTTCTCAGTGGTTCTCTTGCAAATAATGTCTTGAAGTGATTGTCAAAGTAAAGTTTCAAAATATTTCTAAAAAGTAGTTTTACTCTAGTAGCTCTGGTAAATATAAAGCATGTCCTCTGTTATTTTCCTTTGAATATGTAACTCTTCTAAAATGCTCCTATTTCATCCAATTATCTGTGTCATGTGTAACAATTCTGCCTCTTCTATTTATTTTTCCTATGGAGGTATCAATAAATTCAAAGTAGAAATCAGCATTAGCTTTTGTCCTTGATGCCACATTACCTAGTAAAAGGCTTTGCAGATATCGTGTGTTTATAGCAGAACACCTAGCCTCATCACCTTAGAAGAAAAAAATAATTTTTAGGCATTCTCATAATTATCCTTCACTTAATTCTGCATTAATACAATCCACAGGGGCGCCTGGGTGGCTCAGTGGGTTAAAGCCTCTGCCTTCGGCTCAGGTCATGGTCCCGGGGTCCTGGGATCAAGCCCCGCATCGGGCTCTCTGCTCAGCAGGGAGCCTGCTTCCTCCTCTCTCTCTGCCTGCCTCTCTGCCTACTTGTGATCTCTGTCTGTCAAATAAATAAATTAAAAAAAAAAAATCTTTAAAAAAAAATACAATCCACAAATGCTAGTTAATTTTACCTTTTGAATTTTAAATATTAACCCTTTTGCTGTTTTATCACAAAGATCTTTTTTCCTTACATTGGTTTAAATTCTAGTAACTCAAGAAATCATTTACCATTGTATACTTTTATTTTTCAGTGTTTTACTAAATCCAAAAAGCTTCCACTAAAACTTATTTAGTGCCTGTCATGTATAGTTGAAGACATTGCACTGTTTCATTTTTCTGAAGTTATAATTTATTTTATATGCTCAATGACTGTGTAACCTAACTTTTCTTTTTCTCCTTATTTCTAATTCTTTACATTATGTGCCATTGGTCTTAACACTAAAACAGTTTTGTATTTCATATTTTCTAAAAAGATCTATTTTATTTCCTCCAGGAGCATTCTTATGGCCTAGACTTACTCATTATTTCAGTCATTCCCCAGATATATTAGAACAGAAATATATTGAGTAATTATGGAGAATACCAGAGAGATTATGGCTTTGTTTTCTTGAATTTCATGGTCAAGAATGTAATATAATGTCTAAAATTTTGATTAAAAAATAGTCCTATAAAAGGAATTATTGTACTGTGTTAATTCTGTTATTAATACTTAATCTTTTCTGGGTGGCTCATTAGGTTAAGTATCTGCCTTCAGCTCGGGTCATGATCTTGGGGTCCTGGGATCTACCTGTATTGGGCTCCCTGTTCAGTGCGGAGTCTGCTTCTTCTGCTCCCTCTGCCCCCATCCCCACTTATACTCTCTGTCTCTCTCAAATAAATGAATAAAATCCTTAAAAAAAGCAACTTACTCTCTTGTAAAATTATTGTCTATATGTATATAACCATGAACAGCTGCATTTAAATCCCAACCCTATGACTTTTTAAGTATATGACCTTGGATAATTTATTTATTCAAGTTCTCCCTACTTCTATAAAATGTAGGTGATAACAGAAGCATCTATTCTCTAAAAGTGTTTTGAAAATTAAATTTATCAATAAATATATAGTCCAGGGAAGACAGTTGTTGGTACTAATATAGTTACTATTGTAATAATTATAAAGCATGAATGAGAAAAAAAACCATTGAGTTTTTATAAGCATAAAAATGTAAAAATACATTAGTACCAAGATTTACAGACTTATTTGGAAAATATGCTAGATATGTAAAGAAATCAAGACTTTTAGGTGTCTTATGCTTATACATAGTTACACATAGTTAGGATACATAAAAATGACCACTGGAATGTAATGTAAGTGTGTATTTTAGTCTCAGTGGAGGAAAAATAACAAAATTTATAGCTAGTGGTCTTGTGTTTACAGCCTGACTTTGCCAGTTATCAGATGGCTAAAATCTAACAAGACACATAAACTACCCAAGATTTAGCTTTCTCATTGTAAATAGAAAAAGTAGCTCTTTTTTTAATGGTTACTTTAGATTTAGATATTTTCTGTGTAAAGTACTGAGCATGCCAGGTGATAGGAACACTCTTGGTAGGTAATTTTTTTTGCTTTCAATTCTAATATCTATAAAGAACACAAAACCAGGATTTTATTTTGTAGAACAAATGGAGTTTTCAGTAATGATCCTGAAACACATAGAGAATTGAGGAAATACATGAATAAATTAACTAGCTCCAGATATTTGAATTTGGATATAGCACCATGATATCAACTGTCAAGGCAAAAAAATAAAATTATCATTGTGAGATACTCTTAAAATAAATATATTTTCCTAATAAAAACTAAGTCTTACAATCAATATGTGATTCACTCTAATATTGAAATTAAAATGTGTCAAATTCTACCATTATATTTATAGGTTGCAAATATCATCTGCATATACTGACTGAAAGTCAATTTTAAGTTCTCAAATATAACTTATTGTTAACAATAGCTAAGTATATGTAGGAAAAATGATAAATAAATGAGTTGTTATAATACCATGTTGATTTCTTGAACACATTTGTGAACTATCATGGTTAAAATATTCTTTTCATTTATTACTTCTAATTTACATAAAGGACTTTTAAAAACTCTAAAAAATTCCCCAAGACCCAGTTGTTTTTATTTTAAATGATGACCCCTTGATATTTCTGCTTCTTTTTGTAAGAAAAATGATGTGAGCAGATAATGCTAGAGATTTTCTTCAAGTGCTTAAACCAAGAAAGGGATAAATTTATAAGGAACAGAACAGTTAATCTCTCTAGAGAAGGGATTAAAATTCATTTTACCCTGATTTTTTTTTAAATTGTTGACTCTAACATATTCGTAGTCAATTGCTGTCTTAAATCAGTTTAATTATGTATTTCACATTTTTTTCAGAATATTCCTGAATGAATGTCTAAAATTACCTGTCATATTGTAGGTTTCTCTTCTTCCATTATATTAGGTAAAGTATTTAAAACATTCAACCCAAATTGCTCAATAAATATTAATATCCCATCCCACTAATGTTCCAATCCATTCTCTTTTAGGTTATCTCTGTCTCCTCCTGGTTGTTGCCGTTATCATCCAAAATAGAAGTAATGGAATCTGAGATAACCTAATAATTTTATAAGAGATTGATAACTCTGTAAGTGTAGAAAGATTTATCAGTAGTTACTAAAATGCAATGTTATTTAATGGTCAAAAATAATGTCAAATATTTTAAAGAAGCTGATTTGGAAATGTCTCAGCCAAAGTTGCTTTGAAGATACAGATTAAAAAAAAAAAAAAAAAAAAAAGCCTCCTCTGAATACATTCCCTATAGTAAGAAAAAAAGCCCTGATCTGTATGTACACAGCTCCAAGCCAATGAAAAGCTCTTGATGCAGGAAAATGGAATTGATTTCAGTCTCACAGAATTCGTGAATGAGGTGCTCCTGTGTAAGGCACAAGCCGCAGAATCCTCGAGGCCTTGATCTCAGCTAAAGCCAAATTCCCTGTGAGCTTTTGACTCACTGGGGAATTATTAATTAAGCAGTGGAAAACATTTTCTGATTGGTTCTTAGGCAGAAACCGGGTGAACAGGACAGGAAACACTTTGTAGTAAGAGACTTCCCATGTTCTAACAAGTATAACGCATTATTCATAAAGAATTTTAAACAATGAAGAGTTTTAAAATTGTGTTTATAAATTGAAATAAAGGAAGCCGTTAGTAAAATTTACAAAATGGGGAAGGAGATGAATGAAAGATAATTAAAAGCAAAAGCATTTTGAGAAACTACCTGTCATGTTAAAATTTTTTAAAGTTTAAATTTATTATATATTTAATAATAACACTATTAATATGTACATCCTTAACATCTTCAGCCTGTTTTGTTTTTGTTTTTTGCTTGTTTGTTTTATTTTGTTTTTTGAGTTTATTTTTTATTTATTTATTTATTTATTTGTAGTGGGGAGAGATGCAGGGTTTGTTGTGGTGGTATTGTTTTTATTCATTTTTATTTTTAAAAACGATTTGTTTATTTGAGAAAGAGAGAGAGAGAGTGGAGGGAGGGGCAGAGGGAGAGAGAGTCTTAAGGAGACTCACACGGAGCCCCATACAGGATTTGATCTCATGACCTTGAGATAAGGACCTGAGCAGAAACCAAGAGTCAGATGCTTAACTCACTGTGCCACTCAGGCACCCCATTGTTGTGGTATTGTTTTGAATCTGCCAAGCTAAACTTCTGTTTCTTAGCAGAAAGTAAAATATTGTCTTCAATGACTTATGACCATTTAAATAGTTAAAAAGCCATTCATATGGCAGGAAACTGACCAGAACATCTGAAGGCAGAATGTAAATATTTTTTCCACACAGAGTCTGACTTGCAACACATCAGAAAACTTGGATGCCTCACTAAGAGGTTCTGATACTTTAAACTCTACCCTTTTATCCTCATGTTGATAAATGGAAACACCAGATATTAAATGTACCTTTCTAGTCCCTCCTTTTAGACTTTAACTTTGATGGACTTTCTGGAATCACCCCTATTTTTCTCTTGTCTTCCTTCCTCTTCTTTTCTCCCATTTCCTATCTTCAGTCTCTCTTCCCCTTCAACTGCCCTCTCCCTTCTTCAGCCACTTACTCTCTTCCTTTTTTCCATAGTCTTAATTATTCTTCTAGTTTCAGGATTTATATTAACATTTATTTTTAATTTCTTTCATTTACAACAGCTTTTTCTTGCAAATAGCTTGTAAACAGTGGAACTTGTTACAAGTTTCTTGCTACTACGTAGTGAACTGAATGTCTTCTTTTCAGCTCTCCGAGTGCATTCATTATTTTTTTCTTTTCCCTCTTTGTTTTCAAAGACATCTTCTGCTCCTGCCTTTGATTCACTTTCATCTAGATTATTTTGTTTGCTTGATCTCTGGCTTTTATTATGGAGACTTTCCTCAAATGTCAGATGATTTTGACATTCTTATATTTAAAAGTCATGTAGTATAACATTAATTGAGAATTCCTGGTAATTAGTGGTGATAAACCATCAGTGAACTTCATTCACTATGAGCTGAGTTAATTAAATCTCCTTGGTAGACTATACAGTAAGAATAACTGTAGTCCTCTTCCCTTGAGCTGGTCAGTTTTTGTTTTCTTTGTTTGTTGTGTTTGCTTTCTTTTAAGTAGACTTTATTTTTTAGAGTAGTTTTAAGTTCACAGCAAAGTTGAGCAGAAAATACACAGATTTCCCATTATACCCTTTCCAAAACACTCATACTCCTTCCCCATTATCAACATTATATCCCCAATTATCAACAATATATCCCCATTATCAACATCCCCCACCAGGGTGGTATGTTTGTTGCAATTGATGAACCTACACTGACACATTATTATCACCCAGAGTCTATAGTTTACCTTAGGATTCACTCTTGCTGTTGTATATTCTATGGGATTGGACAAATGTATAATGATATGTATATACCATTAAATCATCATACAGAATAGTTTCACTGGTCTAAAAATCTTTTGTGCTTCATCTATTCATCCCTTCCTCTCCCAAACCCTTTAAAAGACTGATTCTTTTTTTTTTTTAAGATTTTTTAATTTATTTATTTGACAGACAGAGATCACAAGCAGGCAGAGAGACAGGCAGAGAAAGAGGAGGATGCAGGCTCCCGCTGAGCAGAGAACCTGATGCGGGGCTCGATCCCAGGACCCTGAGATCATGACTTGAGCCGAAAGCAGAGGCTCTAACCCACTGAGCAACCCAGGTGCCCCAATAAAAGACTGATTCTTTTTTTACTGAAGTATAATTGGCATGCAGTATTCTATTAGTCACAGGTGTACACCACAGTGATTAGACATTTTTATACATTATGAAACGGTCTCCATAGCAAGCCTAGTTACCATCTGCCACTGTACAGAGTTATTACAACGTTAAGGACTATATGCCCTGCACTGTATATTACATCCCCATGACTTATTTATTTTATAGCTGGAAATTTGTGCCTTTTAATCCCCTTCACCTATTTCAGCCACCCTCAACCCTCCCCTCTCTAATAACTAAGTTTGTTTCCTGTATGTGTTTCTGTTTTGTTTTGTTTGTTCATTTTTTTTTTTTTTTAGAGTCTACCTGTAAATGAAGTCATATGATATTTACCATTCTCTGACTTCGTTCACTTAGTATAATACCCTCTAGGTCCATTCATGTTGTCACAAATAGTAAGATCTTATTGTTTTTTATGAAAGAGTAATAATCATGTGTGTGTGTGTGTGTGTGTGTGTGTGTGTGTGTCTGTATGTATTTATATATCTGTTTTCTATGGATAAATCCCCAGAAGTGGAATTGTTGGACGGTGTCAGAATTCTGTTTTTAACTTTCGTGTATTCCCCATTACTATTTTCCATAGTGGCTGCACAGGTTAACATTCCTACCAGTAGTATGTGCCAGTTCTCTTTTTTCCGCATCCTTGCCAATACTTGTTATTTTTTGTCTTTTTTTGATACTAGCCATTCTTATATCCCCTGCTTTTCATTTGTATTTCCCTGATGACTAGTAATGTTGAGCATCTTTTCATGTGTCTATTGGTCAACTGTATGTCTTCTCTGGGAAAAAAAAATGTTTATTCAAGTCGTCTGTCCATTTCTAAATTTTTTATATCAAGTTGTATAAATTTTTTATGTATTTTGGCTGTTAACTCCTCATCAGATACATGATTTGCAAGCATCTTCTGCCATTCAGTAGGTTGCCTTTTCATTTTGTTGATGATTTCCTTTGCAGTCAGAAGCTTTTTAGTTTGATGTAATCCATTTATTTATTTTAGCTTTTGTTCCCCTCGCTTGAGGAAACTGATCCAAAAAACAAACAAACAAACAAAAACTAAGACTAATGTCAAATTGCTTACTGTCTGTGTTTTCTTTTAGAACTTTTATTGTTTCAGGTCTTACATTCAAGTCTTTAATCCATTTTGAAATTATTTCTGTATGAGGTGTAAGGTTCTGGCACAGTTTCCTCCTTTTGTATGCAGCTCTCCCATTTTCCCAGCCCCGTTTATTAAAGAAACTGTCTTTTCCCCATAGTTTGTTCTTGCCTTTATCATGGATTAATTGAACGTGTATGCCTAGATTTATTTCTGAGTTCTCTCTCCTGTTGATCTGTGTGTCTGTTTTTATATCTGTACCTTACTGTTTTGATTACTATAGTTTTGCCACATAGTTTGAAATCCACAAGCATGATACCTCCGGCTTTGTTCTACTTCAAGATTGCTTTGACTATTCAGGATCTTTTGTGGTTCCATACAAACTTTAAGATTCTTTTTTTCTGACTTTATGAAAAATGCCATTGGTATTTTGATGGGGATTGCATTGACTCTATAGACTGCTTTGGGTAGTATGGACATTTTAACAGTATTCTTCCAATTCATAAGAATGGTATTTTTTCCATTGCTTTGTGTCATCTTCAATCCCCTTCATCAATGTAGTTTTCAGAGTATAGGTCTTTCACCTCCTTGGGTTAAATTTATTCCTAGCTATTTTATTCTTTTTGACATAATCATAAATGGAATTGTTTTCTTAATTTTTTTCTTTCTGATAGCTCATTATTAGTGTGAAGAAACCCAACTGATTTCTCTATGTTAATTTTGTATCACTCTAAGAGGAAACCTCAATGTTTTCGGCCAGTAGGTGAATAAGCCAGGTGACAGCATTCTTGCGTTTCAGTTATGTTATGGACCTGGGGTTTTGCTGTCTGTAGTATAGAATTTCATATGATTCTTACATTATTTTAATTCAATACAATTCAATCCAGTTAACCAACAAATATGCCTGATGTCCTCAGATTTAATTAACTAGCCCAATATTTTCAAAGAGGAGTTGTCATTTTGCTGTTTGGATTTCAGTTCTATACATACCAATTTTAATGATAACTGCATACCTTCCCACCCAATAATTAACTTTCTGTTTCACCATTTTTGTTGAGAGTTTTTACTCGTTTATTGATTTTCTCTTCCCTTTCTTCTGACCTTTTTTCTTCTCACCCACTTACTTGTTTTATTATTATGGATTTATGACTAACTCTTTTTTATAATGGAGTTTATTGGAGGAACATAGATATTTACTTGTATTTGAGTCACCTTGTCCCATTGGAAGTGCCAAAATATTGAAGATACTTTTTAAATTGTTTTCTTTTTTTTTTTTTTTTTTTTTTTTTTTTTAAAGATTTTATTTATTTATTTGACAGACAGAGATCACAGGTAGGCAGAGAGGCAGGCAGAGAGAGAGGAGGAAGCAGGCTCCCTGCTGAGCAGAGAGCCCGATGCGGGGCTCGATCCCAGGACCCTGAGATCATGACCTGAGCCGAAGGCAGAGGCCTAACCCACTGAGCCACCCAGGCGCCCCTTTAAATTGTTTTCTTATAAACTCTTTACCCTTAGGGTAGAACATAAGTGCTTCTCAGAATGCAAAAACCTTAATCTATCCTGAATGAGCCAATGTTTATGGATAGGAATTATATAAGAAATGAGTCTTTAGATTACATTTGCCTTGGCATTTATTGCATGGCACATATCAACAAATACTTATTTAAAAATTAAATTATTGAGTGAATTTTAGGCTTGTAATGAAGTAATGAAGTAATGAGTAATGAGCTTGTAATGAGTAATGAAGAGGAAGCGATGCGTTAGAGTTTACGTTGTTGTGTGGACTTCAGGGACTGTGCTGCATTCATTTTGTGTCTTCAAGTTTACTTGATGCAGATGAGAATATTTGAGGTCTTTTTATAGGCAAGACACTGTCAGAGACAAACTTATGATCCACTGAAGCTTACATTCTAGGTGAGAGAAGATGAATAGTAAGCAAATTCATATACATGTTACATTAATGATTACTGTTTTTAAAATTAGACAAGGACAGTGAGAATGACAATAAAGATATGCTCTTTTGGGGTGCCTGGGTGGCTCAGTGGGTTAAAGCTTCTGCCTTCTGCTCAGGTCATGATCCCGGGTGCTGGGATGGAGCCCCGCATCAGGCTCTCTGCTCGGCAGGGAGCCTGCTTCCCCCTCTCTCTCTGCCTGCCTCTGCCTACTTGTGATCTCTCTCTCTCTGTCAAATAAATAAATAAAATATTTTAAAAAAAGATATGCTCTTTTATAAAGGGTGTTCAGTGCAAACTTCTGCAATAATGTGACATATGAGTAGATTCTGAAGGATCTGTGGGATTGAACCATGTGAGTATCTGGATGGCATTCTAGGTGAGGGAAGAACAACTAAAAATGCCTTGAGATGAAGCACGCTTGTTGAATGTGGGATTACAAAGAGGCTAGAATGTCTGAAATAGAGTGAGCAGGGGAGACTAAATAGCAGGTTCTCGCTCATGAGTTTCCTAAGAGACTTGACAAGGGCTTCAGAATATACCTTGAGTGAGATTCAAAGTTATTAGAAGTTTTTGAGTAGAGCAGTGACGTGATCTGACATGTATATTTAGTAGATCTTTCTATTATATGGAGAGCAGATTTAAGGGCAAACCTGAAGCAGATATACCAGCTATTAAAACTAATTCCAGAGTCAGATGAAAGATGAGAATTGGAAAGTCTGGGGGAAGTGATGTAAGTTAGCAGTGGAGACTGGTTTGGAAATAAATTAAAAAGACTAGTCAATAGTATTATTTTGTGCCATGGATGTAGAGTTAGGAGGTTCAGTATTTACTATAAGTGGTTGCCCTAAGCACAGAAAGATGAACTTGTCATTTATAGAGAAGAGTGGAAGGAGGTAGCTGTTGAACAAGATGTGAGGGTTGGGCAGAAAGTAATGGCTTAAGGTTTTTACATATTCTGTATAAGATGCCTAATTTACATACAGATATAGATGTTGAGTTTTCAGTTGGCTATGTAAGTCTGGAGTTGTGAAGTAGAAGCATATTCTTATGCTCTATTATTATATACTATAGTTAAACATATTCCTCTGTCATTTAATGGCTTTACCAGTTTGGAATATATTCTTTAAGGGCTGAGGATTCCTCAAGTTTAAACATGAAAATTATTTTGTATGCTAAGATATCTTAGGTGTTCTTTGACAAATGCCAAATGAATTATATGGAACCAGATTGTTCCCCGAATATGAGAAACAGGCAAAAGCTTCCTAATGTAGCTGATAGGCTTTTTAAAAATAACAAAATGAAATAAGACAAAACCAGAGAGGGAGACAAACCATAAGAGACATTTAATTTCAGGAAACAAACTGTGTTGCTGGAGTGGTGGGGGTGGGAAGGATGGGGTTGCCTGGTGGATGGACACTGGAAAGGGTATGTGCTATGGTGAGCACTGTGTATTGTGTAAGACTGATCAATCACAGACTTGTACCCCTGAAACAAATAATACATTATATGGTAATAAAATATATATATGTGTGTGTGTGTGTGTGTGTGTGTGTGTATAATAAAAAAATAACAAAACCTAAGTTTTGGGCTTTTTTTTTCATTTCTTTTTTCCTTTCTTTTTTTAGGGAGAGAGAGAGCATGCACAAGGTGGGGGGCAGAAGGCAAGGAATAGAGAGAATGTGGGGCTCTGCAGTGGGGCTTGATTTCAGGGTCCTGAGATCATGACCTCAGGTGAAATCAAGAGTTGGATGATAACCAACTGAGCCACCCAGAGGTGCTCTTTCTTTTTCCATTTCTGTATGAACTCTAAAGGCAGAAAAAATGTATACTAATGAGTTAAAAATAAGTGAACAGGGAAAATTCTGTTTATTCTGTACCTGTGAGTATCTACTTGTATGAATAAAACATGGTAACTTTTATACTTAACAGAATGATTACTTGTGTCCTGAAGCTAATATATTTTAGTGTTGTTAATAATAAAAGACAGAGAAGAATCACAACTCCATTTCTCTCTCAAGTGCTCCTTTCTGGTGTCAGGATAATTAAATTTCTTATGGAAATATGTTTATATTTTTCTCTTTTAGGACCACTTCTGTGTTTATATGTCAATTTTGTAGTAGATGTGTATAAACTACTTTTTTTAATAGGTCTGTAAATTCTAAGTGGATAAGTGTAATTTTCTAGAATAGATTTACAGTATTTGTCTTGTGAATATTGCATCCAATAAGTCTGAAAATACAATGTGGAGCTATCCTATACCAATAATTCCTTTGTTACCTTATTAATATCTACAAACTCACTAAGCCCTATATTCTCCAACTGTATACAGCTGATGTTACTTCTATAATCAGATAAATATAGTCAAACCTCTACTTCCTCATTTTATGAAGTATAATGGCAAGCTCTAGATGGTGCTCATTAAATTTTCCACACCCACGAACAAAAATGTTAAATTACATTGAATGAATATTCTGCTTAGCTCCTTAAAAGTTATTTTCTACTTATTTCTGTTTTGTATATTATGAGTAGCTTATTTGAGATAGAAAGAGAAAGAGTTAGCATGAGAAGGGGGAGGAGCAAGGGAAGATGGAGAAGCAGACTCCCAGCTGAGTGGAGAGCCTGATGCAGGGCTTGATCCCAGGACCATAAGATCATGACCTGAGCCAGAATCAAGAGTCAGATTCTTAACTAGCTGAGTCACCTAGGCATCCCCTTGCATTCCTTCTTAATTTTAGGTGTACACCTAGTGAAAAACATAGTCATATGCACATAAGCCGGATTTATGAGTCCTGTTATTTAAAGGAAGACCAAGTTTGTTCTTCATAAGGAAACCCAATTAACCAAAAATTTGAACTCAAGAGAAAGAATAAAGGGAAGATGTTTCAATCATATTTACACTTCCTAGCCATCTCCCCTCTTCTGTGTCATGATTGAAAGCCAAGTAAATAGAATCAAGATTTTCAAAAAGAAAAGTGCCTTTAATATCTGAACAACTTTACTTTTAATATATAAAGTAACCAACTGAGTAAATACATGAGGTGACAACTAAATGTGCCTTTTTTTTTTTTTTCAGGAAATAGCTATACTATTGGAAGTTTCAGGATATAGGCACCATCTTCTAGTTCATATTTTTGTTGTTTTATACTTACTAGGTATAGGAAGATCTCAATGCTAAAATGATATTTACATCTTTCCTGATTAATTTATATTGAATATTTATAGTTTAATTTTCTTATAAGCCTGCATAGGTGCAAATGTATATATGTGTGTGTGTATATATATGTATGTATGCACAAACATATATACACACATGCACACAGATGTATGTGTAACAAAAGGTATATCCATTGTTGCTTTTCTGCATTTCTTTGCTCCTGAGTTGAAATAGTTTCATATGCCTATTGGCTAAATCTAAGAAATGCATATATACCCCAAGGCCATGAAATATTCTGTAATTTATTTCAATAACTTTTTTTTCTGTAAGTTCTTTAAGCTCCTTTAAATTTAATTGACAAAAAGTCATTCATAACATCCCATTGTTATACTTCGAATTTCTTTAGTGTCTTATATTCCTGATGTCAGTAGGGTTTTGTTGCCCCAGTTTTTGCAGTACAAATAAGAACTATAGTAGGCTATCTTTCTATTTCAGTCTTAGGGATACCAAGATAAATTCCTTCCTGCCATATCTCTGAAGGTTCTATCAATCTGGGTACTGCTTTATCCATGCATACAACTCATCACTGCCTTGTCTCTAGCAGTTAAGTGCTACTACCAGGATTCTCCTCTTCTGATAGCTGTTACTAATATTTAAATCAGGTTGTCCTTTTAATGGTAGCATCTCACATTTCCTGCTATGACTGAAATTTTCAAGGATTTGTGTACTTTCTCATCAATGTATTTTTCATACTTTAGTAAAGAGAACATCTCCATGCTTTCCCAGTATTGAAGGAGTGGGAGAGTGAGTCATACTTAATACATTTGCTTCAACACCTATTTTTTGAAGTCTGTGGATTCATGTTTCTGCATTAAGCAAAGTTCTGACATCTTAATATTGCTTAATAGAGGCCACAGTTGGTTCTAATTTCCAGTGAACCAGTAAAGCATGTAGTTAGAAGCCCTCCCAGGTATTTAAGCCAGAACACAGAACCCTGCTACTCTGGTAACTGGAAGTATATCTGATCTAACCTTATGGAGACATTTTGTTTAACTTGAATCCCAAAGATTTCTCCACTGGATTTTAGATACCATTACAATGAATGGCTAAATGCTAATTATCAGTAGTACTGGCAAAATGTCCTCTGTTACGCATTTTCTATTTTTAAATGTGTTCCTTTTTTTTTTTTTTTTAAAGATTTTATTTATTTATTTGACAGAGATCACAAGTAGGCAGGCAGGCAGGCAGAGAGAGAGAGAGAGGAGGAAGCAGGCTCTCCGCTGAGCAGAGAGCCCGACGTGGGGCTTGATCCCAGGACCCCGGGATCATGACCTGAGCCGGAGGCAGAGGCTTTAACCCACTGAGCCACCCAGGCGCCCCCAAATGTGTTCCTTTTGAATCAAAATCACAATAAGGTTATTCAGGAGATTTGTGACCTAAAGCTGAGTGAGGTGGTAGCAAGGGATAAATCTAGTTCTCTAGCTATTGGAACTAAAGTAGAGACATGCTTTGATATTGGCATGATCTTTCCTGCGTGCACCTCACGGTTATCTCTAGATCCTAACCATCTCTAATTCTTGGGTTTTGCATTTGCATTTATAACCTGATTCTCCATTTTGATCTAGATCCTCCATTTGGTCCTTCAGGTTTTTAGCCTTTTCTTCTGTTCTCCGGGATACAACTGGTAGATCTCCATATTGTTGTTGTTGTTGTTGTTGTTTTTCCCTGATTGGGAGAAGAAGAGTATTGGATTAGAGATTCACGTGAATATGCACTTTTGACGTCAGGCACTCAGAAATAGTTTTTTTCTTGGCAGGTTGAGTTTTCCAGCAGTCCCTTCATTAACTTAGTTTTAATGTCAAACCTATAATTCAGCTGAGATGGATTTGCTTAACTCTCATTCTAAAATAGCAACTTGGTTAGTGTCCTTATAATCCTAAACTAGAATTATTTTCTATGCTAGAAATAATTTTTAGTTTGGGTACCACTCATTGAGGCAAAGTCAGAAGTTTTCTTCATACATTAAAACCTTAATAGATGCCAGTGTTTCCAAATAGTACTGATCAATATGGCCAACCAACCAGTACAAATTGATTAATAAATAATCCCTTAAAATATGTATAATGTATTTAAAACAGCGTTTAAAAGGTTTACTTAATCCCAATATTTCAGGAAATTAGTTGTTATACAGACCAAATATATAGAAATACCATCTTTTTAAGAAAAAAAATAGAAATAGCTTTATGTCTTTGAATAATAACAAAAGCACAATCCATAGTGATCATAATTCTATATAGATGTTGTTTTGGATACATTTCTCTTTGTCATACATCTTTCTTCCAAGGATGCTTAGATCCCGAGCTCTTTCTTCCCATGCTTAGAGTAAGCAGGAAGCATTCAGATACTATCCTGATAAGAGGCTCTTAACTGATGTTCACTAATGCCTTAAATTTGAAAGATGAGTCTGGGAGTGAATGAGCTTTTTTGAATATGGTACCTCTTCATCCAGAGACCTATAAACTGATAGAAACAAGTGATGTGCCCTGACACACAAGTATAATGGTGAGATGATAATAGTAATGTGATCTGTATACAAAACCTTACAGCAATTACACAAGGCACACTTGCAAAGACACCTGAACTTCCACAGTGCATACTCATATGAGTCTCTTATAAAGGTAAAGAATAAGGTTCAACAGGAGAAGGGAAGCTCAGGCAGGCAGAGAGGTCCCAGTGCAGCTTGTAGAGCCCTTTGCTATAGAAAATATCCTTTGCTTTTGAACTGCCAGGATGTATCTATACATTAGTCATAGGAGCCAAGGCTCAAGTGTATTGAGAAATCTTTCATAACCTACTGGTGAGATAGCTAAAACCTGCTCTAAAACCAGCTAAACCAGGTGTTAATGATATATTTTCAATAATAAAGTTGACAACCCATGCCCTCCACAACAGGGAATTTTTAGATTTCAAATAACGTGCCATAAGCCATTCTCTAGTAAGTTTCTTCCCTGTGTTGACCAAAGGTAAATACCAGAGTTCCAGACTTTTGGGATATTACTATAGAGCTATCAGAGACCAGATACATGTGAACTCCGTACACTTTGATTCCAAAAGAGAACAGTAGGAACAGTGCAGCTACTGGTTCCCCAGGGCAAATGTTTCCAAGCTATCCCTGAGAAAGGGTCTGGTTCTGCTTCCTGAGAGTTCTTCCCCATGACACTGTTCTCTCTCAACATAGTCTCAGTTCTCTCAGAACTTTGTCTTCTGAAATAGCCTTTTTTCCCCCTATCAAAAATGCAGCAGTTAAGTAGTTTCCTTACCCTACAGAAAGTTAAGAATCCAGGTGTTTTGGTAATTTGAGCAATCACAATTCCTCTTAGCCCAACCTAGTGGCCTATTTTTTTTTTTTTTCTGATGCAACTTTCATACAATGTTTGTGGAATTTCTTTGTATCAGAAATGTTATCACTTCTTGTGACAAAGGTCATACTCACAATTCTTTCCCAGACTTTTCTCACTTTTGAGTGGTTTGTCAGGTGGCTACAAAACACACCACATAAGATTTTTTGAGCATCTTTTGTCTAGGTTTTTGTTTTGTTTTTGTCTTGGACCTGGTCTACTAGGCCCTGGCTTAAATCTTTCAGAACTCTTAAGGGTCTTACAGCCATATTCTTGATTTGATCTTTGGCACCAGGCCTTCTTCACTTTGAGCATAGGTTATGAGCTGAGAAGACTGGTGGTGACTTGCGTCCCAATTTTACTTTTCGAGCCTAGCAAATCCTGTCTCTGTATTGCTTGAAAGCTGACAGTTTCCTTCTTTACCTCCTCCTTCTTGCTGGTATTTATCATTCACAGTTAATAAAACCAAACAGTTAACTTGCAGCATTTAATCTGGTGATCTCCTTAGCTAGATGCGAATAGTCATTGGATACACTGGTTGTTTTCCAAGTTACCACACAGGAGAGTTTGGCTATTAAAATTTCCACTATTATCTAGCATGAGGAAGCATAAACTGGAAAAGCATTGAGGGAGCTATTAGCAAAGGCTGATAGCAAGGCAATGATCAGCAGAGGCTGAAAAAGGAGTGATGTGAGTAATTGTGATAACAGAGTAGAAAATGGGGTATCTAACATTCTCCCAAAAGAAATGCCACAGGTTTTATTTATTTATTATTATTTTTTTTAAATGGCAGCATCCCACTACCAGGAACCAATTTCTCTATGAGTTACCAATTGCTGAGGCATCAAACATCCTAAATTTGAGTAGCTTAAAACTATGGCCATTTATTAAGATTGCAGTTCCCATTATTGTGTTACTCTGGTCTGGACCAAGTTCAGCTGATCTGAGCTGGTTTGCTTGTGTTTCTCTTGGGAGTTGGCAGATTGGCTGGAAATGGCTTGTTTCAGGTGGTCTCACTCCCAAGTGTAGAAGTTGAGTGGGATGACAATGGAAATTACCCTCATGCTACTCTTCACCCAGCATACCAGTTCACGTATCTTCACATGATAAATGGATTCCAAAAGCAACAAAAGAGAAATATGCAAGTTTGGGGAGACCTAAATTAAGAGCTTGTTTAAAGTTATTTCTACTGCATCCTAATGGTCAAAACAAGTCACAAGGCTGGTCAAGGGTGGGGATTTCACATCCTTATCTTTGTGGGAGGACCTGAAACTTTTTGTGGCCATTTTTTCAGTAACGTCATTGCCAACTGTAAAGTACAGGAACTTTAGCCTTTGCCTAAACTGACATTTCTGAAATGGTCTTGAAACCTGGAATCAACTTATGTTTTGACTAACACATGCCTTTCCCTTGATAAGTAACAGCATGAAGTTTTTGTTATAATTAATATCTCCAATTTCATTAAAAAGGAAAAAAAAAAAGACAGTAATGATTAGTCCAGCACAAAATAGTGTCCTTCACAAAGAAATATTAGAGAAAACTAATTAGGCTCTGCTGGTTCTAATTAGCAAATAAATTCTACCATGATAGGATTTTAACAACAAAATAGGAAAGAGCAAAAGCACGTTAAAACCTTGTTAAAGAAAATATAGTTGTCCCAAAGAAAACCAATAAATTATTAGATTAAGATATTTTGGTATCATTTACCCACATTCAATTTTATCTGTTTTGTGTTGAGTTAATCACCAAACAAAAATGCATTACTTAATAAAGCCAATTATATACAAGTAGATTTTGAGTAATTTTCTGAAAGGTGCAACATTTGAGAAAGTGTTGACTATAAAGGTAAAGAAAAGTTTCTAGACTTGGCTTATCTGTTTTCAGGATCAACGCATTAGTTATACCTATAATTTCATGATTATAAAGTACATTTGTCCACTTAAATAATATAATAAATAAGGAAATAAATGTCAAAGTGTTATTGAAAACATTCTTTGAGTTGAACCATGTATTAGAAATTAATTTATGTAGGCTTTGCTGCTACTCCAAGCTAATTACCAGTGTCATTTCCATAATTATGCACCATATTCATTTCACAGAGCAACACTTAGGATGGAAATAACATAATTTAGCATACCCACTTCAGTAAACTGTAGAGTTGAAAATATGCATGAATAAATTTTAAGGTATATGAGTTTGTGGAACAGTAGTGCTACAGAATGTCTGGGAAATAAACATTAATATCACCGAATTAGTTATTTTAAACAACCTTGAGCTCATGACTTTGCATAAGCCTTTATTTACATTCAAAACAGTTAAATATGATTAATGCAAATTCCTCTACTCTGAAATCTGTGATTAGGCAGATACAAACTGGGTTTAATTTTACCCTATCAAGGAGATATTGATTTAAATATAAGTATTATGGTTTGTAATTCATGACATATGCTAACTTTCTTGATAAAACAAACTTTTAAAGGCACTTTTTAAGCTTAAAAACTGACTTCTTCATGTAACAAGAAGAAATGAAATAGTGTATTTATCATATTCTGTGGTAATTAACATGATTATTCACTAACAAACATTTCTTGAGTTGGTATGCATGACATTATTAATCCCCAAATAATCCTGTGACAAAGGGATGAATATCATTATTTCACAAATGAAAAAGTCAAGTGTTAGAGAGGTTGTTTGATATCTGGAGATATCACAGAGAGTAGGTGCTAAACAGGGACACTATCCTGTGCTTCTGGGCCTGTCTTGGTCCACATCTGGTGTACTCCCAACATATCACTTTGACATACTCTTGACATTTCACTGAGCATGTTAGATGTTTTCTGAAAAGAATGCACATTGATTGCTATTTTAAGTTAATACAAATCAAGAACTTGGCAGAGACTCAGAGGAAAGGCACAATGATTGTAAATACAATGGGAATTAACGTTTGGTAATCACCAACTCCCTTCTCTGCTTCCAGCTCTGCACCTCTGCCCTTCATTCTTTGCTTCACTGTTTTGCTCCAGTCCTCTTAGTTGATCATAACCAATCAGACCCCACTTTACATTTTCTAATTTCCTATGTCCTGGATCTATCCACCATGTTGATTCTGCAATGTCTATTGATTGGCCTAACAACACTTAATGGCTGCATGAGCCAACTCATAATCCACTGTGAGACTTCAGGAGTTTTGCAAAAACATACAACACAGATTTTTTTCCATCCTCTTTGCAGTATCTTAAGATATATTTCAACCTAACTCAAATTTAGAAAAAGGCTTTTAAACTAAATTTAGCTTTCTAGTAATAACACAAATTTTCCTAATTAGTATATAGCTGGCATTGTCTCATTTGAATAATTTCAGTTCATTTGTATCTACTCATTCACTCAGTTTGTAGCTTATTTCATTGAAAATTGGGAAATGTGAAAGTGATCTCTTTTGAAAACAGATATATAAAATTAGCTTTTAAATACATAATATATTAGGGAATGTGCTTTATATAAATTAATGTAAAATAACATCATATACTGACGGTCTTTAGAAGACTCAATTTATATCCTAAACCTATACCATCTAGCACAAACCACCAGAAAAACATTTTTCTTCTCCTTTTAGCCTATTCCCATTGGCCATATATATGCCTAACCTACTGTACTTTGCTAACCACCTGGTTCTGTTACCATTTGTTGAATTTTGTTTATTAACTCATTCAACAAATTTTAATATATGGAATTTCCCAGGATAATATAATACATGTCCTGTGGGCTATGCTCTAAAAGTTCATCTACTTTTTGTATTTTCCCAAAGCAAAACTATTTTATATTTTCTTTAAAGATGAAAAGACAATGTGTCAGTGTTTTTGAATATTAAACAACTGTTTCTGAATCCTCCCTATATGTCATCTGCTAATAACATTTAATTCTCACCACAACCTTGTGTCAATATATTATGAAATATAGGATAATACATTCATATATTTACATGGTTAATTTATTCATTTAGTTGAAACTTGCTACTCATTATGGGGAAAGGTAATCAGAATTGGTAACCATGGATCCATTTGAAAAGCTGTTAGAATCAACTCACAGCATGGTCAGTGGTTAGTGATAATAAAATTTTAGCACTGCAATTAGTTTCATTTCTACCACCATTTTATTTCTAGTTAGTATAGATTATAATTGGTCTCATTTCTCAAGTGATGCTCTAGTTTTATAGTTCAAGCAATACAAATAAAATATTAATAATTAAGTCCCACAGAAACACAGGAATTTTTTTCTTCTTATTAAAGCAAGGCTGAAATAATAACCCAGTTTGTAGGACCAAAGAGAATTGTACCTGGCCTTCTCTAATGAATGTTAAAGTTGTATGGAAATGATTTGTAATTAATCAAGTTCCATATATGAATCCCTGCATTTTTTTACTTCTTTTTGTTTAGAATCCTGTCATTGTAGACTTCTTGGAATTAGAAGTAGAATTCTTAGACAGTTTGAGTTGGAAAGATGAAGATTAATTATTGAAATATGTGATTTTGCTGTGATTTTTTTGAAATTTGTCTAAGTAAACACCAGATTTGAGAGATTTAAGCGATAAAGGCTTAGCGGCAGAACAATAAGGTTATGAAGAATTGAATTCAGAGTATAAGCAGGCCTTCCTCCATTTCTCGCCAGTGCTATAACCTAGACCATATATTGTAAATTTACAGTGTAAGAATTTAGGGCAGGCCTATTTATTTCAACAACTAGATATTATTAATGCAGTACCTCCAAAGGTCTAAGTTCTTGTACTTCTTTGACCTCATTTATATCAACCAGTCGTTATCAAAGGCATTTGCCCAGACTAGTCAATATTGTTTGAAGTCAGATAAATTCTATAGGTAGGGAACTTGGATTGTGTGGGTATAGATGAAGAATGGTTCAGTGAGTTGTCCATTATCAAAATGTCCAAGGTTAAGTGGAGAATTAAACTGACCAAGGCCTGCAATCTAACTTCCTAGGCAGGGAAAGGGGCAGCTAACTCTCTTTAACAGCAAATTCCTTTATCTATAATTACCTACCTCTTTTAACTTTTCTAACATCTGCCAGCATGAGCCTCCTGCTTTTATAAATGACTGCAGTATTAGACAGATTGTAGGTTTTTTTTTTTTTCAGCTTTTTCAGTGAGTCCTTTAGAAGGGAATTAGAAAAGTCCTTTCCTGATTTTTCTCCCTAAACTCCCACTGCTTCATGAATTGTAATCAAGGTGGTAATGTGAAAAAATGACAAATTTGGATAACACCTCTCCATTCCCAAATTTTACAACAATACTCTACTTATCAGTGCTATCAGTGGCAAAAAAAAAAAAAAATAGGCTATTTGACAGAATACAAGAACTGCATTAAGGTTATGTGTTGTGTTAAGAATTGCAATCTTGAGCTTTGTAAATTAAAAAAAAAAAAAGACAGCATTGCACATATGTGCCCAATTTTTTGAATGTCAAGTTATTTGATGAATATTCTGAACTATCTGTAAAAAACAATTTAAGTGGTTTGCCTTTGGGGGTTAATGTAGAGCATGAAATCAGGCATAATACTTGGCTTGCTAAAATGTAACACAAGAGGCCGCTGGGGGCCAAAGAAGGCTTCGGAGAAGGTAGTCGGCCTCCTTTGGAAGGCTGAGGCCTGCCTGGAATGCTGAGGGGAATTGCCTTCCCCCAGGCTTTCTTAGCCAAACAGCCACCCTGTGGTCTAGGAGATCTTTGCATTGTCCCTTAGGCTATGTTTAGTAGACCATGCAGATTAGCGTATTTTATATTTCCCATAAATAGATCCTCTTAGTTTCTGTAAGTCCCCTTGTCACACATCACATGCTTGAGAAACAGTGGACCAATAAAAGTGGGACCAAAGGGGCTCCTGGGTGGCTCAGTGGGTTAAAGCCTCTGCTTTCAGCTCAGGTCATGATCTCAGGGTCCCGGGATCGAGCCCCCGCATTGGGCTCTCTGCTCGGCAGGGAGCCTGCTTCCCCCTCTCTCCCTCTCTGCCTGCCTCTCTGCCTGCTTATGATCTATGTCTGTCAAATCAATAAATAAAATCTTTAAAAAAAAAAAAAAAGTGGGACCAAAGGGGCTCCTGGGTGGCTCAGTCGTTAAGCATCTGCCTTTGGCTCAGGTCATGGTCTCAAGGTCCCAGAATCAAGCCCAGCACCCAGCTCCCTGCTGGGTGGGAAGCCTGCTTCTTCTCCCTCTTCCTCTTCCCCTACTGGTGTTCCCTCTCTCTTTGTGGCTCTCTATCAAATAAGAAAGATTTTAAAAAGAAGAAAAAAGCGGGAGGAAGGAAGACTAAAGGGTCCTCCTCTCTGAGCCTTGACCCCCTTGCCTTCTCTCTTTCACAGCAAGGTTTGGAGTAATCTTTTCATCCATCAGTCGGTACAGGGATTGCTGGCCATTCCTGGCTTTTGCCCTCTAATTTTGCCAAGTTTAAGTTCCTGGAAGGCATGTAAAACATATATATGCATTAGAAATATTTAGATTATTATGTGGGGTTTAAAAACATTACAGTGTTTTGTAAATATCACAAGTTTAACGTTATCTACTTAAGCATCCATCTGTTGGATAGACTATCAGTCTAGATTTAAAGTATTTATAATGCAATTTAGAGATGAAGTGGACTCCAAGAACAAAATGTAAGTAGTAAACAAATTAGGGATTTAACTGGAGAAAATTCAAATAGTATACCATATAAAGAAGAAGTAAAGGAAAATACAAATGACAAAGGCAATGTTGCTAACGATTAAAGCAATGACTCAAGACCGATGGCCTGGGATTGAATCACAATGTCACAACTGGTGTCTATGTGACTTGGGAAATTTTGGTAGCTGTTTATTTATAAAGTCTCATAGCTCAGAGTGAGACTTAAATAATATGCACAAAGAAAATATACAACAATATATAGAGAAATTAATATATACAAGCTTATAACAGTGCCTATCATATAATGAAAGCAATATGTTTTTTATTTTAAAATATGCAGGTAATAAAGCATCAAAGTCTACTATAGATTATTTTATTTTTTAAAGATTTTACTTATTTATTTGAGAGAGAGGGAGAACACAAGCAGATGGGATGGGCAGAAGGAAATAGAAGCAGGCTTCTTGCTGAGCAGGAAGGGCCTGATGTGGGACTAAATTCCAGGAGCCTGAGATCATGACCTGAGCCAAAGGCAGACTCTTAACTCACTGAGCCACCCAAGCACCCTTAGATGATTTTAAATATAGCCCAGCTCTCTAGTAATAGAAGTAGAGAGATACGAAAAAATTTTTAACAGTCCATGTGAAATTCTGTTTTATCATGTGGAATTCCTAGCCCACAGAATTGTTGCAATAATTATAAAATACATAAATTATGGTCTGGCATATATTTGGTATTTGCTAATTATTAATATTACCATTTTATTATATGATCTCATTATTATAAATAAATACAGTAAAAATTCGAGGTTACCAAAGCTTGTTTTGTTTCTGTCTTTACTTGTCGTGGGGTTTTTAGGGCTATTTTATGGCACAAATTTTTCTTGTGGTGATTATGAAAATGATGCAAAAATGGCAAGAACTTTTTTTTTCTAAGAACACATAGGGTATTGCCTGAGTGTCTTTTCACAAAGGTCAAAGTAACCATGCTGAAATGCAATATAATACATACAATTCTAAAAAGATTTAAGTTAATACGTGACAATATATTTCAAGACCTTATGTGCCTTACTTCTGGGTGGCTTGCATATCTTTTTCTAAGCAATTTTTTAAAAATTTTATTTATTTGAGATAAAGTTAGAGAGAGAGAGAGAGCACAATGGGGGGAGTGGGCAGGGAGAAGGAGAAGCAGACTCCCCACTGAGCAGGGAACCCTGATGTGGGGCTTGATCCCAGGATGCTGAGATCATGACCTGAGCCCAAGGCAGGTGCTTAATCAGCTGAGCCACCTACAAGCTCCTAAGCAATTTTAGATATCATTTCTCTCAGGAATTCTTAGACAACAACCATTTAGCAGACAATCTAAAATTGATTCTGTAGTAAGAGTTCAAAGTCCTGGGATTCTTTGTTAATCAGTGATCATAGATAACTATAGAAAACTTAGAATGCTACGGTATATGTATGTGAGTACCTTTAAGTGTTGTTCCTTAAATCTAAGGTATCTAACAAGGAATCTTGAATAGGTCATGAGCTTCCTTATCTTCATGTAAATATGATTCAAGAAGCAACATCTTATCTCTGTATCCAAGTGAATAAAGTCAGCATTTTTCTTCAAGAAAAATGTCATGATTCATGTCAATAAAAATGAAAATATTCATATAGTTCACAAAGTTTACATGCCAGCCAAGATAATTTTTGTTTGGGCTTTTTTCATGCTAGTTTTCATTAGTTCTCTACTTTTATCATAGTAGACTTTTAATAATGCAATATTTAGATGTAAAGTTTTGAGAAAGAACTTCTTAGTCAATTGTACCAGTCCTAAAATGTATTGATTGAAATTGAGTTCCATGACAACTTAGAAAACAAAAAAAACCAATCTTACCATTTGAGGTGATCTAATTTGATTCGCATATGAAGTATGTTTTTAAAGTTAATTTCTTGTGCTTTATCTACAGTTCCGTAATTCCTTCCCCAGTATTCTGGCTGGCAGTCATTTTTATTTGAGAAGACTTGTGGTTCATGAAGGTGAAAGCATACATTATTTATGGGATCCAAAGTGATTTTAAATAATACGGACAGAAGAGAGAGAGAGATTGGTGGGGGTGTGGCATATCTCTCTTTTCTCCACTAAAATATTTGTTTTTTTCAGAACTGAGTTGAAGATCAGTTGTTCTATTATCCCTGAAACTAAAAGCGTTATTGAAATTCAGGATTGAGCTATGTGTTATTAGCCAGCATTTTATATTGAGTTAGTATAGATTAGGTAGTAACTAGTTTCTGCCCACAGAGTCAAAAGCCAATGAAAAATCAATAAAAGTTTCAACCGCTTATATTATTCTTGATGAAATTCTCCAGAAGTTGAGTGTACAGCATAGATAAATACTTGAGTTGTGTGTCTAAAGCCCATTAGATTTTACTATAAAAATGATAGCCTAAAATAGCCGAGTTTTAAAAAGGAAACTGGCACTATGCTTGGTGGACTTTCTTGAAAACTAAAATGCTTTTTGAGTATCTGCACAATAACCCTTTTGAAACAAAAATCAGCATGGGCTATGCTTTGAGGTTTTTTCTTTGAGAATATAGCTGTAGAACTAAAAAAAAAAAGAAAGAAAACAACTTTAACAATATTTGATATATAAACTTAGCAGCAATCTTGGTATTCATTCCTGAAAGTAAAAGGACTAGTAAGAAAAATGATAACTTAGAATTCATATTTTAAAAATGATCTCTGAAAACTCTGAAAAAATTCTCATTTTTTTGAAGATTTTATTTCTTTATTTGACAGAGAGAGACACAGCAAGAGAGGGAACATAAGCAGGGGGAGTGGGAGAGGGAGAATCAGGCTTCCCGATGAGCAGGAAGCCTGATGTGGGGCTCAAACCTAGGACCCTGGGATCATGACCTGAGCCTAAGACAGAGGCTTAACAACTGAGCCATCCAGGCTCCACCAGAAATCTCACTTTTAAGATGCTATCTTGAAGGAGGGAACTGTGAAGAAACCTTTATAGCAAGTTGAGTAGGGGAAGAAAACATAGAGGTAGAAAATATATGTGATAATGTAAAAAAAAAAAAAATCAAAAGGTAGGCACTTTAAAAAATTGGGGTAAAAAATGATCAGGATATGTTACTGGGTAACATGGAAATCATTATCTGAAGCAGGAATGGAAAGCTGTTACTTATTTAGCAGGAGAAACCATGTAAAGAACAAGGCAAAGTGTGCTGTCATTTGCTATGCTCTGGCGTAGGATTTACGTGTATAGCCCAGGGATTCTATTATTTACAATTATATAATTGTGCTTATCCATTTGGATTTAATTTTTTACTTTTATGCAATTTTTTTCTCATTTTGACAGAGACAACTATTTGCTTTAGGGGGGCTCCCGATTCGTACGAGAGAATTCAAAGGTAAAGAGAAGATGAGTGCTCAGCTTTGTGCATCAAAAATAAAATTTCTGAGCCTACAGAATCAGGCTTTGTCTGGGGAAAGCAATCTTATAATTCCTAACACTTTAATGACACATCAAGAGGGAAAGTTGGCCAATTCAGGAATTACATGATTAATATAATTAGTAAATTAGAAAGAAAGTAATCTATGTCATAAAGGGAACTCCGAAAGAAAGGAAGAAGATTGTCTAAACTTTTCTACTCTGATTCAAAGGGAAAGTAAGGAGATTGTATTATATAGGGTGGAAACAATTTCTAGGCTGTGTGTTAGGAGCCCTGAGTTCTAATTTTGAATTGATATATATATGAGCCTTGGGCCATTGGTTTTCAAAGTATAGTCCACAGACCCCCAAAGGGTCCCTGTGACTTTTTCAGAGTGTCTGCAAGGATTTTGTTTTGTTTTGTTTTGTTTGTTTTTTCTTTAAAAAAAAAAAAACAACTAAGAAGTTATTTGCTTTTTTCATTGTACTGTTATTTTCACTCATGGTGCTAAGGCAGTGCCGGGTAAAACTGTGTGCCTTAGCAAGAATCAAAATGTGACACCAAATCATATTCGTAATCATATGTTTTCTTCACCACCACACATTCAGTCAATTCAACTGCCATTAATCAGGAAGCTTCTATATATTAACTCTTCCTACCTCTCCATTAATATTGTTCAATTATCTTTTTTTTTTTTTAAGATTTTTTATTTTATTTGACAGATAGAGATCACAAGTAGGCAGAGAGGCAGGCAGAGAGAGAGAGAGGAGGAAGCAAGCTCCCTGCCGAGCAGAGAGCCCGATGCGGGGCTCGATCCCAGGACCCTGGGATCATGACCTGAGCCGAAGGCAGAGGCTTTAATCCACTGAGCCACCCAGGCGCCCCAATATTGTTCAATTATCTTAAGGACAATTTATGTTATTTACTAACAAAGACAATGGGTAATAGTATTTTAGTAGGTACTGGATTAAAATTGTAAGTGGATCATTTTTCTTTTTTTATATTTTATTTAATTATTTGACAGAACAGTGACAGAGGGAACAGAAGCAGGGGGACTGGGAGAGGGAGAAACAGGCTTCCCGCTGAGCAGGGAGCCCGAAGCTGGGCTTGACAGACCGGAAGGCAGAGGCCCAGTGACTGAGCCACCCAGGTGCCCCAAGTGAATCATTTTTATAAGTCAGGTTTTAGCCATATTTTAGAGGTTTTCAATTACTTGAAAAGATGAATTTTTTTAAAGATTTTATTTATTTTTTTGACAGACAGAGATCACAAGTAGGCAGAGAGGCAGACAGAGAGAGAGGGGGGAGCAGGCTCCCTGCTGAGCAGAGAGCCTGATGTGGGGCTCCATCCCAGAACCCTGGTCATGACCTGAGCCGGAGGCAGAAGCTTTAACCCACTGAGCCACCCAGGTGCCCCAAGATGAATTTTTTTAAAGAAATATTTCTTCTCATTATTATTAACAAAAATGTATTGTTTGTTTTGGGGGTATGAGTCTTGTCTGATCTCAGAAGCTAAGCAGGGCTGGGCCTGGTTAGTACTTGGGTGGGAGATAAAATTATTTTTTAAAATTATTTTAAATATTTGTCCAAAAGCTAAAGTAAAATTTTTAAGTCAGGTTTGTTGAGAAGATGCTACATATAGCATATGCAATATATAAAATATATTCACTTTACATGCAAGCCATATTTCAATTAAATAATTATGCAAATAAGGTCAGCCCATAGCTTTAGGATATTGTAAATATTCAAATTAACAAAATATAATAGTGGTGAACTAATTTTATTTAGTTTAAATATTTAATACTTTCCTTCAAGTATGAATTTAATAAAAAAAATCACCCCCAAAATAGATTAGTATAGAAAAAGTCTTGGGGCACATGGATGGCTCAGTTGGTTAAGCAGCTGCCTTCAGCTCGGGTCATGATCCCAGGGTCCTGGGATCAAGCCCCATATTGGGCTTCCCACTCAGTGGAGAGCCTGCTTCTCCTGCTCCCTCTGCCTGCTGCTCTGCCTACTTGTGCTTTCCCTCTATCTCTCTAATTAAAAAAAAAAAAAATCTTTAAAAAAAAAGAGTCTTAATGCTTGTATAAAGTGTAGATAACACTAATCTTACGGATACATAAAATCACCTGTCCTGTTCAGTAGTTCATTGGAAATAAAAAGTAACCTCAAGGGGTGCCTGGGTGGCTCAGTGGTTAAAGCCTCTGCCTTCGGCTCAGGTCATGATCTCAGGGTCCTGGTATCAAGTCCTGCATCGGGCTTTCTGCTCAGCAGGGAGCCTGCCTCCTCCTCCTGTCTCTCTCTGCCTGCCTCTCTGCCTACTTGTGATCTGTCTGTCAAATAAATAAAAAAAAAAAATCTTTAAAAAAAAAAAAGGTAATCTCAAAGAACCTCAGCTGCTAGACTTTTTGAATGTGAACTTCATCAAGTACTTTATATTATCTCTAAATGCTTATTCAGAGAGAAAAAAAATGTATAAATTCACTTAAAATTCACACATCCTGTGATACACTCATATTTTCAAATGAGACCCAAGATTTGTGATTATATGGTAAAATATTTCAAAAAAATAATTTCTCCAGATATTCTCTAGTAGATAATATGCCTGGTTTATGCATTTTTATCCTTAGTTTGAGGGTTACAAGAAAGCTAGTTAACTTTCAATTGTTGAATGGAATGTATGGAATATATACATATAAACATATGCATACTTTCTTATACTTAATCATAAAATTCAAAATATATTCCAATTTTAGGAATCTTAAGAAAAAAATGAACTCATAGATACAGAGGAACAGACTGATGGTTTACAGAAGTGGGAGTTGAGATGGGTGGTCAAAATTAGTAAAGGTGGTCACATGAACAAACTTTTGAGTTTTAAGGTAAATAAATTCTGGGGATGTAAGGTACGGCATGGTGACTGCAGTTAATAATACTGTATTGTATATTTGAAAGTTGGTAGGAGAGGAGATCTTTATTCAGTGTCATTTTTTTTCTTCCAAGTTTTTTTTTTTTAATTAACATATAATGTGTAATTTGTTTCAGGAGCACAGGCCTGTGATTCATCGATCTTACACAATTCACAACACTCACCATAATACATACCCTCCCCAGTGTCCACCACTCAGCCACCACATCGCACCAACTCCCCCTCCCCTCCAGCAACCCTCAGTTTGTTTCCTGAGATTAGGAGTCTCTTATAGTTTTTCTCCCTCTCTGGTTTCATCTTGTTTCATTTTTCCCTCCCTTCCCCTATGATCCTCTGTCTTGATTCTCAAATTCCTTATATCAATGAGATCATATGATAATTGCCTTTCTTGGATTGACTGATTTCACTTAGCATAATACCCTCTAGTCCTATCCACGTCATTGCAAATGGCAAGATTTGGGGGTTTTGATGGCTGCATAGTATTCTATTGCATGTATGTGTATGTATAATGTGTGTGTATGTATATGTGTGTATGTATATGTATATATATATGTATATGTATGTGTGTGTATATGTATATATGTGTATATATATATAGATATATATCTTCTTTATCCATTTATCTGTTAATGAACATCTAGGCCTTTTCCATAGTTTAGCTATTTGTGAACTTTGGTGTCATAAACACGTGCCCCTTTGGATCACTACATTTGTATCTTTAGGATAAATACCCATAATGTGATCGCTGGGTCGTAGGGTAGCTCTATTTTCAACTTTTTGAGGAAACTCTGTATTGTTTTCCAGAGTGGCTGCACCAGCTTGCATTTCTACCAATAGTGTTGGAGGGTTCCCCTTTTTCCATATCTTTGCCGACACCTATTGTTTCCTGACTGTTAATTTTAGCCATTCTGACTGGAGTGAGATGGTATCTCACTGTGCTTTTGATTTGTATTTCCCTGATGCCCAGTGATGTGGAGCTCTTTTTCATGTGTCTGTAGGCCATTTGGATGTCTTCTGCCCATTTCTTGATCAGATTATTTGTTCTTTGAGAGTTGAGTTTGATAAGTTCTTTATAGATTTTGGATACTAGCTCTTTATCTGATAAGTTATTTGCAAATGTCTTCTCTCCTTCTATCAGCTGTCTTTCCATTTTGTTGACTGTTTCCTTTGCTGTGCAAAAACTTTTGATCTTGATGAAGTCCCCATAGTTTATTTTTGCCCTTGCTTCCCTCGCCTTTGGTGATATTTCTAGGAAGAAATTGCTGTGGCTGAGGTGGAAGAGGTTGCTGTCTGTGTTCTCTTCAAGGATTCTGAAGGATTCCTGTCTCACGTTGAGGTCTTTTATCCATTATGAGTCTATTTTTGTGTGTGGTGTAAGGAAATGGTCCATTTTCATTCTTCTACATGTGGCTGTCCAATTTTCCCAATGCCATTTGTTGAAGAGACTTTTTTCCATTGAGCATTCTTAAATTCCAGTTAGTTAACATATATTGTAATATTAGTTTCACATGTACAATATAGTGATCCAACAATTCTGTGCATTACTCAATGCTCATCATGATAAGTGTACTCTTTAGTCCCCATCACCAATTTCACCCATATCCCCACCCACCTCCCCTCTAGTAGCCATCAATTTATTCTCTGTAATTAAGTCTGTTTCTTGGTTTGTCTGTGTCTTTTTTTTTTCCCCTTGGCTCATTTGTTTTGTTTCTTAAGTTCTATATATGAATAAAATCATATGGTATTTGTCTTTCTCTGACTGACTTATTTTACTTAGCATTATACACTCTAGCTCCATTCATGTTGTTGCAAATACCAAGATTTCATTCCTCTTTATATCTGAATAATGAATAATGTTTT
>NW_019154099.1:26403457-26423284 GCF_002288905.1 Enhydra lutris kenyoni | reverse complement strand
ACACACACACACACACACACACACACACACACACACACACACACACACATCACCTCTTGGTACATATAGAATAATTGAGCAACTTCCATAATTTGGCTATGGAAAATAATGCTGATATAACATAGGGGTGCATGTATCCCTTTGAATTACTACTATTGTATTTTTTGTGTAAATACCCAGTAGTGCAATTACTGGATGGTAGGGTAGTTCTATTTTTAACTTTTTGAGGAAGCTCCATAGTCTTTTCCATAGTGCCTGCACCAATTGCATTCCCACCAACAGTGCAAGAGGCTTCCTTTTCTACCACATCCTGTCAACACTTGTTTCTTCTGTTTTTGGTTTTAGCTATTCTGACAGGAATGTGGTGATACCTCATTGTGGTATCGATTTACATTTCCTGAATGGTGAGTAACGTCGAGCATCTTTCATGTGTTTGTTAGCCATCTGTGTCTTTGGAGAAATGTCTATGCATGTCTTCTGACTGTTTTTTAACTAGATTGTTTGATTTTTTGTGTGTGTTGAGTTGTATAAGTTCTTTATATATTTTGGATACTAACCTATGTCATTTGCAAATATCTTCTCCCACTTAGTAGGTTATCTTGTAGTTTTGTCGTTGTTGCCTTTGCTAGGCAGAAGGTTTTTATTTTGATATAGTCTGAATAATTTATTTTTGTTTTTGTTTCCCTTGCCTCAGCTACCCATCTAGAAAAATGTTACTATGGCCTAAGTCAGAGAAATTATTTGCATGTGCTCTCTTCTAGGATTTTTATGGTTTCAGCTCTCACCTTTAGGTCTTTAATCCATTTTTTTTTTTAAAGATTTTATTTATTTGACAGAGAGAGATCACAAGTAGGCAGAGAGGCAGGCAGAGAGAGAGTGGGAAGCAGGCTACCTGCTGAGCAGAGAGCTCGATGCGGGGCTGGATCCCAGGACCCTGAGACCACACAACCTGAGCCAAAGGCAGAGGCTTTAACCCACTGAGCCACCCAGGCGCCCCGGTCTTTAATCCATTTTGAGTTTATTTCGTTATGGTGTCAGAAAGGGGTCCAGTTTCATTCTTTTGCATATAGTTGTCCAGTTTTCCCAAAAACATTTGTGGAGGAGACTGTTTTTCCCATTGCATATTCTTCCCATCTTTGTTGAAGATTAACTGATATAATTGTGCTTTTATTTCTGGGTTTTCTATTCTTGTTCTATTGGCTTATGTGTCTGTTTTTGTGCCAGCATCATCCTATTTTGATTACTATTGCTTTGTAATATAACTTGAAGTCTGGAATTGTGATACCTCCAGTTTTATTGTTCTTTTTCAAGATTGTTTTGACTATTCAGTGTCTTTTGTGCTTCTTTATGAATTTTAGGATTATTTGTTCTCTTCCTATGAAAAATATTTTGATAGAGATTGTAATAAATCTGTAGATGACTTTGGGTAGTATAGATATTTTAATAATATTTATCCTTCCAACTCATGAATGTGAAATTTCTGTTTCTTTGTGTCATCTTGAATGTTTTTCATCAATGTTTTATAGTTTTTGGGGGAGATCTTTCACCTATTTGACTAAGTTTATTCCCAAATATTTTATATTTTTTGGCACAGTTGTAAATGGGATTGTTTTCTTAATTTCTTAAAGTATATCTTAAAATTTCTCATCACAAGAGGAAAAAAATGTAACTGTATGAAATGATGGATGTTAACTAAATTTATTATAATAATTTCACTATATACACAAATATCAAATCATTGTGTTGTATACCATACCAACACAGTGTTGTATGTCAATTATATCTCAATAAACTGGAAAAAAATCATGTGCCATTCCTTCCTAAGTCATCCTCTTTATGGGAACAATCTATAAATGTATAAATCCCTGCTGAATTTGACCTCTGGTAGATATTTTTTCTAGTTTTCCAAATTTTAGAAGCCTGGCACTATATAATACAAAGATATATTTAAGACAATATTATACTAAACATAATGTTAAATTTGTTGTTGCAAATGGCAAGATAACATCCTTTTTATTCTATTAATCTAATATTCTACTAACTAAGATAATATTCTACTAATTAAGACAATATTCTACTAAGCATACTGTTAGGTTTGTTGTTACAAATGGCAAGATAATGTCCTTTTTATGACTGAGTAGTACTATATACACACACGCACATCCACACCAAATCTTCTTTATCTTTCATCTATCAGTGGACACTTGATTTGCTTTAATATCTTGGCTATTGTAAATAATGCTGCAATATATCTTTTCAAATTAATGTTTCTATATTCTTTGAGTAAATATCCAATAGTGGAATTACTGGATTTTATGGCTTTTTAAATTTTTTTTAAAGATTTTATTTATTTATTTGACAGAGAGAGAGATCACAAGTAGGCAGAGTGGCAGGCAGAGAGAGAGAGGGAGAAGCAGTCTCGCCGCTGAGCAGAGAGCCCGATGTGGGGCTCGATCCCAGGACCCAGGGATCATAACCTGAGCCGGAGGCAGAGGCTTTAACCCACTGAGCCACCCAGGCGCCCCTGGCTTTTTTAATTTTTAAAGGCACCTCTACACTGTCTTCCACAGTGGCTGTACCATCAACAGTGCACGTGTGTTCCTTTTTCTCCACATCCTCACAATACCTGTTAATTATTGTCTTTTTAATTCTAACCATTCTAAAGGGTATAAGGTGATATCTCACTGTGGTTTTGACTTGCATTTCACTGATGATTAATGATGTTGATTATATGTTCATGTGTCTATTGGCCATCTGCATGTCTTCTCTGGAGAAATGTCTGTTCATATTTTCTTCCTGCTTTTAATTGGATTATTTGGTTTTGTTTGTGTGTTCAGTTGTGTAAGTTCTTTATATATTTTGGATACTAACCCTTTATCAGATATGTCATTTGCAGATATCTTTTCTTATGCAATAGATTGTCTTTTAGTATTTTTGTTGTTTGTTTCCTTCACTGTGCAGAAGCTTTCTATTTTGGTGTAGTCTCAATAGTTTATTTTTCCTTTTGTTTCCCTTGCCTCAGGAGACATGTCTAGAAAAATGTTGCCAGGGTCAATGTCAAAGAAATTACTGCCTGTGTTTTCTTCTAGGAGTTTTATAGTTCCGTGTCTTACATTTAGGTTTTAATCCATTTTGAGTTTATTTTTGTGTATGCTGTAAGAGAACGGCCCACTTTCATTCTTTTGCACATAGCTGTCCAGTTTTCCCAGCACCATTTATTGAAGAGACTCTTTTTTTCCTATGGTATATTCTTGCCTTCTTTGTCATACACTAATTGACCATATAAGCATGATATGTGAAGTAAATCAGACAAAGACAAATATCATAGATTTCACTTATATGTGGAATCTAAAGAATAGAACAAGTGAATAAACAAATAAAAAGTAGAACTAGACCCGTAAATACAGAGAACAAAGTGATAGTTGCCAGAGGGGAAGAGGGGGAGGTGACGTGCAAAAAGGGAAAAGGGGAGTGGGAGATACAGGCTTCTAGTTAGGGAAAGAATAAGTCATGAGGATAAATGGGACAGCTTAGGGAATTATAGTCAGCAGTATTGTAATATCAATAGATGGTGAGAGATGGAAGCTACACTTGTGAGCATAGCACAGACTATGGAGTTATTGAGTCACTGTTATACTCTTAAAATTAATGTAACATGGTCTGTCAAGTATACTTCATTAAAAAAACAATATTCTATTTTGAGATGCATATTGATGACATACTTTAAATTTTAAAACCCCTCAAATATAGGTTTGGAATATTTGTATGTTTTCAGATTTTGTTAGAGAGGTTTCCTCCTAATTTTTTCCTTGGGGAGGTACTTTTCTGTGGGAGAAATTTTAAAGTATTTTCATTTGAGTAAATAGTTGCCTTAGGGGAAATAAGTATATTTGTAATATAATATAAAATATAATATAACCAAGTGGTTTTATTTTCAGCATCTATCCAAAGTACAGAAGTGAATTAAACACTTAGCATTGAGGCTATGTATTCAAATATTGCATACAAACAAATGACCTCATTTAAGCTTCATTGATGCCTACTTTTCATAATAATAACAAATACTGATACAGTTTTTTTCTTACTAATTATCAGTCTTTGTTTTATATGAACTGCATTATAGTAACTCAGTTTTTACAACAAACTTAAGTTCTGTTGTTATGTCCACTTTATAGATATAGAAACTGAGTTTTGGAGAAGTTAAGTAATATACCTAAACTCTTGCAGCTAAGAAATGGCATAGTAAAGGTGTGACCTAGGTGGTCTGACTCTTAAGGTCTACATCCTTAATACTGTGCAGCATAGCAACTTCAGATATCAGTAGGTACAGTTTAGTGTCATCTCTTAGTTGCTAATATTTCGTGCTACAACAGCTAATTTTTAGGTCATCAATTAGTGCCATATTTTTACTTAGCTTACTTCTGTTATTCCATTTTATACATAAACAGACACACTTTTGTCTTACTGATATAATGTATTTGAAATCAAGAAAGGCAGAGTTTAAATCTTTTCTTTTATTAAGAGATTCTGCATATGGTATCTTATTTCAAATTATGATTATCATACCCAAACACCTCACACCATTCAAGGCCTGAATGACTCTGATCTTGATCTCAGAAGTTAGGCTTAAGAGACGAAGAATATTTCAGTTTGTATCCCAAGATCTTTATCTGAAAGTGATC
Organism: Enhydra lutris kenyoni; assembly: GCF_002288905.1. NCBI lineage: Eukaryota > Metazoa > Chordata > Mammalia > Carnivora > Mustelidae > Enhydra > Enhydra lutris. Next base: position 26,418,602 of record NW_019154099.1, on the reverse strand, counting down.
AATTAAACAAAATCAAGCATTGATATATACTGTACAATGTTTAAAAACTTAGTCGGGGCCCCTGGGTGGCTCAGTGGGTTAAATAAAGCCTCTGCCTTCGGCTCAGGTCATGATCCTAGGGCCCTGGGATTGAGCCCCACATTGAGCTCTCTGCTCAGCGGGGAGCCTGCTTCCTCCTCTCTCTCTCTCTGCCTGCCTTTCTGCCTAATTGTGATCTCTGTCTGTCAAATAAATAAATAAATCTTTAAAAATAAATAAATAAATAAATAAAAACTTGGTCATTGGTTATTCAGCTTTAAAAATTGTTAGCATATATTATTTTAAAGATAAATAATTACTAATTGGAATTGATCTAGAAAACTGCTAGAAAGTTCATCTACCAGCAATCACAGGATATTATTTGGAAGATACATAAGGCTAAAATGGCACTGCATTTTTTTTTCCAGAATATAGAAATCAATTGAACACATAGGTATAAACAAAAAATTTAGAAGAAAAAAATGTGTGCATTTATATATGTAACTACTAAATAAGATACATAGATATAGATAGGTAATAAACCAAAATCTTTCATATATTCTATAAACAGAAAATTGTTTTCCCCATAAAATAATCCAGAATTTATGACAACCCCAATTTCTTGTAAACAGAAAAGTGCAATACTTTCTTCATATATATTCAGCAACTGTCTAGAGTTCAATAGATTCATATGACCCAAAGAAGAAGTGAGGCTAATAAAACTGGAAACTCATTGAGTTTCAAAAGGTGATGACCATGGAAATAGAAGTGCAGTGTTTCAAATTGACAGGGTAATGTAAATCTATGCTACAAACTCTGGCTAGAGACCTGTCACGGATAAAACTGGACCAAGAGAGAGAATCATTAACTGGCAGTAGCCTCATCAAAAAATGAATTATGTGAAAAGGAAAACCCTGTTCAATTAAAGCAAGGATGCTTGTTTTTGTTCTTAAATCATTGAAAGAAATGCAACCACTTGATTTTATTATGTTTCTTCGCTATCTGATCCACTTGTACAGTTATTTACTTGAAACCCATTATATTAGTTTGAATCTAAGTTAATTGCATGTGGTGTGAGTTTTAGAGAAAGAGATGTATCCATTCATGTATTTACTGAATCTAAAGATAAATTCATTCTAGAAAGTAAGTTTGAATACTGAATTTTCCTTTTAAATTTCTTTTTCACAACTCTGCAATCAATAGGTAGTATGAGAAATGGATTTTTTTCCTTCATGGAATTATTTTAAAATACTAAATTTTATTTATAAATATGATACTGATGACCTGCATTTATACCCAAACAAGAAAAAACAAAACAAAGCAAAAAATTCACCTGACTTTAGTTCCTTATATTAAGTGGCAAAATCACAACTTGAACTAAGTAAAGTTTCATATTGTAAAAATCAACACTTTACAAAGTGTCATCTAGGCTAATTTGTTCTGTATTGTTTAAGGCAAGATTTTAATTTATGTGAAATAATTTATATTAGTTTCCTGTTGCTCTTATTATAAGTTACCACAAATATAGTGGCTTATAACAACACAAGTTAATTATATTACAGTTCTGGAGGTCAGAAGTCCAAAATGGGTTTAAACTAAAACCAAGGTGACATCAGGACCATGTTCCCTCCAGAGATAAAGAAAATGTATTTCCATGCCTTTTCTAGCTTTTAGAGATGACTTCCTATCATTCCTTGATTCGTGTCCATTTCCTCCATCTTAAAAGCCAGAACCATAGCACCTTTAAATTTTTCTCTGCTTCTGTGTTCACATTGCCTTCTCTCTTATAAGGATTCCTGTGACTACATCTGGGCTACCAAATTATTCAGCATAATTCCTTGTCTCAAGATCCTTATTCAGCATAATTCCCTGTCTCAAGATCCTTAATTCAATTACCTTTGTGATGCCCTTTTTATCCTATAAGGTGACATATCCACAGGCTCTGGATATTAGTATATGGACATATGGGGAGACCATTATTTAGCCTAGCATACAGTGTTAGGCATAATTTAGAACAATGTTTTCAACCTAACTAGTGTGTGATTTACTAGATCTAAATATCTCTCAGGGTCATAATAAAGTACTTAGAAAAACATGAGGATATTTGAATATAGAAAATGAGAGCCAGGGGCGCCTGGGTGGCTCAGTGGGTTGGGCCGCTGCCTTCGGCTCGGGTCGTGGTCTCGGGGTCCTGGGATCGAGCCCCGAGTCGGGCTCTCTGCTCGGCGGGGAGCCTGCTTCCTCCTCTCTCTCTGCCGGGCTCTCTGCCTACTTGTGATTTCTCTGTCAAATAAATAAATAAAATCTTAAAAAAAAAAAAAAAAGAAATGAGAGCCATTATTTACCCTACAAGTTTTCTTTTTCATTTTAAAGATTTTTCTTTCACTTATTCACATATTTTATACAATAGTCGACTCGTAAGACATTTTAATAAACACAATTTTAAAGTAAAAAACAATATATGAGGGAGAATAAGCATGAAATGTACTTATTTTTACATTTTAGTGGTCTTTAATCATTGTAAGCAAAAGGATGACCACCTGAAAAGATATCCATAGTCAGATTTCAGTGTATAACCTTTAAATTTACTTTTGGAAAGTCATTATCAGACATATACACAATTAGTAACAAAATTAATTATAAAAATCCTACTCAGTAACATGCCAATATGGTATATATTCATGACTAAGGGTAATATAAGAATACCTATTGGAAACATAAAAGGAATAAACACTATAAAATACAAGCTTCAGAAGTAATAGAAATGTATATCCTCCAAAAAGAAGTATAGTTATTGAATTATTTATGACTGAGAATATTTGTGTGCACATAAACAAAATTTAATTCCTTTGTTTAAAAAAATCTCATCTAAGTCATTGATTAGCCTATATTCCAACATTTAAATGAGTAATTTACTACTGTAAAAACGGTATTATAATACAAATACCAATCTTTTTTGAAAAATGTATATTCTAATATAATACTACATAATTGGAGGGTAAAACTCTCAAGTGCAGTTAAGACAGGGAAGAAAATCCATGTTTATCATCTTTCTGACATACAAAAATCTTAAACAGATTCATAACATTGTCCTTCCTTCACAAAAACTATTACAAAAAATCCTATGTAATTATATAATATGTGAACTTAGTTACCATTATGTTTATGACAAAATGTGTTTGTACTTAGCACATTCCTCATATCTCATATAATCACATATTGTCTTAATGTAGCAATACATTGTAAGCTCCCCAAGGACACAGATCTCTGGCTTATAAAATATTTTGACCAAAGTGACACTTAGTCAATGTCTGATAAATTGAGAAAGTGATTTTAAATGATCAAATTAACTTAGATCTCTTCATCAACATTGTCTTAAAATTTTCAGGGTTCCTTTTCTGCCTGGTTATATTTTCTGGATCCCAAAGTTGACAAATCTCCATAGAGTACAAATGGAGAGCATGTCTTCTTTGGAGTGAAAAGTTGTTCAATAATTTTTAAACCTGAGGAAAAGTAAATATATTCTATTTTAAAATTCTATCATGCTTGGGGCGCCTGGGTGGCTCAGTGGGTTAAAGCCGCTGCCTTCGGCTCAGGTCATGATCCCAGGATCCTGGGATCGAGCCCCGCATCAGGCTCTCTGCTCAGCAGGGAGCCTGCTTCCCTTCCTCTCTCTCTCTGCCTGCCTCTCTGCCTACTTGTGATCTCTGTCTGTCAAATAAATAAATAAAAATTAAAAAAAAAATTCTATCATGCTAGCAATTCAGTTTCAATAATATTTCCCTAATAACACAAGGTTTGCAATTTTTCTGATCATAATAAAATAAATGCTGAACTCTACATGCAATTTACCCCAACACAGACATCGTGTGTCATTCATGCCCCTTCAAATTCAAATTAACAATAATGTTTTTTGATATATCATCTTCATACATATCGGTTCACTCAACATCCCAATACAGTTCTCATTTAAAGGAAAATAGAAGAATATCTTACCAGGACATGGTTGCAATAAACCTCTAAAAGGCCACATATGTACCTCAGTAATAAGAATTAGGAGAGATAAAAATAAGTCCTATCTCATGTCCACATCAGACAAAAAGAGTCATCCATTTATTCAACAAATATGTATTGAGATCTACTCTTGTTTAAGGAATGGCACGCCCAGATCATAAGAGAAGAAAAATGCAAAACCTGTGTTTATGGCAACAAATGATTCAAGACAAGAGACAGTATTCCTTAATGGCTGCATTATATACTAACACTTAACTTCCTAGTGTGTCTTATGTACATACAAATGTGTGTGTTGTATGTGTCACTGTACATATATGAAGTGGGGCATATACACCTGTAGATGTGAGAGTAGGTGTCTATGCGTGCTGGTGTGGCTGTGTGGATGGGAACATGGCTGGTGTAAATATGTGAGTGTATCGTATGTGCACATGTGTATAGAAGTGGGTGTGTATAAGAGGCGAATATTTGTGTTATTGGTTCTCAATCGGGGCAGTTTTGCCTTCCTCCCTTGGCAACATTTAGCGGTTACTGAATTTATTCTTGGTCGTCACAACTGGCAGGGATGTGCCACTAATTCGTAGCAGGTAGAGTTTGAATAGATGCCAGTAGATGCCGCTTACACACCTACAATGCCTCATGCCATCATACCTAACACAAATGTGTCCAGCCCAGAGCTAAATGCCAATAATACTGAACTTAAGGAACTTAAGGAACACTGGCATGTGTATGTGGGGGGCAGAGGTGGATGTTGACAATGATGTTATAAAACTTGCACAGGCTAAGGAATCAATAACCATTTCTGCAGTTTTATGCTTCATGTCATAAGCAAAACCTGGGGCTATCTTATCATGCTCCTTTGCATCATTGATATCCAACACTTGCTATTGTTCTTGCTATTCTCTTGACTGGCAAACCACCTACTAAGAAACATTTAGCCCTTACTTGATGTGAGTAGGAGACTTATATATTTTTTCCCAGCTTATAAAGAAAAATATCCCAGCAAAGATTTCTTTTTATAGACTCTCAGAGAAGCAACTTTTTAAGCTATTAGATAAACCCATTAAATTTTGTTAACAAAAGAATAAGTAATGCCTACTTCAGATTAAGAGTCTGTATGGAAATGGTTGATTTACTATTATTTGCGTTGTTAGTACCTAGATAATTGGAGCCATTTTATATTTGGAATCTGTGTACACTGGAGGCAGCATATTAAACAGATAAAAAGGTAAGATTATCTTTTATTTCTACCTTTTCTTATCCATGGTCCATGAAAGGCTTCCTGGTATTAAAAGTCCTGCCATTCACTAATTGCCTCTGCTTGTTTCCAGGAAAGTTCTTTTTAGACACTTTATGACCTATGCACTGAGTGGATGGGTTAATGCCACCCCTTTCATTATGATTTCTACTTTCTCACTTTCCAGGTTTTTCTAGCTTGTTCTGGCCGAAGAAAGGGCTGGAAAGTGATATCTCCAATTTATTACTGCATTTGTCTGGGGGCACTTTTCTGATTGAAATGACACTAAATCCACTGGGAAGTAGAAACTGTAGACTTGATGAGGATGCAGCCCACACAGCTGTGATCAAACCTTTGACTCTGTTACTATAGCTGTCAAAATAAACTGATCTGAAATATGAAAAAAAGAGAGTTCTTATTTTTAACTGCCAGATACACTGCTATAACTCTCTCAAAGTATTTTCTGTTCATTACATGAAAGATGCATACTTTTTATGTCATAGAGTTGCAAAACACTTAATATAGAGAGACTGTGTACATGTCAAAAGCAAGTTTGTTTATTAGCACGAAGACGTGCATGCTGCAGTCTCATAGATAAAGTTATTTCTGGCAAGCTGCATACCATTTATTTTTAAAGCATATATTTAGAGCAGCTACGTGCTGTCAGTTTCTTCCTGAAATAGTAGTGGAGAATGTCAAGATTGATATTAGCTATTATTACTGTACATTATTCCATACCAAAAAAAAAACAAAACCAACTTTTTTTTCTCCCTTCACAGGAATATTAACTGTATGCCTTTTGAGGGTTCAGGGGAAAGATACAACAGTTTACTTTATTTGTACTTTCTCTCACATGTGTAATCGAATCCAAGTGGAAACGTAACCATCAGGGTACTTTTCAGCTGTTTTCTAAGAATGTTACTGTTGTCTACAATAAGCCAGCCGATATCAGTATATTATTTGATATAGTGAGTTTATGGAATTGTCTTTTGGTCTGCCTAAAATTCAAGTTTTTTTTTTCCTCCTCTTTAAAAACATTTTGCAAATGCTTTAAAAGGATGTCAGAGAGAATGGACAATTGGACTAATCTTCTGCCTGTGGGCTTATCTTTAATACATTATTATCTGTCGAGTTTTTCAATTTGATAAGCAAGGCAACCCAGACAATACCAAAGTCATTTATCTCCTGAGGTTACAACCAGTGCATTACTGCTTCCTTGAAGAGCAAACAGTTACTGCAGAGAAAGACATCTAGACATTTTATTTCAGATTAAATAGGATTAGACAAAATAGTTGTAAACTGTCAATCACAAATCATTGGAAGTAGAACTTTTCTGCTTTCTTCTAGTGAAATTTCTGGATTTGGATTTGGGATTGTTTCACCATCATTAAATCTGGCATCAAAATAGGTAGTGATCCTTCCCATTGAATGGGAATTGTATTTTGGAAGATGCACATGGGTGTTGAAGAATGTCAGGTGGCATGAGAAAAATGGCTTTCAGGTAGCAATTAGCACATGAAGAACTAGAGAATTCTTGGATCCCTATCTTATTAACAACTGCTTTTTAACCAGTGCAATAGAGTATTACTAGACGGAAAAGAAGCCAGTGATCTACCTCTCTATGAAGAAGTTTGACCTGTTCTTTTGGCTTTCCTATTTATTTAATTTCCTCCAGGTCCTTGAACCAGATTTTGCAGTGACAGGATAAATATAGCTCAAATTCCCAAAATGAATCAAATATAGAGTGACACCATAATAATTATTATGGAGAACTGTGCATGTTAGCAAGAATCTCTTTAAATTAAATAATTTAATAATTTATATAGTCTAATAATTTAATAAAAATAATCTCTTCAGTAATTTTAAAATGAGACTACAAATATAAAAAGCAGATTATTTCCTTCCCTATTAATAATGTATCTAGATTAATATTTGAAGAAAAATGTTATTAAAAGCAGTTTAATTGCACTTAGGATAGATTTAAATATTTAATGAGAACAACATAAAGAAAGAAAAGCATAAGGGCACAAAATGGTACGGGTCATTTTCATATATTTGAGGAAGCTGAACAAATTTAAAGTGATCAAAAATTTTTAACTATGATACATAATCACTATCATGGTATCACTGATGGTTACTTCAGTGTAACTTCAAGTAAAAAATCTGTATTGTGTAAGGCCATTAATTATTGAATACAAGTTTATTTTGGAAAATGTCTTCGAAATCTTGGTGCAAGTACTCATAGTTGAGTTTAGCTGTGCATTGATTTTAGATCTAGAAATGCATCTAGAATGTGTATTCTCACAACTGTATATCACAGATAGACTGGAAGAAACACTGGACTAATTTAGACTCAAGTATTTTATGCACTTTGTATGACATAAGCTTGTACTTTCTCTCACATGTGTAATGGAATCCAAGTGGAAACGTAACCATTTTGTCTCCATTTATTCATCTCTAAAATACAGGAAGTAATACTGATCTGGCTTGAGCACTGTAATGACAAAACAAGATAATTAATGTAAATTATTATTAGACAATGAACAATGTCAGTATTTTAACAAGCATTCATTAAATGCAAACTACATACCAGACACTGTCATGTTGGGAGACACAAAGTTAAAAATAATTGTTTCTTTCAGATAACCTTACATACTAGAATGAGAGAGAAATGCAGTCATATGTTTCATACACCATATTAAATACCAAAGAAAGAGTCATTGAATGACAAATTACCTTTAGAAATTACTGCAAAAGCATAAAGCTTAACTTAAACTATGTTAGCATCAAGACTTTATACAATCCTAAATATTTATTATTTCCTATTTATTTTATTTCTTCAACCTGGAGAACTTCTTTCAGTATTTTCTCTAGCGGAATCTGATGGCTGTGAATTCTCTCCACCTTCTTTTATTTGAAAATATTTTTATTTCATAGTCATTCTTAATATTTTTTCCTGGATGAAAAGACTGGATTGAAAGGGTTTGTTTCACCTTTGAGCACTTAAAGTTGTTCTACTATCTTATTGACATTCCTGAATGGAAGTCAACAGCATGCAAGTGTTTTTATTATTGTTCTTTTACATGCAATGAGCTTCTCTCTGGCTCATTTCAGTATCATGTCTTCATCTTTGGTCTTTAGTAGTTTGATCATGGTGTACCTAAGTGTGATTTTCATCATATCTATCCTGATTAGGGTTCACTGACCTCCAGGAATCTGCAAAATTTATGTATTCACCATATTGCAAAATTCTCAGCTATATTAAAAAAACTTATTTCCTCAATACCTTTTTCTCAACTATCTTTTTTTTTTTTTTTAAGATTTTATTTATTATTTGACAGAGACAGACACAAAGAGAGAGGGAACACAGCAGGGGGAGTTGGGGAGGGAGAAGCAGGCTTCCTGCTGAGCAGAGAACCCAATGCGGGCCTTGATCCCAGAACTGTGGGATCATGACCTGAACCAAAGGCAGATGCTTAACAACTGAGCCACCTAGGCGCCCCTCAGCTATCTATCTTTGATAGTGTCCAGAAACTCCTAATGTTCCATATTCCTTCTTAATATGTTTATTGATTCTTACTTCCTCTGTCATCTCTGTTCTGATGCTCTGTAACAGAAATTGGAGTTCCCCACTCTAAAATTTCTATTTTTTAAGAATTTCTATTTCCTTGCTGGTATTTCTTCTGTTTTCATTAATTATTGTCAGTTTTCCCTTTTCCTTGAATGTAATGGTAATAGCTAATACTAATCTATTAATCCTAACACCTAGGCCCTCACAAACTCTGTCTCTGTAGTCTTTTTTCCTTGAAAATTTGTCATAGTTTCCTCTTTCTTTTGACATTGAGCAATTTTTATTATATCCTGGATATTGCGATATTATTTTTGGGGACTCTGGATTCTGTGAATAGCCCATCAGGGAGGCTTTCTCCCCCTCCCCCCCTTCCTTCCTTCCTTTCTTCCTTCCATCCTTCCTTCCTTCTTCCTTCCTCTGTCCCTCCTTCCCTCCCTCCCTCTTTCCTACTATCTGTTTTCTTTTTGAGCAGGCAATGACATTGGTTGCGCCCAAACTACCAATAGTCTCTTGACTCATAGCTCAAATCTTATTTCAGTTCTTGAATCCATAGGGGGACTGCTTGAAGCCAAGCATTCATTGTTCAAAGGTCACTAAGGATTTTTGGATTTGGGAAGAATTTATACATAGAATTTATACAACTTTCTAAGGCTCCCTCCTTTCCAGAACTCCCTGCTCATCCAATTTTCCAAGGTTGTGGTTGAAATGAACCATTTCCTCTTATTCTTCACATCAGAAACACTGTGTGTGGATTTTTTATTAAACTTTTAAAGGTGTGGCATGTTGCAGGGTGCAGACTGCAGTCCCTGGCCTGCCCTCTTGCTGGAGGCTATGAAAATAGGAAAGTCACTCACTTCTATCACCATATTCCAAATATTACATACCCCTATGGTCTATGTACATTTGGTTATTCTCTAGCAATGTCAAATAGTTGCTTTTTTCTTTTCCTTTTTTTTTTTTTTGTGCATTTTATTCATAGTGTGTAGTTGTTATTGGCAAGGCTATTTGCCAAATAGTATGTTACTCAGAGAAAATGGAATTGGAAGTCATTCAGTACCAAAATTATAAACCTTACTTTTTCTGTCTGAAAAAGATAAAATATACTCTAAATTGTTGCCCTGAAAACATGAGATGAAATTCCTCCTCTTCCCCTGCCCCTCCTAACACTCAGAGGATTCTCTTTCTCTCTTTTAAGCACTGACTGTGAAAACCTTACCATGGCAAATCTTACCATAGTAAACTACTCCCTGGGAATTTTCTTGAGTTTTATTTTTAAGATAAACTTTTTGTTGAAGTTGAAAATACACAGGGAAAGAACAACAAATCATAAATATAGACATACACAAATGATTTTAAACACACCTGTACAGCTCCACCAACATCTAGCATAGAGCATGGGTTTTAGGGAGCTTCTTTATGCAAAACCAGTAATTATTCTCACAATTTTCCCTAGTGCTAACCTCTCTCCTGATTTCCAATGCCATAGTAGTTTTTCCTGTTTGGATATTTTATATAGAATGGAATCATAACTGAGGTATTACTCTATGTCTGGCTTCTTTCACTCAACATCTTGATTTGTGAAATTAGTTCTTGTTTCATTGATAAAATGTTTTCTATTTTATGAACAAATGTACAATTTATTCATTCTATTGTTGATGGATACTTGCATTAGGTCCACATTGTGGCTTTTAAGTATAGCACTATTATGGGTATCTTGTAATGTTACTTGCTGCTAATATTTACCCAGTTCCTTTTACAGTGGAAATGTGGGATCATATATTGTGCATATATTCAGCTCTAGTAGATAGTGACAAACAATTTTAAAAAATAACTTTTTAGTTACCCTCTCACAAGCAGCGTGCAAAAATTTCAGTTACTCCACATCTTTGACAATATTTGGTATGGCCAGTTTTTAAATTTTAGTTATTTTTGCTGGAGTATTGTGATATCTTATTGAGATTTTTATCTGTATTTCTATGAGGACAAATATGTGTAATTAAATTTTTATTTATTTATTGACCACGTGGGTAGCACTACCTCTTTTGTTGAGTGCGTTGTTAGGTCTTTTTTTTTTTTTTTTTTTTTTTTTTGTGTGTGTTGTCTGTCTTTTCTTTGACAATCACAAATTGCAATTCATCATCAATATGTTACAAATACCTTTTGTCACTCTTTGGGTTGCTTTTTACTCTCAAGTGTGTCTTCTGTTAAATTTGATAAATCGGTTTTAGTGGAGTCTAATTTATCAACCATTTCTGTTATGGTTAGTACTTTTTGTTGCCTTGTAAAAAGATACTTACGTGGGGAGCCTGAGTGGCTCAGTGGGTTAAAGACTCTGCCTTCAGCTCAGGTCATGATCCCAGGGTCCTGGGATCGAGCCCCACATCAGGCTCTCTGCTCAGTGGGGAGCCTACTTCCTCCTCTCTCTGTCTCTGCCTGCCTCTTTGCCTACTTGTCTGTCAAATAAATAAATAAAATCTTTAAAAAAAAAAAGATACTTACGTACTATAAATCTTTAAAGTATATACCTATGTTGTAATCTAGAATCTTTATTGTTTGCCTTTAATTTGGGAGTATCCAACAATAGAATCAATTTGCTTTAAGATAAGAGTAAAGTTATTTCATAGTATCCTACTCAGTGGTTTGCTAATACCATCTGGAATTGTGATAAGAAATTGTACTTTTTAAAAATTCCTCTCAATTTTTAATATTTTTACATTCATCTTGTTTATCAAGATTTTAAATGTTCTGTATCTTTATGTTTGACCAAGAGAAATCCCCTATTAGGAGATTTTAGTTCTGTCAGTTTTTACTTTGTATATTTTAGACAATATTCAGGACGCCTTTCTTTTGGGGGTGAGAAAATGTTCTAAAATTAGATTTTATTGAAGGCTACATAATTCTGTAGCTATGAAAAAAATTGAATTGTGCATTTTAGGTGTGCTTTGTAGTATGTGAATTATATGTCAATAATTTTTTTAAAAAACTTAAGAGTAAATATATTCCAAGATTATTAAATTAAATCCGCTTTTGTTACACATAGCCATGATCCATTAAATCATAACTTGGGTGCAATTAAAACTGCTAGCCCAGACTTTTATTTATTAGTGTAGGGGTATATCTTTTCCTACATTTTGACTTTTTAAAAAAATCTTTTTCTTAAAAAGTGCTTCTTACAACCTAAAAAAAGTTTTCCTTTTTTTTTTTTTAAATTTTATTTATTTATTTGAAGAGAGACACAGTGAGACAGGGAACACAAGCAGGGGGAGTGGGAGAGGGAGAAGCAGGTTTCCTGCTGAGCAGGGAGCCCCATGCGGGCCTCAAGCCCAGGACCCTGGGACCATGACCTGATCTGAAGGCAGATGCTTAATAACTGAGCCACCCAGGTGCCCCAGAAGTTGGAATTTTCATCTGAGTTTTGAAAATGTTTTATTAAGAGTTAACTGAGGGGTGCCTGGGTGACTCAGTAGGTTAAGCGTCTGCCTTCAGCTCAGATCATGATCCTGGGGTCCTGTAATGGAGTCCCACATAGGGCTCTTTGCTCAACAGGGAGTCTGCTTCTCCCTCTCACTCTGCCCCCTGCCCCCACTCATGATTACTCTCTATATATTTATCTCTCACTCTCAAATAAATAAATAAAATCTTTAAAAAGGAGTTAATTGAATAATTTGTATTATATATTTTAAGTGATAGTGTTCGTGATAATTCCACCTCACCTTCACAAAATCTGTTAGATAAATCTAATTTTATTTTCCAGGTTTTAAAGTTCTGCAGTCTTGGGGCCCCTGGGTGGCTCAGTGTGTTAAGCCTCTGCCTTTGGCTCAGATCATGATCCCAGGGTCCTGGGATTGAGCCCCACATCAGGCTCTCGGCTCAGTGGGGGGCCTGCTTCCCCTTCTCTCTCTGCCTGCCTCTCTGCCTACTTGTGATCTCTGTCAAATAAATAAATAAAATCTTAAAAAAAAATAAAGTTCTGCAATCTTCATTTTTTTTTCAATTATTTTCCTACTTTGTCCATACATGTGTTAGAGCTTATTATTTTGTGTTAAGGTTTTAATGACACCTCAGTATCACACTGTTTAGGAAACCAGTTTGGATAATTAAAGTTAATTTCTCAAAAATATATAAGGAAAATACTTATTAAAATCAGGTCTATGAGTCTGTCCTCTTCATTGAATATCATCTTCATTACCTATTGTTCTTCTAGCTGATATAAAAATATGTGACTTTAGGTAACAGGGCACCATTTAAAACAAATTAACTTTAGTAACACATTAGAAAAATGTTGAAAGTGATAATTAGTGATAAAAAATATAAAAGTAAATTAATACTTAATGGGCACCTATTGCAAGACATCTTAAAATGGGTAATGTCATGTAATTCTAGGGAAAACCTTTAAAAGTAATTATCATCTCCATTTCTGTTTAGAATAGGTACATAAATTACTATAATAACTATAAGCGATCATTTGAACTCATAATTTGTGACTCTGAAGCCAAGGATTTTTTTTTTCAATTGTTATTTTGAACCTCATAAGAGTTTTCATTATAGATGGATGGGAGCTTACTCGCTTTCCTCCCCTTTATTCCTGTCTTCTCAGAGCAACCTTTGTAAATCCTGTTCTTTCTTCATTAATTTAAATTAAGAATTTCCAACATCCACTTATTGACACTAAAAGGCCAGCAGACTTCAATCTGTCCTCTTCCTGAGTGATTCTTCCCAGAAATATTATCCCAAGAGACAACAGATCATTTCTGTATTAAAAAATGAAATGGATGTGTCACATGGGAGGGGGCTGTCAAGCAGAAAAAACTCAGGAAGTTTCTTCTTTCTGTTCCTTGCCAGTTGTTTTTACTTCCAACACAGCAGACTTTGTTGGAAGGTCTTAGGCAAGTATTTTAAAAATATTTAAGAATTAAAAACATTTTTATTAATAATAAAAATGAAAAGTGTTTTTTATGTTTATCTTATCTAAAATTCTGTTATAGCTTAATTTTGGACTCGGTCAAATGTTTGTTTACTCAGGCCAGTTAGATATTTAGAAATAACTTTTGATGTAACCTGCTTCAAGTAATAAATTACAAATTATTCTATATCAATACTAGAGGAAAGGAATTCTGTATTCATGGAAATATCTCAGTAACTAATAAAAGTCTCTTCTTGATCAAACTTTAGTCAGACTCCTCTGAATCCTCTTCCCAACGAGGCCTCAACTTTCCGACTTCTGTGTCAGTCTTTGCATTGCCCAGTTTTAGCAAGAACCCTGCTAAGTCCATTTAGCCAGAATTCCCTACCCTCAGTATCCTGCCATCCTCAGTCTCTGGCCAAATTCCTCATCCTGCATCACCCAACAGATGATAATTGGTGCTTATTTTAGTCCATTCAGCATCCTATGCAAATGGCCACACCCATAATTCTTTTGAAAATGTATCTTTCTCATTCTCTCTCTCTTTGTCATTTAGACATATTTTGAGCTTATTGGCTTTTCATGGGATGACACTTTATGATTCTTTTACCTGGATCATTTTTATTTAACTAAAAAATACACTATGGTCACTTTATTCAAATCAGAAGACCTATGGGTCAAGTCCTTGATTTGGCTTTTGCTCCTATATTGTGTCCTAATTGAGAGTGCTGGGAAAATTATCTTTTCTTAGATATCATTACAGTCTTTGTACTTAACATGAGTATGAGTATGCATGAAAAGTATGTTAATCACTGAAAGGTATTTCTATTAGCATACGCTAATTGTTAATCTAGAAAAAAAATCTTTTCTGTTTTTTTTTTTTTTTTTCAGGAATTCTTTATGCTAGTTTGGTAAGAAAATACTTTTATAGTAGTTTGCATTTAATTACAATCTGAAGGATTTTTAGGCCAACATAATTACAGTATTCTTATTGTCCTTCCTTTTAATATGGTGATGAAGCAAATCTGTCTTACCTAATGACTATTTTAGGAAAGCCAAAGATAGTACCAGGGCAAAAAAAAATCTTATCATTTTGTTAACCAGAATTTGGGAAAGGCAATATCAAGCATAAATGTTAGAGAAAATAAAAACACATATAATTATAAGTGGCTTGATAAAAATAAACAGCAAGAAAAAATAACTGTTAGGAACTTAATCCTTTTTTTTTTTTAAGATTTTATTTATTTATTTGACAGAGAGAGTGAGAGATCACAAGTAGGCAGAGCAGCAGGCAGAGATAGAGGGGGAAGCAGGCTCCCTGCTAAGCAGAGAGCACCATACAGGGCTGATCCCAGGATCCTGAGATCATGACCTGAGCTGAAGGCAGAGGCTTAACCCACGGAGC
>NW_019154099.1:26367382-26403357 GCF_002288905.1 Enhydra lutris kenyoni | reverse complement strand
TTTATTTATTTGACAGAGAGAGTGAGAGATCACAAGTAGGCAGAGCAGCAGGCAGAGATAGAGGGGGAAGCAGGCTCCCTGCTAAGCAGAGAGCACCATACAGGGCTGATCCCAGGA
Organism: Enhydra lutris kenyoni; assembly: GCF_002288905.1. Taxonomy (NCBI): domain Eukaryota; kingdom Metazoa; phylum Chordata; class Mammalia; order Carnivora; family Mustelidae; genus Enhydra; species Enhydra lutris. The sequence goes on along the minus strand of NW_019154099.1, from coordinate 26,403,240 downwards.
TCCTGAGATCATGACCTGAGCTGAAGGCAGAGGCTTAACCCACTGAGCCACACAGGTGCCCTGAGCTTAATCCTTTTTAAAGCAAGAGAAATATTTTAAGTACTTTTAAAATATGCTTAAAAGCATTGAGAGAATAATTTGGTAACAAAACAAAACTCTACTAATCAGAGAATAAAACAGTTTAGTAATTTTATAAAAAAGCACCACAGATTCTAATCTTATTCCTCTAGTACATTTTCATGTAACAATTTGCCAAGAAGGAAATATTTTTATAACAAACGTGTATTTAGGCAGATTCAGATACACAAGTCTATAAATTGTCATACTTTAAAGCTTTAAAATGTAATTGATTTAATATATTAAATAAAACCATGTATATTTCACATTAAAATTTCTATCTGAATTAACTACAACAGAAATTTTAATAAAAAGACAGTAAGCATCAATTTTCTTAATCCTAAATTCATATTTTTTCTGAAATTATTGTACCTAGTATAATTAAATGTTTGTATTAATTGCCACATTTAGTCAAAATAATCAATGCTTATTTTCTCCAGGCACAAATGAAAATTAGAAGTTAGAAAATTAAAAATAACTACTGTATTCTACATGAACATTTATTTTATATCATGATTAAAATTTGGCAAGGCAAAAATAAACAATTTCACCCAGACAAGGAGAAGTTTCTGCGATAGCAAACACTTTGTGGTATAGCCACACACTCCTGGGCAGTCAGGACAGTTCATGACTAGTCTAAACAAATAAAGAAATAAACAAATGAACTTTACTTCTAAAAGAGGCCTCGTTGAATACTGAGACATGTTTTCATTGCATGGACTTTAATCATCTGGGACCCTGGCTTCAACACTTGTTACAAGAACTAAGAACCATCTTATTGTTTCTGGTAACTGTGCATGTTACAGCTGGCCAGTATTTTATGTCCAGAGTCTTAAATGCTACTGTATAGCCAGTGTCACATCAAAGATTCAAAACTCATCTGGGAACAAAGGGAGCGGGGAAGATTAATCTTAGTCCCAGCTATAGACAACTTTTAATCAGCAAAATTTGACTTTGCTGAAAATCAGATTGTAAATGGATTGATGTCCTAGTGCCTCACTTCATCTGTCTTTGACTTAAAAGGTGGACTGGGGTGAGGGATGAGGAAAAGAAGGAAAGTGGAAGAGATTGAGAAAGATAAACACACAGTCAGTTAAGTGTTTCCCTTCTGTTCAGGTAATGATCCAAGGGTCTTAGGACTGAGTTCTGCATTGGGTTCCCTGCTCAGCAGAGAGGATGTCTCTCTGTCTCCTCCTACTTGCCTACCTCCCCCCCCCCCCCCCCTGACTCATGTTCTCTCTCTCTCTCTTTTTCAAATAAATAAATAAAAAATCTTTTAAAAAGAAAAAAAAAAAAGAAAGAAAAGAAAGAGAAACACAGTCCCTGACCTACAGGAACTCACCTGACAGTAACAATTGGCCTTTGTTGTTGGGCGCTGGCCTTCACCGCTAGGCTGTGGTATTCTCCTGTTGATCCTGTGACTTGGTAAAGTGACCGAGATGAACTGAGACCAAAAAATACAAGAAACAAAAGGAAGGTCACAGTGCAAATCACAAAAATATCGATAACCTTAAATCTCAGCATGTATGAGAGACTGTTTCCTCTTTATCAATTAAAACTTCAAATTTTGTTGATTCTTCAAACCTTATAGATTTATTAAGGAGCTCAGTCATAGAATTACTCCTCCTCCTTATAGCATCCACTCAAAAGCAGCACCATGCTTTCTTGAACTCTCCTACAAATCACCTAACAAACTCGAAAGCCTTATAATACATTTTTTATGATGCCCTCTTACTGAGACATTCCATACTTCTTTCTCAGTCTATTCTCCTTTAATGCAGCAAGCAATACACTTAACTTAGTTCAGCTACAGGAGTCACGGGAGTTGAAAATGATCCTGTTTGGAAATCTGGGGAAAGAAAATAAGTAAAGATTTATACTTACTTGGAGATTTTGCTTCTCTCTTTAATGGCACTAAAATGTGCCCCAAAAATTAACTAAGCTAAAAATTAAATCATAAGCAGTATAACCAATGAAAACAAATCTCTGTTTACTGTTTTAGGATTACAAAAACCAAAATTTATTTTGGGTACATGCATCTAAGTGAGTTATTTTACTAAGAAATAAACAGAAATAAACTGTTAAAGATATAATTTGTTTCCAGCAATACAAATACTCCTGCTCCTTCACAAAACCTAACAGATATTCTGTTATGATAGCTCTGGTATGTCAAAGAGGGATATGTCTCCTATTCTGGATTTTCTGAGGAAAGGGAGATGTCCAGTGACAATTTACAATAATTTGTAATCCTTTTTTTTGGTGAACATAGTTTATGATAGATTTCGACCTTCATGGTGCATATTTGTCTTGTTTTTCTTTTTTTTTTTTTTTTTAAGATTTTATTTATTTATTTGACAGACAAAGATCACAAATAGGCAGAGAGGCAGGCAGAGAGAGGAGGAAGCAGGCTCCCTGAGGAACAGAGAGCCTGATGCGGGACTCGATCCCAGGACCCTGGGATCATGACCTGAGCCGAAGGCAGAGGCTTTAACCCACTGAGCCACCCAGGCGCCCTTGTCTTGTTTTTCTTAACAAGAAGCAAGCTACTGCTGAGTGCTTTACCCATGTAGGAGTTGATGCATTCCAACTATCTGCAGGAAGGAAAATTCTGATGAGGTTTCAAGTTGAAGTTACTACTCGGAGATACTGAGAAAGTATTCTGACTTAAAGTATTGGCTGCCAAGTTTTTTTGACAGTGACAAAAACCAAAGTCTGTGTGCGATGAAAGGGTACCTCATAGGAAATACAAGATAAGTGAGGAATGTCTTAGAAAACATTTCTTGCCTCCTTTATTTTGGTAATTTTTCTCTTTTATTGACTTAGACTGGGCATTTATTACTTCTTACATCGGTTTATCTATTCCGTAAGGGAATTTCCTCACAGTAGTTGGCATATGTAACAATATCTTAATTTCTTGTGTTGTGTTAGTGTTTGGCATATGTAACAGTATCTTAATTTCTTGTGCTGTGTTAAGTAGGCTGGTTCGGTAGACTTTAAAGAGTATTCCAGTGGGAAGTGAGTGTGGGCAAATTCAAAAGAATATGTCACCACTCAAAAACCTCAACAGTCGGTTCACAAATTGTTGAACAGGTTGTCATATGCTCTTTGCCAAATCTTAGAAGTAAAATTTCTAGGTGTAAATGGTAGATTAAAATATCAATAGCAATATTTAACCAATAATCTTAAATATATATGAAGTTGGAAAACTAAGTGAAACCAGTAGACATAGTATGGTCACAATGGAAAAAAAAAATCACTGTCCTTTCAGATGATAATTTTTCTTAAGTAGCACACATAAAGTGATATCTTTTTGTAATGACATTCATCCATCCCTAAAGAGCATGCTGGTAATTAGAGCACAGATTCCACATAGTAAGCATCTTTCTTATGTTAAGCTGATTTTTATTTTTCATGTCCCTTTAGTGGCATTAGGATATGTGTGAGTATGTGGTACAGACTTTAAAAATCTGCCCTTTTAACGACCAACATGGATATACTTGTTCTCTTGTGTACCTGTAATTGACGATCTTTGCTCTCAAGGTTATCTAAGATTGCCATATTTGAATCTCTCATATGTAAATCTTCACTGCAAGCAGATGGGGTTGTGAGACCATAAAACACTATAACTAGTATTAACCCTTAGCAAAGGATGTTATCTTCATTTCAAAACCGTTTCTCCTATGCAGCAGGTTAAGTCAAGTGATACGACATCCAGTCTCCTCACAATTCCAGTTTAGATTTCAAGAGGTTTTCTTTCTGGTTCTGAAGGTCAAACATTGTTACCATTTACTTACATGAATAATAACTCCCCTCCCTGTATTATCAAGAGAAAAACCTCATATTTTAAAATTTTGCTTGTATCTATACCCTTAAAGAATCTCCAAAAAGACCTTCAGAGAGCTATACTTGCTAATAATTGGTGCCAAAATCCCTTTAGCTCAAGGATTTCTAAAACTTTTCATTTATCTTCTAAGATCTCATGTCCCACACCATTTTACCAGAGCAACTGAAACACCTTCCACACTGTGGCTACTTAGGAGGCTCTTGCATTCTCTCATATAACCATAGCTTTTGGATCAACATGATTTTTAGTTCTAAGAAGAGACAGGAAAAAAAAGATGGTTATTTTATCTTCTATACAAAGGTCAAAACTTACTTTAACCAGAAGAGAGTGTAATCACTTTATCAAAGTGCTAAGGAAAAATAACGTTCACCTTTTTGCATACTAGAAAAATCTTTTATTTAAGAAAGAGAGCAGAAATTTTCAGTTTAACCAAACTGAATTTTAACCAAACTGAATTAATTTAATCAAACTGATTGCTTACAATCAGATCCTCTCTAAAGAGATATTCAAAAGGAAGGTGATCTCAGAAAGAAACTAACAAAACTTGTCTCAATAAATAAATACATAAATAAATACATGAAAGAGAGAATAAAATAGGCAAATCTTTTTCAAAAAGACCATAACTATAATATTATATTTGAACATTTAAACCAATACTTGGCACTAATATCACATAAATCAGGAGATACTCAGTCAGAATTTATTAATACTGACTTCACCCATATTCTTGTGATCCTCTAAAACAGATGTTGGCAAATATGATCTACTGACTGTTTTTGTATGGCCTGGGAACTAAGAATAGTTTTTGCATTTTTTTAAAGGTTTATTTATTTATTTGAAAGAGAAAGAGAGAGAAAGAATGAGAGGAGGGAGGGTGAAGGGAGAAGCAGACTCCCTGATGAGCAGGAAGCCCAATGCCAGGATGGATTCCAGGACTCCAGGATCATAACCTGAACCAAAGGCAGACACTTAACCAGCTGAGCCACCCAGACACCTCTAGTTTCTGCATTTTTATATGCTTAAACAAATAAAAACAATAATATTTTATAACACTAAATTACATATAATTGAAGTGTCTGTAAATAAGATTATTTTGGAACACAGAACACCCATTCATTTAACTTTGGTCTATAGCTGCTTTTATGTTACAACATCCAAGTTGCTCTAATGAAAATAGTATGGCTACAAATTCTGGAATATTTAATATATGATCTTTTACAGAATAGTTTGTCAACCCCTATCCCATAATCCAGTCTTAATCACTGGTATTTGTGACTAAATTCTGAATTCTGGCTAATTCAGACCCATCATTAGCATACAGATGTTTTTCAACCTTTGTGGAGTGCAGCAAAAGCAGTGCTTAGAGGTAAATTTATCATAGTAAGTGCATATAATAGAAAAAAAAAAACCCTCTAAGGTAAATAACCTAAGCTTTCTCCTTAGGGAAACGATAAAACCTTAAGCCTAAAACAGAAAAAAAAAAAAAAAGGAAAAAAAAAAAAAAAATAGAGAAAAAAACAAAGAAATTCAAAACCGGAAAAAAAAAAAACCAAAAACAAAAAAAAAAAAAAAAAAAAAAAAGGAAAAAAGAAAAAAAATTAGAGCAGAAATCAATGAAATTGAAAACCCTATCCTATGGAGAGAATTAACAAAACCAAAAGCTGATTATTCTATGAGATTAATAAAACAGATAAACCTGTAATGAGGCTAATCAAGAAACTAGGATGCATAAATTACGAATTCCAGAAATAAAGAAAGAATCATCACTATTGATCCAATGGGAATTGAAAGGGTAATAAAGAATAATAGAAACAACTCTATGCCTGCAAATTGATTCCATGAATGAAAAGGACCAACTCCTTGAAAGACACAAACAACTAAAACTCACACAAGGAAAAATAGATAATCTGAATAAACCTAAATCTATTAAGGAAATTGAAACAACAAGTAATAACCTTAAAAAGAAAGCAACATGTTACAGAGTTTCACTGGGGAAAATCTACCACACATTTAAGGATTGCTATCAATTCTCCTAAATCTTTTTCTGAAAGCAGAAGCAGAATTACAACTCCCTAACACATTCAATGAACCTAGTATTACTTTAATACTAAAGCCATATAAAGACATTGCAAGAGAGGTAAACTAGAGGCCAAAATTTCTCATGAATATAGATGCAGAATCCTCAGAAACTATTAGTGAATGGAATCTCCTAATGTATAAAAATAAGTACACCCTGAAACCAAGTGGGATTTATTTTAGGTATGCGTGGCTGGTTCGGTATTCAAAAATCACATCCATCATATTAACAAGCTAAAGAAGATAGCCACATGATCATATCAGTGATGTAGAAAAAAAATTGACAAAACCCAACAAACATTTATGTTCATGTTTTTAAAAAGTAACTATTAACAAACTAAGACTACAGGTTAACTTCTTCAAGTTGAAAACTTGATAAAGGACATCTACAGTAATTTGCAGCTAATATCATACTCAATTATAAGAAACTCGATGCTTTCCCTTTAGGATCAGGAAAAGACAAGGATGTCTTTTCTCATACTTCTGATTCATTATTGTGCTGGAAGTCCTAATTAGCAAAGTAAGATAATAAATGCAAATAAATGTGTATACAAATTGAAAAGGAAGAAATAAAACTGCCTTTATTTGTAGGGAACATGATTATCTTTGTAGAAAGTCTTAAGGAATCAACAGCAACAACAATAAAGCACTGGGACCTAATCTAGTATAGCAGTGTGACAGGATATAAGGTTAAAATACAAAAATAGAGGGGGCGCCTGGGTGGCTCAGTGGGGTGAAAGCCTCTGCCTTCGGCTGAGGTCATGGTCCCAGTGTCCTGGGATCGAGCCCCACATCAGGCTCTCTGCTCAGCAGGGAACCTGCCTCCTCCTCTCTCTCTCTGCCTGCCTCTCTGCCTACTTGTGATCTCTGTCAAATAAATAAATAAAATCTTTAAAAAAATACAAAAATAGATAGTTTTTGTATATACAAGTGATAAATCATTAGAACCTGAAATTTTAAAAAAAATATTCATAGTTGCAACAAAAAATGAAATAAAATACAAATCTAATAAAACATCTAAAGGACCTATATGTGGAAGACTACTAAATGTTGGCGAAAGACACCAGAGTCTGTAGAAATGGAAAGATATCCCATTCATGGATTGCAAGAAGCAATATTGTAAGATGTCAGTTCTTTTCCAGCTTTGTCTATAGATTCAATACAATCCTTCTCAAAATCACAAGAAGCTAGTTTGTGGATAACAACTTGACTCAAGTTTATATGGAATAGCAAAAGAACTACAATAGCTAATACAATATTAAAGAAGAAAAATTAATTTAGAGCATTCACACCTTCCAGTCTCAAGATTACAATAATTAGGACAGTGTTGTGTTGGTGGAAGAGTAGAGTAATGGACTCAGAGTAAGGACTAGAGTCTATTAATGGATCAGAGGAGATAGTTCAGAAACATAATAAACTGAACCTTGACAAAAGACCAAGGGCAATTCTGTGGATGAAGGAGAGTGTTTTCAACAAATGTTACTGGAAAATTGAATTTCCATATGTAAAATAAATAACCTAGACACAGACCTTTCCCATTTCACAAAAATTTACTCAAAATGGATCAAAGACTTAAATGTGAAGTGAAAAACTATAGAACTCCTGAGGGAAAGTGTATGTAAGCTTGGAGTTGATGATATGTATAAGATATAATACCAAAAGAGAGAGAACTCAGATCAACAAAATCAGAAATGAAAGGAGAACAACCAACACCAAAGCAACCCAAGTGTCCACTGATAGACGAATGGTTAAAGAAGACATTGTACACACACACACACACACACACACTCAAAAATTACTCAGCTATAAAAAAAGAATGAAATCTTGGCATTTCCAACAATATGGATGGAGGTAGAGAGTATAATGTTAAGTTAAATAAATCAGTCAGAGAAAGACAGGTACCATATGATTTCACCCATATGTGGAATTTAAGAAACAAAACAAATGAACACAGAGAAAGGAGACGAACCGAAAAACAGACTTTTAACTACCAAAAACAAACTGATGGTTACCAGCAGGGTGGTGGGTTAGGGGGATGGGTGAAGTAGGTAAGGGGAATCAAGAGAATAGCACTGAGTAATATATGGAATTGTTCAATCACTATGCTGTACATCTGAAACTAAGATAATACTTCATGTTAACCATACAGGAATTAAAAAAAGAAAAATAGATAAAATACATTAAATGATTTAAAGTTTTAAAATATCTAAAGGTATGGAAAAATGTTCATTTGCTATCAGAAAAAACTATACATTTTTACATTTTCTTGTGGAAAGAAATTTGGTTAAATCTATTACAATTTTGGGGGCATGTGGGTGGCTCAGTCAGTTAAGCATCTGCCTTCGGCTGAGGTCCTGATCCCAGGGTCTTGGAATCAAGCCCCACATCAGGCTCCCTGCTTCTCCCTCTGCCCCTCATCCCACTCCTGCTCTCTCTTTCTCTGCCTCTCTCTCTCAAATAAGTAATAAATAAAATCTTTTTAAAAAGGTCTTTAAAAGTCGAGTACAATTTTTATTTTATTTTTCTTTCACAATAACACAAATTTTAATGTTTATCTTTCTTGATTTCTCCTGTTTTACCTCAGGGAGAATCAGGAAAAAGTGATTAACTATTTCACTCAAACCCAATTACCTCCATGTTTCTGGTGGGAAATTTCATACCACATAATAACCTGTGAATCAGCCAGTCACTATTGACCTTCTGTAGCTAAATGTTAGATAATTGAAAATTGATTGGCATTTGCCACTAACTCAATGCATTCAGTTCAAATATACTAACTATAGTGGTGCTGATCTTCATATATTTTAACAATCCTACTATACATACTACTACAAGCTAATCAATACCACCACTACTACTAATACCAAGTATTTATTGAGATTTTACTTTGTGCTGGGGATGGTTCCACCATATATATATATATATATATATATATATATATATATACTCACATTTAATCTTCATAACAACACTTTTTGACAAGTATTATCATTTTCTTCATTTTAAGATGAAGGAACAGTTGGCTTATCAATTACTTTTTAACAGCCTAAATCTATTAAAATTGTAAATCTGTTAAAGCAAAATAAAACAAACAAAAAATATATAATACCAAAAGTATGATCCACAAAAGAAAAAAATGATTAAGTTGGACTTTATTAAAATTAAATATGTTTGCTCTGTCAAATACACTGTCAAGAGGGTAAAATAACAATGAGTATACTGGGCGAAATCATTTGCAAGATGCACATCTGATAAAGGATTGTTTCCAGAGTACAAAATATCCTTTAAAACTCGAAAATAAAATTAAAAACTAATAAAAGTGGGCAAAAGTTCTAAATGGACACTTCACTAAAGAATATATACAAATAGCAAATAAGTATATGAACATATGCCCAACATTTGTCATTAGGGAATCATGAATCAAGACAGTGAGATACTACTATATACCTCTTAGGATGACTAATATTCCTAAAATTAACAATACCAGTTACTGGAGTAGCTGCAGAGCAACAGGAATCCTCATGTGTTGCTGATGGGACTACAAAATGCTACAACCGGGGCACCTGGGTGGCTCAGTGGGTTAAAGCCTCTGCCTTCGGCTCAGGTCATGATCTCAGGGTCCTGGGATCGAGCCCCACATCGGGCTCTCCACTCAGCGGGGAGCATGCTCCCCCCTCTCTCTCTGCCTGCCTCTCTGCCTACTTGTGATCTCTCTCTGTCAAATAAATAAATAAAATCTTAAAAAAAAATGCTACAACCACTTTAGAAGGGAGTTTAGCAATTCTTACAAAGCTAAACAGTTCTACCATATGATTCAGCAGTTGTTCTCAAGTTATTTCCAACCAATTTGAAAACTTATGTCCACACGAAAACCTGCACATAAATATTTACAGCAGCTTTATTCATAATCATGTAAAAACTAGAAGTAACTAGTATATTCTTCAATAGGTGAATGGATAAATGAATGCTGGTACATTAATACAGTGGAATATTATCCAACAATATAAAAAATAGCTACAAAGCCACAAAAGACATGGAGGGAGCTTATATGTATAATGGCAAGGGAAAAAAGCTAGTCTGAAAAGGCTACAGACTATATGATTCAGTTGTATGAGGTTCTGTAAAATACAAAAATAGGTGGTAAGGTAAACAGCAGTTTCTGTGGGTTTGGGGGATCAAATAAGCTTATATAAATCAAATGCAAGGGATTATTTGGGGCATTGAAATTATTTTGTATTTTACTGTAGTGGTTTATACATGATTCAATGAATTTATATAAATCCATAGAATATTGCAACACAAAAAGTGAATCTTAATGTGTTAAAATTAAAAAAAAAATCATTTAGGAAGTTGGTGACCCTTGGAAGGGAAGGACCCTTATACAGAGTGGGATAAGAGACAAATCGTATGAAAAAGGAATGAAACAACCTCATTGAAGTAGATGGTGTGGGGTGAGTAATGATCTAAGTACTTTATTTAGTACTGTTATACTAAAGGGCAACTTATCCACACATCAGCACTGCACTCTAGGTGGTAAGTTGTTTCCCACTGAGGAACAGGTTAACAGATCTGCTTCCATTGTACATGTGTACTGATACTGAACAGGGAAGAAGATGGATGGTGGGAGTCAGCTTTGTCATTGTTGCTATGGGAATTCATAGATGAGCAAGGGGAGGAGGCTAAAATGATACATGTGAAATGGATCAGAGATGGAGACTTAGCAAGACCTCATGGTTTGTTTATAACAGAGTTGCACATGGTTACATACAGAAATATTTATAGACCTGTATATTTACACAGGTTAGCATACACATGAACGTTTGTTTCCTCCTTCTGTCAATTGAGAGGGCCTAGAAACAGTGACACTCAAGTAGCAATAAGCATACCCAGCACTCAGATCTTGATTTCTAATATTATTCTCAATGACAAGGAACCAGAACTCCTTACAGAAATGCAGACAGGAGACATGCAAGATGAGCATCTTATAGTATCAGAAATTAAGAAACTGATAAAAGAAATATATCGCAATTATTGGATATGTTAAAAGACATACAGGAGACAGCTTAACAAGCTCCCAGTGCCCAAAGCTGGAACATTTGGGCAACAAATTAAGTAATGTAACTGAATTATAATCTGAAGTATTAAATAAATATTCATGAGTCCATATTGGTATAATTGAGTGATTAAATAAAAAAAATAGAGGAGGACATCTGTTACGAAGAATTAAAAATAATGTTGATAATCTGTCTCTAGGATGTGAAACAACTCTTCCCTGTTTCCTTCTAAAGAGTGAATGATGGAAAAGGAATAACTTTACAACAGAGAAACCTGATAAACCTTCCTCATTCAGGGGATCAAGGTTAGCATCTGGAGTCATGTTGACATTTGTATATTTGATTTGATGTAATGATAATGGCATTTTGCTTCTATCATCTTCCTCCCAAAAACCCATTGCCATAATCTAATCATGAAAAAAAATCAGACAAATTCTGATGGAGAGATATTTTGTTAAAATACCTGTTCAATAACTCCAAACTACCAAGGTCCTGAAAGCAAGGACGGCTTAGAGAAGCTAAGACCACAGGAACCTAAGAAGACATGATAAATAAATGTAAAGTGGTATCCTGGATGGGATGATGCAACATAAAAAGGACATTAGGTAAAAACTAAGGAAATATAAATATATTGTGGACTTGAGTTGATAATAATTATCAATAGTAGTTTATTTATTGTAATACATGTATTGTACTAATGTAAGATGTTAATAATAGGGAGGTTAGGGTGAGATATATGTTGGGGGACTCCCTATCTTCACGATTTTTCTATAAATCCAAAACTTCAGAAATAAGAAAATTAAAAATATAAATAATGCATAAAATATGAGTACTTTGCATATATCAGCTACATAATGCTATTGTATATTTAATATTATTATTGATCAATTTAATGCATTTCTTGTTCATCATTGAAAAATTGAGATCTCAATACTAATATGTATTTGTCTAATATAAGGTAATTTTTGCTGGTGATTATAGTTTTTTTTTACCTCATATTAATAATTCATCTTTATGGAAATGTAATATTAAACTGACAATTAAATGTGTATGATGGATGTCCATCTGAAATTACTCTTGAGCTTTAAATTATGGATTTCGCACCTGATGTGTTCCAGTGTGTGTCGATAACAAATGGAAAACACCTTTGTATCATGGCCAGCTAAATGATCTCTATTAACTTGATGGTAAATATTCCTTCATGCTGTGTTTGCACAAAGCACAGCATACATTACAGATCAGGTGTAGAAGAAATATATTTAATTGGATATTAGTAAGACTGACATGCACATGAAAAACACATCATTAACTTAGAAGATAATTTGAAGGTTACCTAGTCTTTTTTGTGCAAGGAGTTTGTATGAATTTATAATGCTCTTTTGTATTTATATAATGCTCAGGAGTTTATGCTTAAATTTAATACAACAATGGCATGAACAAAAATTACCTGTTACTTAAGCCAGATGCTAAAGTTTATATCAATAGATATTGCCTTTAAACACCTGACCTGCTTTTTATCATTAGGGCAACTTTAGGATAATTATCTGATTTTCCTATATATAATTAATCATTCTAATATATAAATATATAAATATGAAATGAATCCATATCACAAATGTAGGAACTCACTAGGAAGTGGAGGTAGTGTATATTTCCTTATCCTAAGGCCATTGAAGACTGATAAAGAACTCAAACATAAAAATATTTTGCAGAATTGAAAAATAAAGTTCATAGCTGTTGGCTGTTGATCTTTTTTCTTAAGATGCTCCATTATTCCAGTATTTGGAAAGGCTGCTTTTAAAAATTATAATCACATTAAATTGTAGGTCAAATATATTTTAAATCTGAGATTTGTTCAACTTCTCAGCATTTTCCAGTAATTAAAAAATAACAGGTGTGTCCTAACATCTGATTCTCATAGATCCTCATAGAGTAGAAAGAAGGATTTAAAAGATATTATGAGCTAGCATAGCCAGTGGTAAGAAGTAGAATCTGCTCAGCTTCCCTTGAGCAAATAATTTTTCTTAGTTTTTACATTGAAAAAATGGGATATATCTTATTTGGGATATAACTATTGGGATATACCTACTCTCTTTCTTCCCATTATTCTGCCTGAGAATGGGAATAAGCAAACCAAAAACTAGGAAGAAAACCCCATTAAGAGATTCAGTGATATCAGAAAATTTCTTGGATATTTATGCAAGTATTATCTAGATTTACCAAATCAGAAGAATCATTTGGAATACTTGTTAAGGTCAGACATCCAGGCATGGCCCCAGACCTCCTGAACAAGAAACTGCAGGAAGAGGGCTTGGAAATCTAGGTCGTTCTTAGCAACAGAAATATTAGAAACCCTGATCTAATTTTCACATCAAACTGATATTGTCTTCTTTCTATAAATCTAATAAAATTAAGGTTATTTCAAACCAGTTAAATGTTAATGAATACTATATACCTGGTATATTGTATCTCAAATCCACTTTCTAGACAAGGTATTTCTAGAATCAGCTGGCTAATAACAAAAGTTAATCTTTAAGGTATGCCTATAAATTATACATTTTTTAGGTTATCATGGGTTTCCTAGATTACAAAATACTTTTGTTAAATAAATTAATAGTATAAACAGGAAGCAATAGATCAATCTGTGTCCCTCTTTCTGACTCTCTGTTTATTAGATTTGAGATAGAAATAAGGTGAACCTTACATTTCTTTCATAAATTCTGCTATATTGAAATATACTTTATATCAATAAAATTCATCCACTTTAGGTATGCAGTTTTGTAACCAACATCATGATCAGTATATAAATTTATTACCCTCAAAAGTTTTATAATGTCCTTCCCAGGCTTACATTTAAAATTGTAAATTAGAGCTTACATTACCTACATCTAAAATAACCCTAATTGAATGAAAAACTTCCTTCCTGCTTTAAGTATCAATAATAATGGTGTTTACTGAAACCTTAGAAGTCAATTGTAATTATCTTCATTGTTTGGATCTAGAATAGAACTGAGTCTCACCCATCCAGTCTGCATCGATGTAAAGTTTTTACCTTTAAAAGGTGCTGGGTACTCCAGAGCATTCTTTTTTTCATCTGTAGCCAATGGGTGCAGTCTCCACCTGGAGCAGTGTATGTGGGAATAAACAGCATTTTGCATTACCTTTCATACTATAGTATCCTAGTAAATGTCTGATGGTCTCTCTGAAAGAAAAAAGCAGGGGGCGGGGGGAACCAGCAACACTCTGATTTGGAGTGTTTGAGAATTCTAAGTAGTTGAATACACCCACTGGCTAATGTCAAGCTAACTATGTAACAACATTGAATATGAACTTTAAAGAGATGCTACCAATCGGCTCTCACAAGCTTATATAAGACAACTTCATTCACACACCACTGCTCAGAACTCAAAGTAGAAATACTTTTTCTCTGATACAGTAAATTAAAAGTGGAAATGTAAGCAAAAGGTAGACTAGTCTTTAGAATTGGGATTACATCTATCCATAGAACTTAATCATTGGGAATAGGATTTGAGACTCCTGTAACTATCTGTTACATTGTTTTTTAACTCATAAAGTTAAGGCAATAAACAATAAAGAACCTCAATACTCCATGAGAAAAATTCTGCAACTCTATTGTCCAGGAAAATAATTTATCCCTATGAACAAATACCTCTTCAATCAGGACAATATATTGCTCATCTGGATATACAGCTTACTTATTAGACATTATCCACATATCACAACTCATTTCCAGGTCATAGCATCCAGTAATTCTAAATGATTATGTCTTTCATAGTCTTGGCCCAAACTCAATCACTTCCCACCTTGAAGACTTGCATTAAATCACTTGACTCCAGAAACCAAAACCTTATAGATATGCTTTGCTCACCAACCCCTTCTGCAACCCTACCAAGACTTCGATACAGAGGTGTGTACCTCTAAAACAAGCAGTTTGGGAGCACCTGGGGGGCTCAGTCAGTTGAGCATCTGACTCTTGATCTTGGCTCAGGTCTTGATCTCAGGGTCTTGAGTTCAAGCCCCATATTGGGCTCCACATTGGGCATGGAGTCTACTTAAGAAAATAAAATAAATGAAGCAAGCACTTTTCCTTTTCAACTTAGATTTACTTGATCAAAAAAAAAAAATTAAGTCAACAGTCGAGAATTAATTTTTCTCAGAAACCAAAGTATCAGACTTAGAGAGCTCTTGTACTCACTAATGGGAAGAACCCTAGATGCCCTAGGAAGAAAGGAGCCTTGAATGCAGAATTGTCCTCTGCTGTTCTGATCCTCCTGTCTTTGTTGTCCTTGCTGACCCCTGCTACTTGCTTGGGCATGGGGAGACTATAGAGATGAGACACATTTGAGTAACTTACCCTGGTTATTTCAGGCTCCATACTTGTTGTCCAGCCACTCCCAGGTTAGAACTGTACCAATCTATGTGGGCACAGTAATTCTTTAAAAACTATCCCCCCATTAAACCTTAGACTTAAGCAATGATAAACCATACCATAATGAACATTACATTTCTGGATATGGGTCTTATAACCAAACTCCTTAAGGAGGGAGACTTCCTTCAGATGCCAAGGGTGGCACAGATTTGAAAGAGCCAGAATCAATGAGCTCATGTGCTTTTGGCCTAAAAAGGCATAGGTCAGGGGCACCTGGGTGGCTCAGTGGGTTAAAGCCTCTGCCTTAGGCTCAGGTCGTGATCCCAGGGTCCTGGGATGGAGCCACACATCAGGCTCTCTGCTCAGCGGGGAGCCTGCTTCCTCCTCTCTCTCTGCCTGCCTCTGCCTACTTGTGGTCTCTGTCTGTCAAATAAATAAAATCTTTAAAAAAAAAAAAAGGCATAGGTCAAGGGTCCTATCTCCTCCAGTATTTATTGTGAGTTCCCTATATTTGTCCTCTTATTGTGTCTGTGGGCAGGACCACCCCAATTCATCAAATAATTGTAATTTTGAAGGAGGTTATATAAGTATTCCTCTTAGAAGACCCCTCTGCTTCTATCTATGTAAATGTGTGGGTGAAAATATTTGAATGAATAGATTAAATGAAAGGGTTACTTCCAACTCTCCATTTACCAATGTCTATGTGTGTGTGTGTATTTGTGTGTACATATTTTAGAATGAGGATTAATCAAGAACCCTTTATAGCGATATAGTTTTCCAAATATACAAGTGAGAGTGTATGTGAGAGAGAGGGGGAGTGGGGTGCTAGTGAATCAAATTACCAAACACAGGTTCCTTTGCTTGAATGGAATGGAATATGTAATGGGAAAAACAACAATTAACCATCAAACTGTGGTTAAATGCTATAGGATATTTTTTTAAAGAATGGAAAGAAAGCGCTCTCAGGGGAACTGTATTTCTCTTTTCCCTCAGGTAGCATATCACTTTTCTGTAAGATTACTGAAATTGAGCTTTGAACATTGCAGATGTTTTAAATAGCCATAAGGTAAATGGAAGGCTGTTTCAGGAATGGATATGAGCTTGGGGAATATTACTTTTCTCTGTCATAAAATGTTGCATAGCCGTGACCCTCTTTGTTGGGACCCTTACCTCTAGGGAATGCATGGGTGCCATTTGGCATGAGATGGTAGTGGTGCTATTTGAAAGCAGAGAACAGCCATAACCTGCAACCCATCTTCATTATGGGCAATGATGATTTTTACCATATCATATTGTATTTCTGTTTGTTCCTGGTAGAACATTTTCCTGTTCGCAATGTGACCCTCATCCTTATCATTTTTAAGCCCCTCCTCTGATCTGTGAGCAATTTAGTTTTGATGGTACCCTTTAGTTTCTGAAATTGTGTCACATTCAGCAATTCTCATTTTTTTTTCATTTTCATTAACATTTCTATTGTTTATTTTCCCACTAACATCATCAACATGATCAAATAAAGCAAACATCCAGAAAATTCAGGACAAGAACTTGTGGCTTTAAATTTAGGGGACAACAAACAGAACATAGGTACCCTTTCACTTTGTGCAATCATAGCTTCTACCTAAATGCATGGGGACACTTGAGGGTGTCATTTGGATAATACATATAAGCAAAATATCCTTCTAAACTTATTTAATTCTCTCCTAAAGGTGTTATAAACAAATATTTTTGATTCTGTGCAGATCCAATTATTTTTCCCTTGGTAGAAATAATGTTTACTCATGAGTTGATGAAGGTGGAATGAATGAAAACTAATAGTCACTCAAATTCCTGGGGACTAGTAACCTCATTTACTCTGCACAATGTTATATGATTGTGATAAAGAAATGAAATGTAACACAGATAATGTGACTATTTTCATTTTTATATTTGGCACTGTGTTGTTTGAGATAACGCAGGTTGAGTTGCAGGGATAGTAAGCCAAAAATCTCAGTGATTTCATGCAATGCAGTTTTATTTTTTACTCACAATTGGTATTGTTTCAGGTCAATGTGTATGGAAGAGGGGTGGGGAATACAGGGCTTCTGACTTACATCATTCTTATTCTGTGAGCCGAGCTGACCGAGCTTCCATGAAGAATGTTGCTTGGTGCTTGAGAGTGTGAAGGGAGGGGAAATTACAAATCAAAAATTGGAACTTAAAGACTTCTACTCAGAGTGACCAGCACCATCCATTTCATTTACTGAAACAAGTCAGATAGCCAGATAGCCAGGCTTAACTTCACAGCCCACACACATGCCAAAAAAAAAAAAAAAAGGAAATTGGAATATATTTGTCAATAGACCTCAAGGTCCACAGGCACTATGCCGATTTCTATGTGAAAACAAAAGAGATTTAAAAATACTGAAGTCATTTTCACTTGAAGTTGTATATTTTTTTGAGAATGGTTAACACAAAGCAATCCATTAGATTCAGGTGTACCACATAGGGATTCAACAAGTTTGTACATTATGCTATGTTCACCCCAGCTGTGGCTACCAGCTGCCCTGATACATCAGCAATATCATTGGCTATATTCCTTGTGCTGTGTCTTTTATTCCTGTGACTTACTCATTCCATAGCTGGAAGCCTGTCTTTGCCTGTTATGGTCAACCCTTTACCCACCCCTTCTGGCCACCGTCAGATTGTTCTCTGTATTTATAGGTCTGAATCTGATTTGTGCCATTTGAGACAAATGTTTGATACTCTTGTCAATCTCCACCTATACAATTTCTACTAAGCATATGGCATGATCAATAGTAATATATTGAATAATTCCTAGAAATCAACAGTTAGGAATATTGATTAAGGTCTGAGAAACTAGAGAGCCCTAAGTACCTACAACAGCCATCTATCTGGGGCTTCTTGATGTTTAAGAAAGCAGTGACGAAAAAAATAAGAAAAAGTCCAGCAGGGGGAACCCCAAACTCAGTTACCAGTTCTGATCAATAGTCCTGTTTCTGTGTAAACCAAGCCTACTTCAGTGACAGCATAACTAGTAACTAGACTAGGCAAAGACAGAGAGAAGTCTCTACCTCTAGATAACGTTGCAGTATAGTCTCAGAGCATTCGATAATGCTATCTTCTGCTCCAAATACTGTCCGTCAAGAGCATTCTTGCTCTATAAAATATCCATTTATTTATTCACATCCAGTAATTTAGGAAAGAAAAATTTTGAGAACTTTCATTTAACTAATACGTGTGATAGACCAGGCACTGCTGCAGAAGGGAGGACTGAAAGATGAAGTATTCACGATCTCTGCCCTGGAACAGTTTTCTGTGATGGGGGTGGGGGGAGAAGAAATGAAAATAAATTACAGTACCATATGGTTAGCGCTCTAACAACAGCCCAAACCATGACTAAGGAGGCAAAACAGAAGGAACTTTGCTTTACGGAGCTCAACTGGTTCTATAGTAGGAGTAGAAATTGTCCAAGTGAAAGAGAAAGAGAGAGAGAGAAGAGAAGAGAGAAAAGAGAAGAGGAGAGGAGAGGAGAAAAAAAAGAAAAGAAAAGAGAAAAAAGAAAAGAAAGGGAAGAGAAAAGAAAAGAAAAGAAAAGAAAAGAAAAAAAAGAATACAGTGTGGTATAAATATACATTATAACAGTCCTGGTGTTACCAGATAGTAGTGACTTAATTGCAGTTGAAGAATTAACAGAGGTTTTATTGTTTCTGCGTTGGTATTGTAGTCATTTTAATTAAAGGATCTAGATGATTGGATTTGTTTCAAAAGAAAATAATTCTCTGGCCAAACAATTACTTTAACATTCACCTTTTCTGTTTATTTAACTAGCCCAGTGACTAAGTGCCACTTGCCTGATACCCTCACACATTTCTACAGAAGCTCTATCCAGGCTGCTCATCCCTCAGGGTATTGCACATTGCACAGATAATGTTTTTTGTTTTCTCCTCTGGTCACCATGTTTGACAAATTTTACAATCTCCCTCCCCTTTCCCTAGATCAGTACAGACTCTCTGTTTCAGTATCAGTATCTCATTCCTTACCTCATCTCATGTCCTTTTCCTGTCCCTCTTTTTGTTTGACAGCTTTGGGACCCTATGTGTTTTGTTTTTCTTTGATTGAAGCCACTCTTGTGGATTAATTTTTCCAGATTTTAACTTGATAAAATTATTTTGTTGCTGATAAGGAAAATAATAGTATTCCCAGTTTGGGGGAAAATAGTAAGGTGTGTTTTGAAACATCTTGGAGGGTTTGGAGGGTTGCCACTCCAATAATTAACTGCTTATTATTTCTGATTTCGTGAAAACCAAAGACATTGAAAGCATATTTGCCCTACCTATCCATCCCACCTCCACCAGCACATTCTGTGTCAAACAGGATTCACATAGTGAAAATGTAACAGGAAGCAAGTCACAAAAAGTAGCAAAGCATTTCTTAGAAAATACTATCATACAGAGGTTATATTTTCTATGCCCCTGGATAGTTTCATTTTTGCATATGAATGAGATCAAGCATAGTAAATCTTTGTTAATTGATTACTTAATACTACATACATCTTAATGAAATGTCAATGATTTTTCCCTATTAAACATGGCACTACTTCTTAATACTGAAGTTTGCCTCATCTAATACTACATAGGGTATTTTCAGTATTCATTTATCCTACTTGGAAGTCAGAGTTTCATCCAGAAATGATCAGGGATATAATAGTGTTTGTCTTTGAATCTTCACATACATATTAATTGTCTTTTCTAAATTAATACATGTTTATTAAATTTTAACTCTACATCAGGTATATTGTTACATGTATTTTTAAAGTCAGGGTTACCACACCTTACTGTCTGTCATATTCACAAGCAGATGAAGTATTAAATCATTCATCCAGAAAATACCATTAGACATAGATTAATATTTTATATGTTAACACAGATTATCCCCATGACACATTCCTCAGTGTACTCCTCTGTCAATGATTTCCTGAAGACCTGAAAAATACTATGGAATCTTCCAACGTCTTCCCCTGAAGTGCTCTGACCCCTCACATGAGTAGATCAAATATTGTGCAGTGTTTTCAGAAGGGATTAGCTCCTGACTTACAAATGACCATTGTATTGACTTCATGCCTCCTTTATAAAATAAGTCCACAGAGGCCATCTCTGCTATTGCTGTGGAAGCCATCAAGAAAAAACAAAAAAAACAAAACAAAAAATAAACACTGAATGTTGCTGTTCTGAATAAGGGATTATCTACTCACAGCCACTTCCTGGGTCATGATCAGTATGAAATCAATAGAGAATGACTTTCAAAATTTTTGTTAGAAATCAACACTGACTATTATTAATCATGATACTTCTTTCTTTCTTTTTCTTTTTTTTTTCTAACAGCAACCCTATACCGGTCTAGTTAGTATGTTCTCCGGGTGGCAGTCTTCCCAAATCTTCCCAAAGGGGACCCAGAAGATTCAATCATAAATCTGCTTCAGAAACCTGGATTGTCTTCTTGGAATGATGTGGTCCTCGTTTATCAGTAAAATGACCACTTGGCTTAGTCACTGTTCAGTCCTACTATAATAGCAACACAGGCCAAAGCAGGGGCATAGTGATTCCATGTAAATTTTAAAATACCCTTTTCCTCTTGCACCTCGGCATTTTAAACTAAAAGCTTGGATATATGTAAAAGATGACTGGGAAGCAGGGGAAGTTATAGCTATTGGGATGGAATGTACTGATTTTGTCGTGGTGGAATGTGAGTAAAAAACCCAGCACTTGCACAGGGAACATCTTAGATGCTTAGGGGTACAGAGAATGAAGGGACATTTATAATCTTTGTCTGTGGAAGTTTCTCCTAAGGACTGTCTCATGAAGAAAATGCACCAATGTACGTTTCCCAAACTATTGCAGTTGCTTTAAATTTAAGTAACTTCTGGGTTGGACATCATTTCTCAGAGACTCTGACCATGATTTTATTGCCATTTCCTTTAATTCTACTAAGAAGTCTACCAGATATAGCAGGATATGGCCCCAGCTCCAACCCATCTTTCACAAAACACCTGCTACCACCTCTGTCTGGATCATTTCCTTTGCCATTTTCCTACCCACTCCTTACTCGCTGGATACTGTGGACAAAGAAGACAATTTGTACTGATGTCTATCAGCAGTTTCTCCAAAAACAAAGACTAACATTAACTATTTGAAATGAATTGGGAAGCCTTAGCCATATCTGCTAGTTTAGAGGACATGCTGAAAGCACTGAGAGATATAGATCCTATTTGGCACCTCCCACAATTTTTAACATGGTTGAGTGCTACCATGCACACTTCCTTGACTGTACTTCTGGTATGAAAATTCAGGCATTGACTTGAAACACAGTGGCTTACACATTAGAGTTGACCATTGGAGGCCTTCACATGTCTAAGAAAATACCACCAAAAAGATGATTTAACTCTTAGACAATGGCAGAGACCTCTTCAGAGGATCACCACCTTCCTTACTCTGGGGAGCTTCCTGGAGAGATACATTACCCTGAAGGCTGTTATTTCTCTAGTAGGAGGGATCCAATTACAGAAGGTGGTACAGATAACCTGACTTTAGCTGAAGAGATCAACTGCACCACCTCAGCCCAAAGAAGATATTCAGGTCAGCTTCAGCTCTTTGGCCAGTATTGTTATGGATGATGGACTTGCCATAGATACCTCCTCATAAGCCATGGTAAAGTCTGAGGAATTATATATTAGTCTGAGCTAATAGATCATGTTCTATCTCCATTAGCTCCTCAGGTGAAAAAAAAATGGCATGACATAAATTTCAGTAACTTGACTTCTTAAAGTGAACTTGGTTTTCTAAGGAAAAATCCAATGGTTTTTAGTTTTTCTTTTTCAATTTTTTGAGGTCTACAACTTTGGGAAGATATGGTTGAAGTGAATACTGTAGTTTGGTCTCATCCTACTAGAATCTATTGATAGTAGCCCTGATGAAATACTGTATGAGACAAATTGAACAGATTTCTTCCCAACCTGTCAGATTAATCATAATGTCTGATGGAAAGTGTACTCATGGGGAAACTTGCCAGAAGCCAAGACAGAGTAGAAAGAAGGGTTAGATATTGCTGGGAAACAATTCTCCATATATATCTCATGTTTATGCAAATCTTGAGAGCAGTGGTCCTGACTGCCCTTTTGTTCTGGGCTACTTTTTCAGGAATATTTATATTATACGCAGCCTCAGAAGACAGAGGTAATGTTTCCGACATAGCAGAAAATAGATTTGCTTACAGTCTTTTACAATATTCATATTGTTTCCATCCAGAGCCAAAAGCAAGTTTGCTTACTGCCCACTGTAAAATGTTTGAGTTCCCTGATCTGAGATCTTCCCCTGGAACATTCCTCATTACATGTCCAAGTCTCACTAGGACCTATTCATGTGACCCTGTGGGAATTGGCAGTCAGTGAACTGATATAAGAAAATGCCAACACTCTGGCTACTTGTTAATGCTGGGACTAATAATTCTCTTTGTCTCTGCACCAGGATTCTGGTGTCTTTGGCCAGCATTTATTAACTGCAACAGGCCACCTTCTAAGCTTAAACGCAAGAGCTTTGTGTCTTCTGCCACATCAATGGAATGGTGACAGGCTAGATTTTTTTGTGCGTGTTTTTTTAAATTTTTTAAAAAATATTTTATTTATTTATTTGACAGAGATGATACGTAGGCAGAGAGGCAGGCAGAAAGAGGGGAAGGAGCAGGCTCCCTGATGAGCAGAGAGCCCCATGCAGGGCTCCATCCCAGGACTCTGGGATCATGACCTGAGCCGAAGGCAGAGGCTTTAACCCACTGAGCCACCCAGGTACCCCTAGGTTTTTTTTGTTTTGTTTTGTTTTGTTTTGTTTTGTTTTTTTTGTATCTAGAAAAAAAAAAATCGGATTCTTCAGTTTTTGATATGGACTGAGGCCAAACTGCAAGACCACTTATCCTCCTCCAAAACATGTTTTTATCCTATTCGCTGTTTTCCTCTCACTGCTCATTCTTTTTTTTTTTTTTAAGATTTTATTTATTTACTTGACAGAGAGAGGGAGATCACAAACAGTCAGAGAGAGAGGGGGAAGCAGGCTCCCTGCTGAGCAGAGAGCCCGATGCGGGGCTCAATCTCAGGACCCTGAGATCATGACCTGAGCCGAAGGCAGAGGTTTAATGCATTGAGACACCCAGGCGCCCCTCACTACTAATTCTTATTCCAAACCACCATATCATCTCTGAATTACTGTGAAAACCCTTTATTTTTTCCTTTATGCCACCCAATGGATATTCAATAGAGCAATGCAAAATTTTAAAGATATAAATCAATTATGTTCTTCTTGTTACAACCCTTCAGTTGTTTTTCAAACTTAGATTATCACCCTTCCATTTGCTATGGTCAACAGTATTCTGTGCCATATAGCTTCTGCCAGTCTTCACAAACTTACATGATAGCTCTCTTCTCCTTGTTCACTATAGTTTGGCAACATAACTTGTGATAATGTTCTTGGATACACACAGGTCTGTCCCTTCCCAGAGTCTTATCACATGAATTGTTCCACCAGGGAGCAAAGGTTTCTCAGGTTCATTGGAGGGCTCATCCCATCTTCTAGATGGAATTTCACAACCTTGGAAAGACATTAACCACACTATTGAAGCATAAGGCATTTTGTTCTTATTTATTTTTAAATATTTCTTATCACAAACAGCAATCCTTAAATATGTTGATCCACATATTAAAACCTTCCCCCATTAAAACATAAGTACCACAAGGACTGATATCATATTTATATCCAAAGGGATTACCACCTTTATGGGCTGAATTGTGTCCCTCCCCAAATTCCTATGCTGAAGCCCTACATCCCAGTACCTCATATTATGACTGTATTTGGAGATAGGACCTGTAAAGACATGATTAGGTTAAAACTAAGTCATTAAAATGGACCCTAATGGAATATGACTGATATCTTTATAGGAGGAAGAAATTTGGTCAGACAGGGAGACACCAGGGATGGACATGCACAGAAAAACAAACAAATGGAAAAACAAAATGCATTGTGAGGATGCAGCAAGGAGATAGCCATCAGCAAGCCAAGGAGAGACCCCTCAGAAAAACCAACCCCACAGATACCTTGATCTCAGACTTCTAGCCTTCAAAACCAAGAGAGTAAATGTATGTTGTTTAAACTATCCAGTCTGTGTTTTGTTTTTGTTTTTTTTATTATGGAAGGCCTAGAAAACTAATATAAGCAGTATGTCATAACATGATTAGTTCTTAGTATATATTTAGTGATGAATTAATGAAAAAAGCAGACTCTAATAGCATTAAATCCATTCCACAATGCTCATGTCTGAGCTACCAAGAAATGTTCTTTTACTCTTCATCACAGCTGAATAAGAAAGTACTTCTTTTCATTCAAAAATGTTATGGAACAAACTTTACAAAAAAAAAAAAAAAAGAAGATTGATGATGTACTGTTTGTTGCTGACAATGCTAAAGATGAAGTCTATGAGTTAGCACAGTTCTTGAAAAATGATGATAGTGTTTGGTCCGTAGGATTTTTGAATGATGGGCCTACAGTCAGTGATATCAGTATAGTTCTTTTTTCTTGAGATATTTTATAGAATAAATCTAAATGTTATCAGAACATACAATATCTAGATAAGTGAACAGAATGCCAAAGAGTTAGAAACCCCTTTCTCAGAGATAGTTTATTAAGTGTAATATATATAGATTTCTATTATATTTGTTATTAAGAGCAAAGTTTGTGCTGAGTCATAGTATGAATATATTCTTGTACTTCTTGTTTTTCAAAACTCTTTCCATTTTCTCATATTTGACAATTGTCCAGTACTCTTTTATCACTCTTATCCTTGGTCAGATTTACCCTTAGGAAAGAATGAAATATCAGATATTTATTTCTTCAATATGACTTACTATTTAACTGCTCCTAGGAATGTTTATATGTTAAACCATATCTTTAATTACAGAATGGAAATCCTTGCTAAAATGAACCAAGACATAAGATTTTGGAGTTGGAAAGTCTTTCTTAGAGATCCTGAAGAAATAAGTCCACCTTTGCCTCTTTTAATACAAAACTTAAACCCACTCTACTGCCACAAAAATGTCCTTTCAGGTTACACAGCATATCTTTCAAGAAGATTTGGTATTTCTGTCATGTAACAGATTACTCTGAGAGACTTTTGGTATATGGGTCACTCTGCCACCATGGCCCACAGCTGAGTAGATCAGGCATGGGCAACTTGTTGGAAGATAGCTGGTATTGCCTGATATGGTTGCAAATGACAATTTCCCAGTAGGTAAACTATTTAGTGGGTTACAGTTGGAAAAAACAAGATTTTTTTTTCTCTCTCTCAGAGACTTTGTTTATAGGACATAGATGAGAGGGTGGATGGGCAGACAGTGGGTCAAAGAGACACACATACTGTGCAGTAGGCAAGAAGAGATACTAATTTATTTTATATTCAACAGACACTTGAGAATATGCAGGGAACTGTGCTAAGTGGACATCAAGAAGTCAATGAACACAAGTCCTAAGTTGGAGAAGCCGTGAGTCAGTGAAAAGCAGAAGTTATCAAAATGTAAGAGTTATATTTTGCTTAGCAATTCAAATATTTAACATTTTATTATACAAAAGTAAGGAAAGGATTGTATTAAAATGTCAAGTATACATCACCCAAGCACAATATTTAGAAACCTGTGAACCATCTTATTCCATCTCTGTGCCATCCACTGCATATCTCAACACTCCGAGATTATTTTTAATCAAATCCCAGATATCGTAGTATTTTATCTGAATATTTCAAAGTCTACCTCTAAGTGATTGGGGTTCCAACTGTAAAACCCACAACAATTATTCCAAATAAAATATTTATCAATAACTTCTCAGTAATGTTAACTTTCTAGTTAGTTTTCACATGATTGTTAATTATGGTGATTCTCAAATTATGTGGCCTCAGGAAATCTTTAGATTTAGGTCTTTGAAGTCCCCAAATATTTTTTGCCTTATGGGGTTATATCTATTGATGTTCATTTATCATAAATTAAAATGAAGAAATTAATTTTGTGATTTATTAATTCACTTAAAAACTATAAAAATCAGATGTGTTTTAACACAAATTCCACATCATATCTTAAATGAAAAATAACTGTATTTCTCCCTGAAAAGTGAAATGAATAGCATTACTTTATATTTTTGCAAATCTCTTCAATATCTTCCTTAATGAAAGACTGCTAGGTCTTCATATCTTATTTGGCATGCAATATCTTATTTTCTGCTGTTGTAATGGGAGTATCTGAAGAAATTAAACCCACTTTTTTTTCCATATAGCTGGAAAATGAAGAAATACTTTGAATAGCATTTTTTTTTTCAAAACAGAGACTAGAATATTGAAGTTCTCTCCTCCCGACTCAGCCATCAACCAGCTGTGTATGCCTCAATGTCCTAGTGTCTAGATGACACTAGCACTGAGGTTTTTTGTTTGTTTGTTTGTTTGTTTTTAACAAAACCCACCATTTGGGAAGCCTCAATATATTCAACAATAAAAGAAGAACTGTTAGAGGTAGATCATTAGTCAGAGATCTGGACTTCTGTCTTTTTTTTTTTTTCCTTCCTCTCCAACCGTCACTCTTGAGCCTTTTGAATGAGTAAGGAGCACAGTTGGAAATCTGTCTCAGAAGTTCTTCCATACCAGGCCCAGACAACGCATCGCTGGGGAGGGGTTGAAAATAGTTAGGATGAAGGACAAGGCTGCCATGTAGCTTTACCCAGGAGGACCTGACACACATCTGGCAATAGGGACCCCGTCTCTTCAGACTTGACTCTGCCAAGTTCTGAATAGCATTTTTAGATAATTATGGATATTCTTTCTGACATTTTAACAAATGGAGTAAGTGACTTTTTCCTGACTTTATTGAATAATAACTGACAAATATAATTGTGTATATTTAAAATGGACAGTGTGATGATTTGATACACAGATATTATAGAATGACTACCAAGATCAAGATGATTAACAAATTTTTCAGTTATTAGTTAACTGTGTTTGGGTGGGCACATGTGCATGTGGTGAGAATGCTTAAGATCCATTCTTAGCAACTTTCAAGTATTCATAACCATATTATTAACATTAGTCACCATGCTGTACCTTAGCTCCTCAGAACTTATAACTGAAAATTTGTACCCTTTAACCTAACCTACATCTCTCCATTCCCCCTCCACAAGTCCTGGCAACCATCATTCTATTCTTTGTTTCTATGAAATTGGACTTTTTTTTTTTTTTTTCTTTTTAATGATTCCTCATAGTGGCACCTGGGTGGCTTAGTCAGTTAAGTGTCTGATTCTTGATTTTGGGTCAGGTCTTGATCTCAGGATCCTGGGATTGAGCCCACATTGGACTCCATATTCAGTGAGGAGTCTGCTTAGATCTCCATCTGCCATTCCCTCCATTTGCATGATTTCTTTCTCTTTCAAATAAATAAATGTTAAAAAAAAAAAAAAAAAGGAGAGAGATTCCACATATAAGTGATACCGTGCAGTGTTTGTCTTTTTTCATATGTTAAGTTCTAACTCCCAGTCACCACAGAATGTGACTGTATTTGGAGACAAACTTACAGAGTTGAAGTAAAATGAAGTAATGCAGGTGGGAGCTAATTCAGTGTGACAACTTCTAGAACTATGAAGAAATAAATTTCTGTTATATAAACCACACAGAATGTGGTACTTTGTTATGGCAGCCCTAGAAAACTAATATACTCTCTTTCTTTTTCTCTCTTTTAGTTCTTCCTTATCCTGTTTACTGAAGGAATTTGGTTATTAGTATTGTAGTGGTTCTTACCTAGTGGATTGTGATGGCTACTTCCCTGTTATACCGTATATCACAAAATGTTATCATTTAACATGTATATCATAGGTACCATATAACTTGCTTCTCTAGCCTCTATATTTATGTAAACTAGTGGTTCCCTCTATAGGAATTTTCATACTCATGCTTTTCAACATTTACTTCATAAATAATATCAGTGTTTTCATGAGAATTCACATAATACCTGCACCATTCATCTTTTCATGATCTTATCAGTCATTTAAGATTATTGTCTTTAGACATTAATTTATTTTAAAAAATTGTGAACCATCCAAATTCACACATGAATGAATTGCGGGGGGCTCAATTTGATAAGGCATGTTAAGCCATTTGGCGTTTAACGTTTAATACAATCCTTCAAGGTAATTATTGTTAGAATTAACATTTTGTGAAGAAGAAACCTGAACTTAAGGGAGGTTAAGTTGTTTTCAAAATATCATAAGTACAATAAGAATTAAAATGAGCTTGAATCCATGTTCACTTACAGTGTGTATGTTCTTTCCACTCCCAAAAATATGAACAGTGTGTAAGATGATGAGAGCATATAATTAAAACCAAAATATTGCTAACAAAATGATATACTGTTATAAAGGATTATGTGGAAAATGAAAATGGGTTGGTTTTATAGTAAGTGTGAATATGGGTAAAATTTCTTTTTTAACTTTGGTGATATTATTATTTAGAATAGCAATAGAAGTGGCTTGTTCTTTAAAAATACATTGAAGTTCTCATTGTTTTTTATGGTTATATATCCACTGTATTTATACTGCATATATATACAACCACATCTTTATCCATTCATCTTTCGATGAACACTTGGGTTACTTCCATAGCTTGGCTCTTCTTTTTTTTTTTTTTTAAGGTTTTATTTATTTATTTGTTTGAGTGAGGATAAGCATGAGGTGGGGGGAGGGGCAGAGGGAGAAGAAGAAACAGACTCCCCGCGAACAAGGAGCTTGAGGAGGGGCGCATGACCTGAACAGATGGCAAACACTTAACTAACTGAGCCACCCAGGCACCCCTCAGTAGCTTGACTATTGTAAGCAATGCTTCAAAGAACATAGGCATGCATATAACTTTTTGAATTAGTGTTTTCATTTCCTTTGGGTAAATAGCCAGTGGTGGAATTACTGGATCACATGGTAATTCTATTTTTAAGTTTTTGAGTGACCTCTAGACAATTTTTCAGAGTGGCTATACTGATTTACATTCTCACCAACAGTGAAGCTGAGTCCCTTTTTCTCCACATCCTTGCCAATGCCTGTTATTTCTTGTTTTTATGATTCTAGCTTTCTAACAGGTTGTGAGGTGATATCTCATTGTGGTTTTGATTTGTATTTCCCTGATGATTAGTGATGTTGATTATCTTTTCATGTGTCTGTTGGCCATCTGTATATCTTCCTTGTGACAAAATGGATGGGCATAAAGGTATTATGAATAAATAAGTCACTTAGAGAAAGAGAAAATACCGTATGATTTCACTTATATGTAGAATCTAAGAAACAAACCAAATGACCAAACAAAAAAATACTCTTAAATACAGAGAACAAACTGATGGTTGCAAGAGGGGAAGTGGGTGAGGGGTGGATGAAATAAAATATTAAGAGGTACAAACTTTCACTTATAAAATATATAAGTCACAGAGATGAAAAGTGCAGCACAGGTAATATAGTCAATAATATTGCAGTAATATTGTATGGTGACAGATGGTGACTACACTTATGGTGAGCATTAAATAATACATAGAATTGTTGAATCAATATGTGATACATCTGAAAATAATACAACATTGTATGTTATATTTCAGTTAAAAAAATACACTGAAGTACTTTTGAGTGTAGAATGCTATGTGATCTTGGCAGAGTGGACAGATCATTCAGATATCCATTAGCTCTTTCTGAGGAAAGAGGATGCCGACTATGAGTACATGCTTTCATCATTTGGTGATTTTATTCATTGTGTAGAGCTATAGTTTAGCTAATGGGTTTTCCCACCTGTAACTGATGATAATAAAAATACATGAGGCCAACTGCTAGTACAGATTATTAATTACTAGAAAAAAAATACTGACTCTATGCTTTAAACACTGCATACCTACATAGACATATATGTATATAATTTCATTTAAAGCTCCCAGCAACACAGAGATATAAGTACTGTTATATTTAGTTTGCACAGAAAGAAAATGAGGTTGAGAAATGCTCAAATCACTCAACTAGTAAGGAATAGAACCAAGATGGCAGAATGACATAAAAAATATCAGATTTCAGAGCATCTGCTCTATACCATATGTATTACAGTTCTCATACTATTTTGAAAGATTAAATCCAGGGCTGTCAATTGCTTGAAAAAAGTGACTTATCCAATTATTTGGATTATTATTCCAATGAAGTTATATGACCAATGCACACACTATATGTTATGTTTTATTTAAAACATTTGGTAAGAAAAAAGCCCTATTACATTTGGAGAAAGGAATTAATTCTATAAAGCATTAGCTTTATAGAGATAATTTCCTTTTTTATACATCAGCCAACAATTACATTTCAGATTGTGATCCATTCATTTTAATCAGCCTAACAAGCTTATACCTTATTGGGAATTTCTCTATGATGGAGTTAACTGTCAGTATGGGATCTATAAAAGCATAATGCAATGTGCCATGAAGATCTTTTGTCCTATAACTGTTTCTTTCTATAAAATCCTTTTAGACTGAATATCATTCACTGGGGAACTGAAAATAGAGAAACAAAGGAAATATGAAACCTTGCAAACAGACTATCTGAACCAAATAATCAAAATTGTTCCAACAGAGAGGAAAATCAGCAAAGGACAGAAGAGTTTATGTACCTTCAAGCCACATATTTAAAGATATTTTGGTGTGTTTTAGTAACATATAAACAACACAAAAATAAGGACAATTTTGAAAAACAAATGACCCATAAGCAACATCTAAATTCATATCTTTTCTTTTGTGAATGTACATATAGAGAGATAATATAAATATATATATATATCATGTAAATATAAATCCATATTACATAAATACAGATTTAGAAGATTATCTGTCTATGAAATAATATCTGTCTGAATTTGGTTAAAAGCAGAACAGGAAGAAGTTCACCACTTTATCACAGATAGTTGTAAACTTATATAACAGAAGGATGAGGGAAAGAAGTTCAGGAACACGGTAGACTGGAAATGTGAAGTGCAGTGACCTGGGGATTGAAGGAAGCAGGCACCCATGATCTCAGTTGCCTGTTGGAACCAAAATAAATCATTTTCAGGACACCCAGAGCCCCTAGAAGTATGGTTGCTAGATAAAGTACAGTATGCCTAGTTAAACTTGTATTTCAGATATATAACATTTTTATAGGATAACTATGGACCAAATATTGCATAAAATGTTTATGCTAAAAATTATTCCTGTTTTCTCTGTAAGTCAAATTTGACTTAGTGTCCTATGTTTTATTTGCTAAATCTAGCAATCTTACCTGGAAAGTACCATAGGTGATCCCAGCTGCCTACAGCCATACAGTGTATAATACACAGACCTCTGAGAGCCAAAGGAAGCCATTACCAATGATCTCAGCTGACTGCCCACAGCTGCTAACAGAGAACAATGGCTTCTATTCTTTCTGGGAAAGTAGTTTTAGGTCTCCCTCTAGGGCACAGTATGGATGGGGATGTTATAGAGTTGACAAACGTCAACCTGCTACATGAGTTTGCCTAGTTAAGTATGATTCAAACACAAATATTTATTATGATATTTTGCTTCCAATATGCACTCATATTTTAAATCTTGCTGCTTAAATATTATAATTTTCACTAATGTGCATATATATGTTATATGCACATGTGTAACATATGCATACATTTTATGTATATGTGTGTGTATATATTTTTTAGACCTCCTCACATTATTGGATATTTAGGTTGCCTTTAAAAGTATTTCAAGTAAAAAATAAATAAATAAATAAATAAAAGTATTTTAAGTAAAATGAATAGAATTAAACATTAATGAATTTGAAGAAAAAACATTACTAGAGATGATTTCAAAGTGAAATAAAATGTGAGATAGCCATAGCAAATAGAAAAAGTAAAGTGCAAAAAAGGTAGAGGTGTGAAAAAAAAAAAGTTGACTCAAAAATTATAAAATAATGATAAAGTGCATCAAGGTCATATGAATGATAAAGTTGTATAAAGAATGCAGTTGTGCTTGGAAAGAACCTTAGAAAAGATGCAGAAATTTGTGGCAAGCACATGTGACATGCCTGAACAAAGGCTTCTTAAAAATATTAATTCAAAGAAGTTGTAGAATGAATCGGTTTAAAGTTTTAAATTCCAGTACTATTGCAACCCAGTTAATATTTGAAAGACTAGGGGGTTTGCTTCAGTTTACTCATTCATCTCATTCATACAATGACTCTGCCAATCATTTAATTCTCTGTGCTATTCTCTTCTGATTTCATGTGCCTATTATAAAGCAGCACTTGCCCATAGAGAAATTCAATGGGTACAACTTCAGAAATCTTTAAGAATATTTAGTTCAAGGTCCTTTTTTCTTAAAGTTTTTATTTAAATTCCAGTTAGTTAACATACTTAGTTTATCTTTGTATGGAAAGTTCTACTCCCATGGAGTCTGAGTGAGGGCATCAGAGCTGCGTTTGAACCAGTCAGTGGAGCACATACCATTTCACCAAAACCTGAGTTCTTTAACAGTTTCTTCACTGTCTGCTTCCTTGTAACTCAAATTGTTGGCCTCAGCTTCACAGTTAAGCTTTTTTTAAAAGTACAATAGCTCTTAGGATATTTAAACAGATCAAAACAGGATCTCCTCTTCATTTTGAAATCAGTTTTGAAAACTGGCTGCACCAGTTTGCATTCCCACCAACAATGTAAGAGGGTTTTATTTATATTTATATCAGAAGCATAAAATTACTTGACATGAAAAGAACTTTTAACTTTTAAAATGTTTTACTTAATTAGAATGGATTTTACTCAACTCTGTGAAGTTTCATAGCCAAGATTTGGGGCCAGAAACCCAACTTTGTTATTATATCCTGGTCACTGTGATCAAGTCTCAAATATCCAATTAATGGATATTCAGTGATTACTAATGATTACTTTTATCATAATGTTACTTAAAATTACAAAGGAATGCATACCTTAAATACAAAGATAACTTTAAGTTTCTAACATTTACATTTATAATGTTAATTAAATGTAATGGATACTATTGTTTTGCTGAAATGCAGTGTGATTTTCAGCATGATATTTACTTAACCAACATTTGAAACAATTAGATAGAGCAAAAACTATTACGTTCCATAGTGCCTCAGTTCTCCCACCAGGGTTCTCTGCTATCGTTATCTTCTTACCTTGTAAATTATTTATTTTCCAATATTCCTGTCTTTATTATATCTTACCCCTAAAATTTTAATGATTATATCTTCTTCTGTTTAAATAAGTTGTCTATTATATATCTTTTTGTATTAAATATTATGAATATTAATATCATTTTATTTATGGACCTTAATCCTTAATAACCCTTCCTTTGTTTTCCTAAGCTTGAGTTGAAAAAAAAAAATTCTTCTTTCTTCGTCTTGGGCCTTATTTTCTATTTCTATTCATAACCTGGTTCCTATTCCAAAAGTTGACTGACAGTTTATATTTACTGAAATTAGAGTTCTCACTGTCAAAGGAAGTATAAATACATTTGCATATGTCCTGATTTTCTCTATGGGAACAGATGGATGTGGAGATTGTAGAGTAACTTGCTTTAAACTAACAATCAATGTCATTCACATAAAGCTATGTGTAGAATAAACATTGCACGTCTCATGTGATTTTACTTCTAGTGACGCCTTCATATATACTATTTATCTATGAAGATTGAGTGTGGCCTTTTATAATCACATTTGGAAAATGGGTAGATTAGAAATCAAGCCTTCTACGTAAAAATAATGTTACAGGACCCATTTGTCAGCCACAATGTATGAAACATCCATATCAATCTGTCAATATAACTTTCTTACTGGTCTTGCAACTTCACGCATCTGTCTTTATCTGCTGTGAAACTTCATGTTGTATTAGCTCTATCTATAGCACAATAAAACAAATGGATACTTTATAGTTTCCAATTGAAAATAAATGTTTCATGTGGAACATTTTTCTTTTAACTGAACCAGCTGAAATACAAACATATGATTACTTGTCTTAGCATCTACAAATTTTTAAGAGACCAGAAAAACAAAAAAAAAAACCCAACAGAACAAAACAAAAAACCACACTGAGCTCAGTTTGGTTATTATTCACAAGAAACTGCACTACTATGTTAAGGCACATTCTTCATAGAGAAGCATTACTCCAGTGAACACTGGAATAAGAATTACAATCTGTAGGAAACCTATACTGTAAGCCGCGTAGTTGGACAAAGAAGGTAGCAGTAGATTCATTATGTAGGATCAGGTGTCATGAGACTTGCCTGAGAATTGAAGTCGATCTTATACTGTTTCCCAGTTTAAACTCACTTTTCTTTTCTTTATTCAGGTAACTGCATTTTAAATTAACTAATTAATTAATATTTTTTTTATTTTTTCAGGTTTTTATTTAAATTCCAGTTAGCTTACATATAGTGTAGTATTCATTTCAGGTGTAGATTTTAGTAATTCATCATTTACATACAAAACCCAATGCTTATCACTACCAGTGCCCTCCTAACCCATCATCCACTTAATCCATCTCGCTACCCACTTCCCCTCTAGTAACCCTCTGTTCTCTATCAGATAACTGAATTTTTAATTGACTATTTTGGATTTTTCCGTTTCACTTAGTGTTCAATAAATTATTTTTGGAAGAATAAATGAAAGAACACATTTTGAGACAATAAAATACCCATATAAGAGCATTTTCATTAATATTATTTCAAATATATTGTCCCACTTATATATACTTTATTACAGTTAATATTTATAAGAACATACATTTTTTAAAAATTTTTATTTTATTTTTTATGAACATATAATATATTTTTATCCCCAGGGGTACAGGTCTGTGAATCACCAGGTTTACACACTTCACAGCACTCACCATAGCACACACCATCCCCAATGTCCATAACCCCACCCCCCCAAACCCCTCCCCCCATCAACCCTCAGTTTGTTTTGTGAGATTAAGACTCACTTATGGTTTGTCTCCCTCCCAATCCCATCTTGTTTCATTTACTCTTCTCCTACCCCCTTAACCCCCCATGTTGCCTCTCCTCTCCCTCATATCAGGGAGATCATATGATAGTTGTCTTTCTCTGATTGATTTATTTCGCTAAGCATGATACACTCTGGTTCCATCCACGTGGTCGCAAATGGCAAGATTTCATTTCTTTTGATGGCTGCATAGTATTCCACTGTGTATATATACCACTTCTTCTTTATCCATTCGTCTGTTGATGGACATCTAGGTTCTTTCCATAGTTTGGCTATTGTAG
>NW_019154099.1:26357000-26362382 GCF_002288905.1 Enhydra lutris kenyoni | reverse complement strand
AAAAAAAAAATTAAGTTAACTGAAAGGCTAAAGAATCATGGGGAGAAAGCCATGAGTTCCCTGCTTTGCTTTCTCCTCCTCTGGAATTCAGCTGCTCTCCTTGGTATTGAAACTGCACTCCTGGTAGGTGAACTTGGTCCTGGCTAGATTTCTTGTTGATCTTCTGGGTCAGGGGCCTGTTGTAGTGATTCTCAAGTGTCTTTGCCCCAGGTGGAATTTTACTGCCCTTACCAGGGGCCGGGCTGAGTAATCCACTCCGGTTTCCTTTCGGGAGCTTTTGTTCCCTGAGCGCTTTCTGTAGAGTTCTGGAGGACGGGAATGGAGATGGCGGCCTCCCAGTCTCCGGCCCGGAGGAGCCGAGAGCCCAGGGCCCCACTCCTCAGTGCACCCTCAGAGAACAGCGCCCAATTACTCCCGTTTCCCTGGCCTCGGCCGCACTCCGAGCTGACCGAGCCTGCGACCGGTTCAAGGTAACCCCGAGCTGAGATCTCACTCCTTGGCTCTGTCTCTGTAGCCGGCTTCCCCATTCTAATACCTGTAAGCTCTGCGACACTCAGACCCCCCCGATCCTTCTGTGACCCTGCGGGACCTGAGGCCATGCTGACCCCGCGTGTGCTTCACCCCGGTAAAGCCTCTGGAGTGATGTCCCTCAGCGGAACAGACTTTTAAAAGTCCTGATTTTGTGCTCCATTGCTCCACTGCTTGCCGGGAACCGGCCCCTCCCCCGCGGTCTATCTTTCCATCGCTTTGGATTCACTTCTCCGCCAGTCCTACCTTTCAGAAAGTGGTTGATTTTCTGTTTCTAGAATTGCTGTTCTTCTCTTCAATCTCCCGTTGGATTTGTAGGTGTTTGCAATCTTTAGATAAGCTATCTAGCTGATCTCCTGCTACCCGAAGTAGTCTCAGCCTGCTACTTCTCCGCCATCTTGACTCCTCCCACCTAAAGAACATACATTTGATTGTACTGTACTTCTTCCTTATGAACAGATGATAATTACACAGATTTAAATATCAATTCCTTGTAAACTCAATACTTATTTGTCTGGTAAGCCTTGTTTTGATTTTCCACTTTCTTTACATTACATGATCTACACTTCTGGTAAATTTATATCCTGAATCTTTTGCTCTTTAGTTTAATAAAACATCCATTGTCCAACAGAGTAAGTTTTTTGGTTTTGGTGTTTTCTTTATATCTGCAACCTTGTTTATGTAAGAGTCCATAGTCTCCTTGCCTTGTTTATAATGTACACATTCATTATTGTCTCTCAAACCTTAATTATCAGGGCCATGGTTTTGATCATAACACTAAATATTGGGTAGTAGGGATAATATTTTACAAATATTAATATTGTATTTTTGTTCCAATTGTATAGCTTTTCTTAATTCTTATGTTAAGCACCAAGACTAGGCAATCAGACTATATTCTCTAGGTAGAATAGGATGTAACTATTGTTCAGCCACAGAGAAAGAAAACCTACCTCTTTTCATCTTGGAAGAATATGAGAAATAAAAGTAGGAAAAAAGAAGTTTATGGTCCCCATTAGGAATTTTAGTGGACTAAATTGGTTGAATGAAACTGAGCCACATCACCTAACATCACTCAGCACCCCAAGTAACAAATTTAGGGGAATAAAACTAGCAACTTGGTGTTATAGAAAAAAGATCCCTAGGTAACACTTTTAACCCACTCACAGATTCCTCTGTGTCATGGAGGAGATTCAAGAATCTCTTTGGAATTCAGGAGATAATCAGCTAAGCCTGGTAAATGCGCTAAAAGGCCCTTCAAAAAAGGGGCAAAATAATGCTATCTGTTAGAGTTGCTGGACTATTTTATAGATCAGCAAGGAACACAACATGTAGCATTATCCACAGGACCAGTGTGGGTCAAGGTCAGATCAGTTTATCAAGAGAAGTCTTCAAAGCCCTTTTCAAGGGAAGAAAACAAGACACAAATTTACTGGTCAGACATTTCCACACTAGATGACATCAAGGCAACTGATGATTAAACCTCAGAGTGATATTGCTTCCCACTGCCTTGAAATAACATTAGAATAAAATTATTCCCAGCGTTTCAAAAATAAGAAGCTGTTTAATTTAAATGCCAGAGAAAAACTTCTTGTCTATATTAGATAAATTTGTGAAGAGAAATGCCTATTGTCAAGATTAATTTAACAGATTGTTACATATTTGTCATTCTATTAGTAAGAAGACTAACTTATGACATTGACAGCACCTTTATCTTCCTGAAATAGTATCTAAAAAACAAAGTAACACAGGATTAGCAATGCTTGCTCCTTATTGAAATGACTTTTCTATCATTAATATTTAATAAATTAATTAATATGACTTAGTCATAAAATCAAGAATTGTAACAATGAAGCAGTAGAGCATTATATTTTGACTCGCAACAATAAAATTATTAGTAAACATTTATGTACGCAGTTTAAAAAAGGAAGTAACAGTGCAATATTTTAAACATATCACTAAATAACCCATGAATGCAAAACAAAGATTAGAGTTTACATTCAGCAGTAGCAAATTCAAGCTAAACACAAATTCTCTTACTGTAAGGGACAAATGATTTTACTCTGGCTAAAATTATGTCATGTTAAGAGCTGGAAAAGTGAAATTAAAATAGATTCTGGTATGTAAAAATAAAAATGTTTTGTCTTTTAACTGTTAATGTCAAATTTATACATGGAAATAAATAGATAATCAAGAATTTTAATGTTATTTTTAAAACTTGTTTGTACCTTAGAGCACTTTATCTTTAGTGACTCCCTATTCATGATAAAATATGCTCTCTATACTGTGATAGTACCTCTCAAGTTATTTTCAATTATATAATAATTTAGATGATTCTCATAGAAGTTGTCTAAAATTTTATGTAGGGCATAGAATTAGGTTACAGTCAACATAAATACATAATTAGATTCTAATAAAATTCATGCTAGTATTTCATTATGTTGTTCAAAGCACTGCTAATAAAGATGCACACAAGATTTAATTGTAATGAAAGTTCTTAAATTTTGAGTATCAGGGGCGCCTGGGTGGCTCAGTGGGTTAAGCCACTGCCTTCGGCTTGGGTCATGATCTCGGGGTCCTGGGATTGAGCCCTGCATCGGGCTCTCTGCTCAGCGGGGAGCCTGCTTCCTCCTCTCTCTCTCTGCCTGCCTCCCTGCCTGCTTGTGATCTCTCTCTGTCAAATAAGTAAATAAAATCTTAAAAAAAAAATTTTTGAGTATCATAATATTGATGTAAAACTTTATATTG
Organism: Enhydra lutris kenyoni; assembly: GCF_002288905.1. Lineage (NCBI taxonomy): Eukaryota > Metazoa > Chordata > Mammalia > Carnivora > Mustelidae > Enhydra > Enhydra lutris. Next base: position 26,359,109 of record NW_019154099.1, on the reverse strand, counting down.
GATGAGGTAGAGTGTTACATGAATAGATAGGCTGATATACTGCAATCCCTTATGATATGTATATGTACATACATTCATACACACATATACTACATTTGGGTGAACAGAAGTAAAATGGTGAGACAAATTGGTTATCATAACTGTGAAATAGCATAAACTGAACAAATTGACACTATTAATAATGAGATCTTATTTCTTTATATTGTTTATTAGAGATATTTTAATTTCCAAGTAATAGAATATCCAACTAAACACAACCAAAATAGAGTAGTTTATATGTACATAAAGAGATTTTCAGAAACAATAGTCCAGAATTGGTATAGCAGCTCAAAAATATTGCCAAGACTTGGGTCTTTGATTCTTCTTAGCCATTTCTGTTGTCTTTGTTTTAATCATCAGGCTTGTATCCTCATCATCACAAGAAGGCTACAGATGCTCGAGGCATCATGTGTTCTTAGAAATTCATTGAAAAACATGAAGAAAGACAGGATCTTTACACTCTGTCTTTCTGTTTGTATTATTTCCTAGTAACCTCTCAAAAGACTTCTCCCTATACGTGATCAATGAGAATTTAGTCATATGTCCAGCCTTAATCCAAGTACTGTCAATATACCTGGTTAATATTTGGTTAAGGTTCATCTTCCAAGGCCTAGCATAAAGAACCTTATATTGCAGCCTGATGTCTGAGGAAACTCAGCAGGAAGATAGGTAGATGGTAAATGCTGGGTAAAGTACCAGTTAGTGTATGAGCTAGCAAGCAAATGTCTATGTTCACACTGAAATAAGAGATTTAGTATAAATATTTTACATAATATAATTATATGAGAAGCTAGGGTAGAAATTCTAGAAGAATATAGTGGTAAATAATCCAATTTCTGAATCCAGGAATGGCATATTTGGCCAAAATATTACAGACATAAAAGGCAAATTTGAACTGAGAGTGCTTACTTCAATGGGAACAAAACACTTCCCTTCAATAATATAAATAATTCTATGTATTAAGATCTGTGAGCCATATGAAGTTTCAACTGAGGTAAAGACTGATAACATAGCCTGGTATGCTTTCTTGGGTGACATGAGACTCATGGGTCAAAGATGGAGGATGTATTAGTATTCACTGCATTAGTAATATCCAGTCAACTTTGTGCTGGTTTCTTGAACTTCAGTTCTCCCTGGGGGGTTCAAAAGGGTCAGATGGCACTAATACACACACTGGATTGTGTTGAAGTAGAAGAAACATGGTCTTAGGAAAACAAGTATTTTATAATGGACAATGAGCAAGATTGTTATTTGCTCTAATACCCAAGATCAATGGTTACAAGCAAGCCTGCTTTTTGTCTATTAGGATACAGTATCTCTAATTTCTAGCATTATTAACTATAAAATCATTGATGGAAATGTGATCCTGGTAAAAGCTCTGTTCCTTCCTTATTCATAAGACAGAAATATGAAGAACCTATCTAGAGTCATTTGCCAATAATATTCAACCAGTAATTTCTAGAGCATCTTGATTCCTGGTGAGTTTTCACATAAATATGATAATATACCATCATTTCTAAACTACCTCAGAAATCCAGGTGGCTCTCTCCTTAAGTTTCTATATGGACCTTTCTACTTGTCGCATGGAACTAGCCCAATTAAAGCAGGAATTATTAGTAAGTGTATGGGCTTTATGAGATGAGCTATTTTTAAATTGATCCAACTTTTTTCTTAATTATCTTTCTTTGTGTGTTATGTATATATATGTTATATATATTCCAATATGTATTTTATATATATATATAATTGTATATATATACACATATATATGTGTGCATATATATATTCTAATGATAAAACTAGAGAGAGAAAAAGGCATATCCAAATGACAGAGATTTGTGGATGTAGATTCTCTTCTTAGAGGAGAAATAATTAACTAAAATATTGCCTTTAGGGACGCCTGGGTGGCTCAGTTGGTTGGACGACTGCCTTCGGCTCAGGTCATGATCCTGGAGTCCCAGGATCGAGTCCCGCATCGGGCTCCCGGCTGCGCGGGGAGTCTGCTTCTCTCTCTGACCTTCTCCTCGCTCATGCTCTCTCTCACTGTCTCTCTCTCAAATAAAGAAATAA
>NW_019154099.1:26337979-26356900 GCF_002288905.1 Enhydra lutris kenyoni | reverse complement strand
TCTCTCTCTGACCTTCTCCTCGCTCATGCTCTCTCTCACTGTCTCTCTCTCAAATAAATAAAATCTTTAAAAAAAAAAAAAAAAAATATTGCCTTTAAAGCAGTATAAGAAAAAAACAGAAAAGCAGCATAAGCAATTGTATAGAAGAAGCTTGGTTAGAAGTTAAATTCAAACTAAATAGATATTCTTAACTTTATTGAGCAATTATGTACTTGCCTCACAATATTTCAATGGTCAAGAGTACAAATATTTAATTTTACTAAATGTAACCATGTTATATCATATATTCAGGGATTCTATTAAAAATATTTTACAGCCAGTACTGCAAGGCAGAAACCATTAAAAATGGACACAGTGATCCATCAGAATGGACATCAGCTATGAAAAACAATCTAGCTGTACCCGTGAGTACTAGCTCATATGTATTCAGTATGGCCAGAAAATACTCATTTATATAGACACAGTCTTCTAGTAATTTGGAGTGATGATTTGCTTCACTGATGAATCTTAAAAATCAATCAGATGGAAATTATTTTTAGCACCCCACAAATATTCATGGCAAAATATCATTGAGATGATGTACTTGATGGCTCTGAAATTTAAGAGCTTAATAAAACAGGAAAATAACAATTCAAGTGATACTTTAATTTTTACTAATGATCTAATATGACCAGAACATGATACCTTTTTAGATTCATTTCATTCTCTCTTAGATTCTTGCTTACTTTAACACTTGTCTCATTGGAAATTGTGCGCTTGTGAATTTACAGCAAAAAGTTGGATGCATTCTAATCACGGCTTTCACAGTGCTGTAATATCTGCATAATGAAAAAGTCATTTAGGCAGCAAAATACCAAAAAGTAAAATTATAAGTATTTTCAGTTTAGACCTAAAGACAAATGGCCATGAAACTAATTCACAGTATGTAGAGATGGAAAAGGTTTACTTACAAACATTTACAAAGCCTGGAAATCTTTTGAAAATTTATATCCAAATGATATGTGTGGTAGTTTGCACACAACAGATTTTTACTCTCACATGCTTTGAAAAAAATTCATTTTAATAAATAGCACAATACTAATATTAGAATCTTATATAAAATCAATAATATATTAAAATATTTCTAATCAGGCCCAGAATAAGAAAAGTTAGTTTCTGCTACTCTGGCAGTCCCTTAAGTAGCAAGTCACATGAAAATGTGTTAATTATCTATCAAGCTCTGTATAAGCTGTATACAGAGCTCTTACACACAGAGTATGGACAAATCCAGATGACCATCAAAAGGATCCAGGGAATATGTATATGAAAATATAAAATGTACTTTGAATATTTTAACATAAATAATGTGGGTTTTTCCATTGTGAAGCAGGCAGATTTAATAATAGAGAAAAAATATGATCTTCCTGTTCTATAGATTTACATCTGTGAATACCTTAAAATGAGAAATGTATGCTTAGATGTTTGATTATAGGTATTTTACTAGATAAAATGGTGTTGAAGCCATTGTTATATGTAGTTTCACTATTAAGTTTAGAATTTTAGGAAATTCCTCTTAATTATTTTATTTTATCTGTTATAATTTTTGTCCATATGCAAATTAAACTTTTTAATAACTTTATAATTTTTGCTAAATATCCTTTGCTTGAAGGTAATTTTCTGCAAATGCTTTGTAAGTGAATTTCCTGAAATTAATCTTGAGAAGCAGGTCCTAGGAAAGCTGTTAGTAAGATTTAGTGACATGAACTAATAGCCCTGAATTGGGTTCAAATGTCTGTCCTAGACCAATGAAGTAGCTCTGTGACCTTGGGCAAAAAGTCACTTAATTGGGATTTTTCTAATATCGTCACTTTTTATATAAGAGAATGTATCATATATCCAGACTTCTACCATTTTTAGCACTAAATCATGAATGGGTGTCAAATGCTTAACATCTTTAGAGTTGTAGTTTAAAAATGTATCACTGTTTCAGCAACAGCTCAATTCCCTGTCCTGACCGAAAATACATTCGCATTATGTAAAAGTAGTAAATGAATAAGAAAGGAGGTAATTCCATCTTCCATACACCAGAAAAATGTTTTCCTTCGAGGATGGAGAAATCAGCAATGCATCTCTTTGTCAGGGAAATCAGACATGATTTTTCCATCCAGTTGATGCCTCTTAGCCCTTAGTATAGTTATAAGCAGGATCTCCTTGTTCCTAAGGAATGTATTTATTATACTTGTTAATCACCACTGAATTCCACCAAGCAGATATGCCTAAAATATTTTAGACCAACTGGTCTTCTGAGGTTCTACTAAAAATTTCTGCCTTGAGTCTTTTCTGTATAAATGGAACAAACTCCCATGAACTTGTCCTGCAGTCACTCCTTTTTAGTTATTCTGACTTTTGTTACCCATGAAAATAGTGACCTATCCTGATCTGTGTGTTTCCTATCCACAACTAATCTCTCAGTCAACACATATTCTTGACTTTTCCAGTCCCTATGATGACTGTCAATCCTCAAACACAGCTTCCTTTCCTAGGATTCTAAAATTAGCCAACAGTGGAGGCTTAGAACCTTCAGGTTATTATTATTTATTCAATGTCAGTCTTCTTAATTGGCTTGTTAACTGAATGAAGTAGACTCTCTCTCTTGTTCATACTATTACACCTGAAGGTAATGCAGGTTTTAAGTAAACATTTGCTGAATGAATGAACCAGCAGGAATGGAGAAGTTCCAGTGACAGTCCCTCATGTATGTTCCCTTGAGTGATTCATATACATAGTATTTTGTTGTCGCAGCTGCTGCTGTTTTTCTGTTTCATTACTGATGTCACAGAAGAGACACTAGAAGAAACTCAAGGTTTTGGATAACCCTTTATTTTACAGATGCCACTAGATGTGAATATTGAGTTGATAAGCTAATTCAGTAAGAAGTGATCATCAAATTATTAAATTGTGATTTAAAGTGGTACAACATGCATTACATACATTAGCTCATTTCAGTCATTATCCCCTTTGATGTACGAAAGAATTACTCAGGGATGCCTGGGTGACTCGGCTGAGTTTCCAACTCTTGGTTTCGTCATGATCTCAGGGTTATGAGATGGAACCCTGCATCAGGTCCTGCGCTTAGTGGGAAGTCCACTTGAGATTCTCTCTCTCTTTTCTCCCTCCTCCTTTCTCTCTGCCCCATCCCCTGCTGTGCTCTCTCTCTCTCTTTCTCAAAATAAATAACTAATGAATCATGGAACACTACATCAAAAACTAATTATGTACTATACAGTGGTTAACTGAACATAATAATAAAAAATATGCTTTCAAGAGTTAAAAAAAATAGAAGTTCTGATATTGGCAAAAATGTGCATTTTTTAATTTAATACTTAAGATATTAAAAATATTTAAAAATAACTACTGAAATCTGTGCATATTTAGTCATGATTACCAATAATCTATGAAAGTGTTAATATATTTATGTTTTCCCACAGTAACATTTTATAATTATTGTAAATACCCACAAATATATTTATATTTGATGATTGTTTGCATAGAGCAATTATTTTTCTATAGTTGAAGTTGAAAAGAAGTTAATGCATAATTGGGATGAGGGTAAAATATGGGAAATTATGGAAGAATATGAATGATTACATAAATCAATGCTGCTATTTTAAGAAACAATGGAGTCCTACCAATTATATAGCCAGATGTTAGTGGAATTGGGAATAAGACACAGGTATCCAAATAATGTATTCTTTCCAGTATTCCACAATCACAGTCTTTTCTAACATGTCCTGTATTTCAAGTTTCTCTGTTCATCTGTGGCAACAGTGTGATGCTACTTCCTATTTTAGTGGGTTAATAATAAAAAAGTCCAAATCTATAACATATGCCAGTATTTTCTGCTGAATCTGTGGAAGAAACAGACTTGTGCTGCCTTAGTAGGGAAGACAGTAAATAGGGATCATCATTGGCACGCCCTGAGTTCAAGCATCTGAGGGAATCTTTGTTCTTTGTCCGTGTGCCACTGTGGCCAACATCAGAAGCTTGATCCTCATGGGGCCCAATTAACTGTGCATTGTTTTATAGCTGCTGGTGGTACAGTTCATTTAATTCCTTTTAGGGTGATATCTTAATATAGACATGAAAAAACAGATTTCTCTTATGGTAAGGTTTTGGTTTCAGAAACACATTGTATTTAGAATGAATTGCTTTTATATTAAAGGAGTACGATGGAAATGTTATCTTGCAGTGACTGAAGAATTGAAGGATTTTGGATGCTGAACTGTTCTAATCTGTGAAGTTAGACATGCAGATTTGAGAGGCTTTCTCTCATCTTTTAAGTTGGTGTCATAAACATCTCTGGAACACATGCTGGCCAATGCATCATGAATAAAGAAATTAAAATGGTCACTTTCAACTGTGAACTTCAAGTGGGAATTTTTTATTTATGGAGACAAAATTTTATTCATCAGAAGCAACATATTTTGTGTTTCTGTAGAATAAAATCACCATCTATAATAAGATTTATATGTGCTTTGGCTTGAAAACTCCACAGAAAAAGGAGCTAAAACTGTAAATTTGTTATTTAAGAGAAAAACTTTGGGGGAAAATAGAAAGCTTATCAAAACTGTTCTTTCAAAATTGTTGTATAGGAGAATGACTGTCAGTTTCACCATAATGGACAAATTTTGAACAAATTATAGGCATTATCTTAGAATCCTTTAAATTACTTTTAAAAACCTTACGTAAATTTGATTTTTTTATTAGTAAGTAATGCTAGTAAGTATGTGGGTATTACGGTGGCAGTGTGAGAATCTTAAACATTTTGGGTTAAAAATGGAATGTCTTTGAATTGGGAGGATGTGTAATATATATATTGTTCACATTATGAAGCAGCAAGAGAGTAAGCATTAAGGAGAGCAATATACATGTGATTTATAGAAGCACAAAAATCTCATTTTATTAAAAGCTATTAATGTCAATCTTCATTAATACAGATATTATATGAAAAAGTAAAAATATTAGTAATCCTATAAGTAGATCTGTGGAAAATATGTCTTGATTTTATACCTTAAATTTTGCAATTCAAATCATGTTGATTTCTTTTTCATAGACTATGAGAGGATCATAAAAATTAAGAGCAACGTTAAACTATCTGTTCTGTTTTTCTCAAACAGTATTTTTTAAATGTAGTGAAAATACACATTTAAATTCAAACAGCTTTTCTGCACTTCTATTAGCTAATACATCATGTAGTGAAGTAAAAGTGTCTAATTGCTGTATTCTCTTACAAAGTTAAAAGAGGTCTGTTCTAGAAATTACATGTAATCAATATGAATGCAACTATAAAAGTCCCTACATATGGCACCCTGCAATTTAATTCTTTCTTCATAATTATTACTGGTTGCTGGTTTTATATTTAGAGTGTACATAAGGAATTAATGCTTTGGTATCAAACAAAAAATATATATTTTCTTATTATGTTAACCCAATAGATAATTTCTCAAATCAACATGTTTCAATAAGTAAGTTTCTTTTGGAGAAAGAATATATTAGAACTTAATTCTGATGTAGGGTTTGACTTTAAAAAATAGACGTTTCTTCTTTTATAAAGAGAAACTACCAATTTTGCCAGCAGAAACACCATGGTAGTCAGCCAAAAACATTTAAAAATTCAAATTAATGAAGTGTGCAATTCAGAAAAGTATTTGAGGGAAAACATCTGATTCTCATGAAAGGTAACCAGAACATGCAAACATCATTCACTCATACAGTGTGACTAACACCAGTTTGAGAGTGGTTAATTCCATTTCACATCAATGACTTCCCCTGAAGTGACAGGTTGCTTTTTAAATGAGTTTGTGGTAATTTATTTACCACAGTGATACACCTGGCTTTACATATGGTCTAAAGAGCAGTGAGACAAGGGGAGAAAATTGTGGGGAATTGTTCTAGATACATCTTTATGTTGTTTCTCTTCTGGATCATACTAAAACAATAAATTATCAGCTCTAGGTGCCAAAAAAAAAAGTGCTATTTACTACTTAGTAGTTGACAGTACCATTTAGTTTCAGTAAACATTGTTTTCATAAATTAGTACTGTGACAAATATTTCTGTGAGAAAGTAATCATAAAATATAGAACAACCATCTTACGCCAGGCATTGTTGTATTTATGTTGCATACAATATGTTCTTAAAAATGTTTTGAACTCGTGTCAACCTTAAATAAATTCAAATATATTTTGTTCACAGTAGCAAAGTGCAATGCTTTCATAAAAGATAAAAGTATTTAAAAGTCAAGTAGTATTTATTGTGCTCCTATTGTATGTTTAGAAGGAATAATATTTTCTAGGTTTCAATGTAAACATTTCAGTTATAATTGGAGTTTTAAAAGATGTAGTTATATAATTATCAATATCATAGTTAATCATTGACATTTCATAAAATAAATAGTAACATAACTGCATTTTCTTATCATTTATCATTAAAAAGTTTCTTATCATTAAAAAGTTAAGACATAAGCAGTTCTTAGGTTTATTTTTATTTGTTCTTATATTTTATTTCTCTTTGGGAAGGGTCTCTCCTTTAAGAATTATTCCTTTTTTAGTCTTATGACTGCATTCTGGTCATTATTTCAGGATGTCTACTCTATCTTTAAATATCTTCTTAAAAAAATTATATGACCCAGTGGAGCTAACACATTCATTATTTCGTGACCAAGTACTCATAAAGTCTTTGACTTTTATGTGATAGATGCATCATCTGTAATCTTTTAAAATGTGTAATTCTTTCAGAAGTTATTTTTTCCTATTAAAGACTACTTTATTAAAATAGTAGGATTTTATAAATTGAGTAAAATTATCTCAAAAATTTTAATGCAATGTAGATAAAGGAAAAGGGGAAACACAAGTATTAAACTAAATTTTCACTTCATAATTGAGCTTTCTGTTCCACCATTGATCTTCTAACCAATCTTACACAAAAATACCATACTTTCTCTTTTTTTTAAAGATTTTTAATTTATTTATTTGAGAGAGAAAAAGAGCAAGAGCAGGGGGAGGGGCAGATGGAAAAGCAAGCTCCCCACTGAGCCAGGAGCCCTGATGCTGGGCTCCATCCCAGGACCCTGGGATCACAACCTGAGCCAAGGCACATGTTTAACTGACTGAGCCACCTAGGTGCCCCAATACTATAATTTCTTAATTATTGTAGATTTATAAGGCTTATAACACTAATAATCTGATAAGATCTGTCTCCTTTCTAAATACAAAATTGTCTTGGCTATTTTTGACTCTGGCTTTGAGTATCAATTTGCAGATTTTTGTTAGAAATTCATTGAATTTGTAGATTAATTTTTGGGAGAATGGTTTCTATAAAATATTAAATAATATATCCATTTCCATTTCTGCACTTATTTAAATAATATTTTTGATTTACAAAAAAAAATATTTCTAATTGTCTCCCACCAAAATGTTCTGCATCCACCATTTTCCAGTGCAGAGTTCTGGAAATGTGGCCACTGGATTGAACATAACCATAGAGTTCTTTTGAATCTTGTTTCAGCATACTTTACTCATTAAATTTTGCCCCCATTGATCTTCATGTTAAACCCATTTGCCTGTTGCTATTTATGTTTCATTGCTATCGCTTGAAAAGGACAGTGAAAGTGGGCTTACTGGGGAATTCCTTTCTGACCTTCTCACTGAGGGGGATATAAACAGAGGTAAAGAAGATAGTTATGACAACAGAAGCAGCACAAAATAGAGGAACTCCTTTATTTCCTTCCAAGTCCTAAAAACAGAGAACAAGAGTTCTAACTCTAAAAATAAATTTCTTGGGGCACCTGGGTGGCTCAGTGGGTTAGTGCCTCTGCCTTCAGCTTGGGTCATGATGTCAGGGTCCTGGGATCAAGCCCGCATCAGGCTCTCTGCTAAGCAGGGAGCCTGCTTCCCACCTCTCTCTCTGCCTGCCTCTCTGCCTACTTGTGATCTGTCTGTCAAATAAATAAATAAAATCTTAAAAAAAATAAAAATAAAGATAAAAATAAAAATAAATTCCTCAGTGGAAATTTATCATGGACAACAAATTAAAAACCCAACCTGTGAAAAAATTATATTTTTTTAAGTCTGCCATGACATAAACAAAATATTCAGACTTAAGATGCATTCTAAGATTGACGCCAATTCTTTTCTGAGTTATCTGTAATTCACTTATATAAGCATGATAATGGTATTTGCGTATTCATTTCACAGTTTTAATTATATTCTCATCTGTTATCTGATTTGAATCGTACATTATTATCATATAAAAATGACAGAATATGAGGTTAAGTGACTTGTTTGATTGGTTAATGACTAAATAATTGAGCTATCTAACTTTAGGCTATGAAATTTGCATGTGATTGAGCCATATTATATTGGTTTTACAAATTCTTTTGGTAATAAGTAATTTTGGATACAAACCACTTGCATTTTTCAAGTTTGCCTGATATAATTAATGTCATGACAGGTTATTGATTATTCTCAACAGGAAGTATAACAATCTAATGTACAAAGAATTCAAATGACTTATACTGATATTTGTTTTACATTCCACAGAAGTTAATATAACACTTACAGAATTCATTTTAAGAAAGACAGTGATTCAGAAACACAGGGAAAATATGTCCATTCTTGCATCTACACATTCTTCACATCCTCACATCCCACATTTTGTTGGAAATAAATAAGTCTGTCTTAAAGCATGCATGGACCTCTCTCTAGCTGTTCCCATGGTGTCGGCTTTAAATAACATGTAATTATGCTGAGTTTAGAATGTTCTTTAAAATTATATGATTTTCATCATATAAGAAAGTTGAATCTCCCAATAATAAAACCTAATAATGCAATGATACATGATGTAAAAGAATCGTGCATGATGATCTATATGAAAAGTTTGTTATTTCTCATAATTGTTGGTTTAAGAGCCCTACATCATTAATAGTGATACAATTGATTTATTACATTTCTTTTGGGTATGCTTTGGGAAAATTCTTTCCTTCCTTCCTCCCACCCTCTTTTCTTTCTTCTTTCCTTCCTTCCTTCTTATTGTGGTGAAAAAACACATAAAATGACAACTATCATCTTAAATATTTTTAAGTATTCAGTTAATATTCAGTAACTGTAAGCACAGTGTGGTACAGCAGTTCTCTAGAACTTTTTTATCTTTCATAACTAAAACTTTATGCCCATTGGTCAGCAATTCTCCATTTGCCGTTCCTTCCTGCCCCTTGGAACCACATTCTACTCTCTGTTTCTATCAATGAACTACTTTAGACAGCTCATATGAGTGGAATCATACAGTATTTGTCCTCTGACTGGCTTAGTGGATTAATGTTTCCTTCTGTTCACCCCGTGGTCTGGGAGTGGAAATAGAATATTGAAAAGACTCTTTGGGGAGGAGTCAAGATGGCGGAGAAGTACTTCAGGTAGCGGGAGATCAGCTAGATAGCTTATCTAAAGATTGCAAACACCTACAAATCCAACGGGAGATCAAGAGAAGAAGAACAGCAATTCTAGAAACAGAAAATCAACCACTTTCTGAAAGGTAGGACCAGCGGAGAAGTGAATCCAAAGCGACGGGAAATTAGACCGCGGGGGAGGGGCCAGCTCCCGGCAAGCAGCAGAGCAATGGAGCACAAAATCAGGACTTTTAAAAGTCTGTTCCGCTGAGGGACATCGCTCCACAGGCTTACCCGGGAGAAGCCCACGCGGGGTCCGCGTGGCCTCAGGTCCCGCAGGGTCACAGAAGGATCGGGGGTGTCTGAGTGTCGCAGAGCTTACAGGTATTAGAACGGGGAAGCCGGCTACAGAGACAGAGCCGAGGAGTGAGCTCTAAGCTCGGGGTTACCTTGAACGGGTCGCAGGCTCGGTCAGCTCAGAGCGTGGCCGAGGCCAGGGTCATGGGAGTAATTGGGCGCTGTTCTCTGAGGGCACACTGAGGAGTGGGGCCCCGGGCTCTCGGCTCCTCCGGGCCGGAGACTGGGAGGCCACCATCTCCATTCCCGTCCTCCAGAACTCTACAGAAAGCGCTCAGGGAACAAAAGCTCCCGAAAGGAAACCGGAGTGGATTACTCAGCCCGGCCCCGGGTAAGGGCGGTGCAATTCCACCTGGAGCAAAGACACTTGAGAATCACTACAACAGGCCCCTGACCCAGAAGATCAACAAGAAACCCAGCCAGAACCAAGTTCACCTACCAAGGAGTCAGTTTCAATACCAAGGAGAGCAGCAGAATTCCAGAGGAGGAGAAAGCAAAGCAGGGAACTCATGCCTTTCTCCCCATGATTCTTTAGCCTTTCAGTTAACTTAATTTTTTTTTTCTTTTTCAATTTTTTTCTCTTCTTCTGCCAATTTTTTTTAAACATTTACCCTTTTCTTTTTTAACGTTTTTTAACTAGTTTATCTAATATATATAAATATTTTCTTTTTTATATTTTTTCTTTACTCGTTTTCTTTCTTTTAATTGTTTCTTTTTTTCTTTTTCTTTCTGAACCTCTTTTTATCCCCTTTCTCTCCCCTCACGATTTGGGATCTCTTCTGATTTGGTTAAAGCATATTTTCCTGGGGTTGTTGCCACCCTTTTAGTATTTTACTTGCTCCTTCATATACTCTTATCTGGACAAAATGGCAAGGCAGAAAAATTCACCACAAAAAAAGAACAAGAGGCAGTATCAAAGGCTAGGGACCTAATCAATACAGACATTGGTAATGTGTCAGATCTAGAGTTCAGAATGATGATTCCCAAGGTTCTAGCCAGGCTGGAAAAGGCATGGAAGATATTAGAGAAACCCTCTCGGGAGGGTTTCACAGACACGTGAAAAAGTGCTCCACATCACTCGGCATCAGGGAAATACAAATCAAAACCACAATGAGATACCACCTCACACCAGTCAGAATGGCTAAAATTAACAAGTCAGGAAATGACAGATGCTGGCGAGGATGCGGAGAAAGGGGAACCCTCCTACACTGTTGGTGGGAATGCAAGCTGGTGCAACCACTCTGGAAAACAGCATGGAGGTTCCTCAAAATGTTGAAAATAGAACTACCCTATGACCCAGCAATTGCACTGCTGGGTATTTACCCTAAAGATACAAACGTAGTGATCCGAAGGGGCACGTGCACCCGAATGTTTATAGCAGCAATGTCTACAATAGCCAAACTATGGAAAGAACCTAGATGTCCATCAACAGACAAATGGATAAAGAAGATGTGGTATATATACACAATGGAATACTATGCAGCCATCAAAAGAAAAGATGTCTCTTTTCTGGAGAAACAAAAGAACTAAAATCTAACCAAGTTGAAATAAAAAAAGCTATTAATGTGGTGCATTCAAAAATGGAGGCTCTCACTGCTAGGATAAATGAGGCAGAAGAAAGAATTAGCGATATAGAAGACCAAATGACAAAGAATAAAGAAGTTGAGCAAAAGAGGGACAAACAGCTACTTGTCCACGAAGGGAGAATTCGAGAGATAATGACACCATAAGACAAAACAACATTAGAATAATTGGGATTCCAGAAGAAGAAGAAAGAGAGAGGGGAGCAGAAGGTATATTGGAGAGAATTATTGGAGAGAATTTCCCCAATATGGCAAAGGGAACAAGCATCAAAATCCAGGAGGTTCAGAGAACCCCCCCTCAAAATCAATAAGAATAGGTCCAAACCCCGTCACCTAATAGTAAAATTTACAAGTCTTAGTGACAAAGAGAAAATCCTGAAAGCAGCCCGGGAAAAGAAGTCTGTAACATACAATGGTAAAAATATTAGATTGGCAGCAGAGTTATCCACAGAGACCTGGCAGGCCAGAAAGAACTGGCATGATATATTCAGAGCACTAAACGAGAAAAACATGCAGCCAAGAATACTATATCCAGCTAGGCTATCATTGAAAACAGAAGGAGAGATTAAAAGCTTCCAGGACAAACAAAAACTGAAAGAATTTGCAAACACCAAACCCGCTTACAGGAAATATTGAAAGGGTCCTCTAAGCAAAGAGAGTCCCTAAAAGTAGTAGGTCAGAAAGGAACAGAGACAATATACAATAACAGTCACCTTACAGGCAATACAATGGCACTAAATTCATTATCTCTCAATAGTTACCCTGAATTTTAATGGGCTAAATGCCCCAATCAGAAGACACAGGGTATCAGAATGGATAAAAAAACAAAACCCATCTATATGTTGCCTACAAGAAACTCATTTTAAACCCGAAGACACCTCCAGATGTAAAGTGAGGGGGTGGAAAAGAATTTACCATGCTAATGGACATCAGAAGAAAGCAGGAGTGGCAATCCTTATATCAGATCAATTAGATTTTAAGCCAAAGACTATAATAAGAGATGAGGAAGGACACTATATCATACTCAAAGGAACTGTCCAACAAGAAGATCTAACAGTTTTAAATATCTATGCCCCTAACGTGGGAGCAGCCAACTATATAAACCAATTAATAACAAAATCAAAGAAACACATCAACGATAATACAATAATAGTAGGGGACTTTAACACTCCCCTCACTGAAATGGACAGATCATCCAAGCAAAAGATCAACAAGGAAATAAAGGCCTTAAATGACATACTGGACCAGATGGACATCACAGATATATTCAGAACATTTCATCCCAAAGCAACAGAATACACATTCTTCTCTAGTGCACATGGAACATTCTCCAGAATAGATCACATCCTCGGTCCTAAATCAGGTCTCAACCGGTATCAAAAGATTGGGATCATTCCCTGCATATTTTCAGACCACAATGCTCTGAGGCTAGAACTCAATCACAAGAGGAAATTGGGAAAGAACCCAAATACATGGAGACTAAACAGCATCCTTCTAAAGAATGAATGGGTCAACCAGGAAATTAGAGAAGAATTGAAAAAATTCATGGAAACAAATGATAATGAAAACACAACGGTTCAAAACCTGTGGGACACAACAAAGGCCGTCCTGAGAGGAAAATATATAGCGGTACAAGCCTTTCTCAAGAAACAAGAAAGGTCTCAGGTACACAACCTAACCCTACACCTAAAGGAGCTGGAGAAAGAACAGGAAAGAAACCCTAAACCCAGCAGGAGAAGAGAAATCATAAAGTTCAGAGCAGAAATCAATGAAATAGAAACCAAAAAAAAAAAAAAAAATAGAACAAATCAATGAAACTAGGAGCTGGTTCTTTGAAAGAATTAATAAGATTGATAAACCCCTGGCCAGACTTATCAAAAAGAAAAGAGAAAGGACTCAAATAAATAAAATCATGAATGAAAGAGGAGAGATCACAACGAACACCAAAGAAATACAGACAATTATAAGAACATACTATGAGCAACTCTACGCCAACAAATTTGACAATCTGGAAGAAATGGATGCATTCCTAGAGATGTATAAACTACCACAACTGAACCAGGAAGAAATAGAAAGCCTGAACAGACCCATAACCAGTAAGGAGATTGAAACAGTCATCAAAAATCTCCAAACAAACAAAAGCCCAGGGCCAGATGGCTTCCCGGGGGAATTCTACCAAACATTTAAAGAAGAACTAATTCCTATTCTCCTGAAACTGTTCCAAAAAATAGAAATGGAAGGAAAACTTCCAAACTCATTTTATGAGGCCAGCATCACCTTGATCCCCAAACCAGACAAGGATCCCATCAAAAAAGAGAACTACAGACCAATATCCTTGATGAACACAGATGCAAAAATTCTCGCCAAAATACTAGCCAATAGGATTCAACAGTACATTAAAAGGATTATTCACCACGACCAAGTGGGATTTATTCCAGGGCTGCAAGGTTGGTTCAACATCCGCAAATCAATCAATGTGATACAACACATTAATAAAAGAAAGAACAAGAACCATATGATACTCTCCATAGATGCTGAAAAAGCATTTGACAAAGTACAGCATCCCTTCCTGATCAAAACTCTTCAAAGTGTAGGGATAGAGGGCACATACCTCAATATTATCAAAGCCATCTATGAAAAACCCACCGCAAATATCATTCTCAATGGAGAAAAACTGAAAGCTTTTCCGCTAAGGTCAGGAACACGGCAGGGATGTCCGTTATCACCACTGCTATTCAACATAGTACTAGAAGTCCTAGCCTCAGCAATCAGACAACAAAAGGAAATTAAAGGCATCCAAATCGGCAAAGAAGAAGTCAAACTATCACTCTTTGCAGATGACATGATACTATATGTGGAAAACCCAAAAGACTCCACTCCAAAACTGCTTGAACTTTACAGGAATTCAGTAAAGTGTCAGGATTTAAAATCAATGCACAGAAATCAGTTGCTTTTCTCTACACCAACAACAAGACAGAAGAAAGAGAAATTAAGGAGTCCATCCCATTTACAATTGCACCCAAAACTATAAGATACCTAGGAATAAACCTAACCAAAGAGGCTAAGAATCTATACACAGAAAACTATAAAGTACTCATGAAAGAAATTGAGGAAGACACAAAGAAATGGAAAAATGTTCCATGCTCCTGGATTGCAAGAATAAATATTGTGAAAATATCTATGCTACCTAAAGCAGTCTACACATTTAATGCAATTCCTATCAAAGTACTGTCCATGTTTTTCAAAGAAATGGAACAAATAATCCTAAAATTTATATGGAACCAGAAAAGACCTCGAATAGCCAAAGCAATATTGAAAAAGAAAGCGAAAGTCAGTGGCATCACAATTCCGGACTTCAAGCTCTATTACAAAGCTGTCATCATCAAGACAGCATGGTACTGGCACAAAAACAGACACATAGATCAATGGAACAGAATAGAGAGCCCAGAAATAGACCCTCAACTCTATAGTCAACTAATCTTCGACAAAGCAGGAAAGAATGTCCAATGGAAAAAGACAGCCTCTTCAATAAATGGTGTTGGGAAAATTGGACAGCCACATGCAGAAAAATGAAATTGGATCATTTCCTTACACCACACACGAAAATAGACTCAAAATGGATGAAGGACCTCAATTTTGAGAAAGGAATCCATCAAAATCCTTGAGGAGAACACAGGCAGCAACCTCTTCGACCTCAGCCGCAGCAACATCTTCCTAGGAACATGGCCAAAGGCAAGGGAAGCAAGGGCAAAAATGAACTATTGGGATTTTATCAAGATCAAAAGCTTTTGCACAGCAAAGGAAACAGTTAACAAAACCAAAAGACAACTGACAGAATGGGAGAAGATATTTGCAAATGACATATCGGATAAAGGGCTAGTGTCCAAAATCTATAAAGGACTTAGCAAACTCAACACCCAAAGAACAAATAATCCAATCAAGAAATGGGCAGAAGACATGAACAAACATTTTTGCAAAGAAGACATCCAGATGGCCAACAGACACATGAAAAAGTGCTCCATATCACTCGGCATCAGGGAAATACAAATCAAAACCACAACGAGATATCACCTCATACCAGTCAGAATGGCTAAAATTAACAAGTCAGGAAATGACAGATGCTGGCGAGGATGCGGAGAAAGGGGAACCCTCCTACACTGTTGGTGGGAATGCAAGCTGGTGCAACCACTCTGGAAAACAGCATGGAGGTTCCTCAAAATGTTGAAAATAGAACTACTCTATGACCCAGCAATTGCACTCCTGGGTATTTACCCTAAAGATACAAACGTAGTGATCCGAAGGGGCACGTGCACTGGAATGTTTATAGCAGCAATGTCTACAATAGCCAAACTATGGAAAGAACCTAGATGTCCATCAACAGACGAATGGATAAAGAAGAAGTGGTATATATACACAGTGGAATACTATGCAGCCATCAAAAGAAATGAAATCTTGCCATTTGCGACCACGTGGATGGAACTAGAGGGTATCATGCTTAGCGAAATAAGTCAATCGGAGAAAAACAACTATCATATGATCTCCCTGATATGAGGGAGAGGAGAGGCAACATGGGGGGTTAAGGGGGTAGGAGAAAAGTAAATGAAACAAGATGGGATTGGGAGGGAGACAAACCATAAGTGAGTCTTAATCTCACAAAACAAACTGAGGGTTGATGGGGGGAGGGGGGTTGGGAGAGGGGGGCTGGGGTTATGGACATTAGGGAGGGTATGTGCTATGGTGAGTGCTGTGAAGTGTGTAAACCTGTCGATTCACAGACCTGTACCCCTGGGGATAAAAATATATGTTTATAAAAAATAAAATTAAAAAAAAAAGAAATTAAAAATAGAGCTTCTCTATGACGCTGCTACTGCACTACTGGGTATTTACCCCAAAGATACAGATAGAGTGAAAAGAAGGGCCATCTGTACCCCAATGTTTATAGCAGTAATGGTCACGGTTGCCAAACTGTGGAAAGAACCAAGATGCCCTTCAACGGACGAATGGATAAGGAAGATGTGGTCCATATACACTATGGAGTATTATGCCTCCATCAGAAAGGATGAATACCCAACTTTTGTAGCAACATGGATGGGACTGGAAGAGATAATGCTGAGTGAAATAAGTCAAGCAGAGATAGTCAATTATCATATGGTTTCACTTATTTACGGAGCATAACAAATAACATGGAGGACATAGGGAGACGGAGAGGAGAAGTGAGTTGAGGGAAATTGGAAGGGGAGATGAACCATGAGAGACTCTGGACTCTGAAAAACAACCTGAGGGTTTTTAAGGGGCGGGGGTGGGAGGCTGGGGGAGACAGATGGTCGGTATTATGGAGGGCACGTATTGCATGGAGCACTGGGTGTGGTACATAAACAATGAATTTTGTTACGATGAAAAGAAATAAAAATATTATAGAACATAAAAAAAAAGAATATTGAAAAGACTCTTAAATATTTAAATGTTCAATTGAAAATATTGATCAATACAAAAATTTATTGGAACATAGAGTTAGTGATATGGCTTGAACATTATGGAAATTCTTAAAGCAACCTTCTTTATTTTTATGTTGTATTTATGTTGAAAATTTTACCAATAGTAGCATGGCCCCAAATCCCAAAAGAGGCTTTGAAAATTGCATTGGCAAAGGATATTTACATTATACTTCCTTTTTATTATTTTATTTTATTTTTTATTTTAATTCAGTATAATTAACATACAGTGCTCTATTAGTTTCAGGTGTACAATATTGTGATTCAACAATTCTGTATTACTCACTGCTGATCAAAATAGGTGATGTTGACTAAGAGTACTACACTTTTCTTGATGTGCATTCTTCTTCTTAACACTACTATTTTCTTTTTTTAGATAGGGATAAATAAACGGTTCTATGTTCAGTTACTTTATTGCTTTGTAAAAACTGACCCTTTTTACTTCCCTTTGCATTTTGAATTTTTATGATGACTTTTACTTTGGATTTTAAGAGACTAATTGGTATATGTTCTGAACATAGGTTGTTTAGATTATTGTAAGGTATAGGCTCATGAAAGAAATCTGTTAAATGTGTTATAGCATTTCAATGTGGACTTTACAAAACCTATACTATTAGACATGGAACTGATTGATATATAATAATACATGGGTGATTCTTTACAAATCTTATTGAGTATTCTTTATATGAAATGAATTTGGCAAAGACAATGTGCAGCTGAAATTACATTTCTCAGATCTCATTATATAAGCGGTGAAAATGCCTAAATTTGAATACTTATTGTTAAACTATCTAATAATACCATGATAAATCTACTTTTATAGACATTTTCTGAAAATGTAATTTTGTGCAAAAAAACCCCACACTACTTATTCTCCTTATTTTTTTCAAAGAAAACTTTTCTACTTCAAATAGAAAAAAGCAAGAAACTATAAACTTTAAATTTTATCTTACCAAATAATTTGGTAACAAAATTTAACTCCTGATGTGTTTGAAAGTCCTTTTGAAGAAACAAATTTTTACTGATAAATTAATTCAGTCATTTTATCAATGGACCATTTGTTACATAACTTATCCATAAAAGGATCACAGAATAACAGATAATAAAGTAAATGGTTTTATTATGTTGTTTATTTTAATGATAAGATTAATCTAATTATATAATCTTAGTTTCATTAATATAATTCAGATGCACTCTAATTCACTGGATATCATTCATTGTCATTGTATATTTTAGCATGTTATTCACTATTATTATGAAATAAATATGTAGTAGTCCCCCCTTATCCACAGTTTCATTTCCCAAGGTTCAGTTGCCATAGTCAGGTGATCAGAGCCCAGATATGGACCTGCAACTCTGTGGTCAAATAATCTTTGACAAAGCAGGAAAAAATATACAGTGGAAAAAAGACAGTCTCTTCAATAAATGGTGCTGGGAAAATTGGACAGATATGTATAGAAGAATGAAACTTGACCATTCTCTTACACCACACACAAGGATAAACTCAAAATGGATAAAAGACCTCAATGTGAGGCAGGAATCTATCAAAATCCTAGAGGAGAGAGGCAGTAACCTCTTCAACATCGGCCACAGCAACTTCTTTCAAGATATGTCTCCAAAGATAAAGGAAACAAAAGCAAAAATGAACTTTTGGGGTTTCATCAAGATCAAAAGCTTCTGAAGAGTAAAGGAAACAGTCAACAAAACAAAGAGGCAACCCATGGAATGGAAGAAGATAATTCACAAATGACACTACAGACAAAGGGCTGATATCCAAGATCTATAAAGAACTCCTCAAACTCCACACAAAACAGATAATCATGTCAAAAAATGGGCAGAAGACATGAACAGACACTTCTCCAAAGAAGACATACAAATGGCTAACAGACACATGAAAAAATGTTCATCATCATTAGCCATCAGGGAGATTCAAATCAAAACCACATTGAGATACCACTTTACACCAGTTAGAATGGGCAGAATTAACAAGACAGTAAACAACATCTGTTGGAGAGGATGTGGGGAAAGGGGAGCTCTCTTACACTGTTGGTGGGAATGCAAGTTGGTACA
>NW_019154099.1:26232415-26337879 GCF_002288905.1 Enhydra lutris kenyoni | reverse complement strand
TAATGGCTAACAGACACATGAAAAAATGTTCATCATCATTAGCCATCAGGGAGATTCAAATCAAAACCACATTGAGATACCACTTTACACCAGTTAGAATGGGCAGAATTAACAAGACAGTAAACAACATCTGTTGGAGAGGATGTGGGGAAAGGGGAGCTCTCTTACACTGTTGGTGGGAATGCAAGTTGGTACAGCCACTTTGGAAAACAGTGTGGAGATTCCTCAAGAAATTAGAAATAGAGCTTCCCTATGATCCTGCAATTGCACCACTGTGCATTTACCCCAAAGATACAGATATAGTGAAAAGAAGGGTCATCTGAACCCTGATGTTCATAGCAGCAATGGCCACAGTCACCAAACTGGGGAAGAACCAAGATGTCCTTCAACGGACAAATGGATAAAGAATATAGGACCTTTTCCTCTAGTCCCCACTGCCATTAGTGAGATGAATAATGATGACTGTGTCCGTGGCAATTGCTTTATTTTCTTAGACCATTTTCCAGTGGTGTAGTTTTAAGAACACAGAATTTCTTTAAGGGTATAACTGTATATATTCCATATATACAATGGAGTATGGTGCCTCCATTGGAAAGGATGAATATCCAACTTTTGTATCAACATGGATGGGACTGGAGGAGATTATACTCTGCAGATTTCTAATTGAGCTACCATAATATAATTGAAGGTATGGTTGGTGGATTAAGTACAACCAATATTTACTATCCATTTCCACAAGATGGAACTGAAAGGTGACCATATGGAACCCTGAAAAATCTTTTTTTGTAGTCTATTTGATAAGTATATTCTTTATTTTTCCCAGAGTGGAACTTGTTATATATTCATACATTTCTTCTACATCCTGCACTTCCTGATCTTCAGTACCCATCTGTGGTGAATATCTGTTTCATTTTTGGTTGTTATAGTGAAGGTCTATGAAGCCACCACATCTAATCTTGCATTCTGCTCAAGCAATAGGCAATCCAAGCATTAGTTATTTTATTTAAGATAGAAGTTCTAGCACCATTGTAATAACCAGTATTTAACTGAAGAAATTACAGTGTTTAGGCTTTATCAATATTATGTATTCTAGCTTTTTTTTCCTTAGTGTGTCACCAAGCTACTATACACTTTCTGCTTCTAAGTGATATGCAGGTTACATTTTGAGATAAATCATATGTGACCATCTCTGAGTTGTTAATGAAGTTATACACTTTAAGATAAGTATACAGTTCAAGTATTATGTATTAATCATACACCAATAAAGCTTTTGAAGTTATTCCTAAATTCTTTCTTTTAAAAAAAAAAAGATTTTATTTATTTATTTGACAGACAAAGATCACAAGTAGGCAGAGAGGCAGGCAGAGAAAGAGAGGAGGAAGTAGGCTCTCTGCTGAGCAGAGAGCCCAATGCAGGGCTCGATCCCAGGATCCTGAGATCATGACCTGAGCCGAAGGCAGAGGCTTTAACCCACTGAGCCACCAGGTGCCCCTAAATTCTTCTTTCTATGAAACCTTACATTTTATAATTTTAAAAACTTGCTAGGAATTAAAATAAATATCATACTTGCTTGTGGTTTATTATAAGATGCAATAAAATAAGACATTTAATACTGATGGACATTGGATCAATGTCCAGCAGTCAGATAATTATTTTTTTAGGAGAAGCATTAACCATTCATGACATCAGAATATCTTGCAACTATGTCTGGAAGGACTCACTTCCCATTTTGTCTATGGTTGTAATATTCTGGCCCCAAACCATCTGACACAGTTTACCTATAACCATTAGACTGTAAAATTATCATAAATCATGGGGTATATATAAAGCTTCAAGGATATGTTTATTTACATGGAAAATAACAGTCTTTGTGTTTAACAGCTATTTTGATAAGTCAGAGTCGTTTTATGTTTATATTTGTTGAGTAAACATATATACCAGAGACATCATTGGTAACATAGAAAATAATCTTCTTATGACTATTAGTTATTTTACAAGATAGAAACTCTTTCGTGTTTATAAGAATACTCACATCCCATGAATGTTTACCCTCAATCCAATCCAATCCAATCTAATCCAAGAAACCTATGCAATGCATCCATCAGCTGTGTAGGACATTTCTTGTTGCCTTGTTTTTAGATTTTGATTGTTTCACTGGAGTAGTAGATAAACTGAAGCTATCTTTGAAATTAGAGCCTGACTGTTCTTTGCAGGTATATACCTTTGCTCCAAAATGCAAAGATCTGGAAATACTGAATGGAATAAATGTCTACAACTCTGCTTCTCAGAAAGTTTGCACATAAGAATGAACCCAGTGTTGGAGAACTGCTGTTGCCTTCCATACTTACTGTGTCTTCAAGGTTCTTCCTTTTCCTCTAGTCTCCACTGTCATTGGTGAGATGAATAATGATGACTGTGTCCGTGGCAATTGCTTTATTTTCTTAGACCATTTTCCAGTGGTGTAGTTTTAAGGACACAGAATTTCTTTAAGGGTATAACTGCCATAGGCTGTTTTTGCAAGACAGGTATGGACAGGTAATAAATTTCTCCAGATACATAGTAAACTTCTGATTTATTTGCTTTCAGGCCTAAATGCAAGTAACTGTAGCCAAAAAAAAAAAATTAAATAAACAAACTGAGATTAAGGATTTTTAAACTTCCTAATCTCTGCTAATTTCCCATCTGCACTTCTTTGAAAAATGAGGCCATCTGAAATAATGATCTTGTATAGAAAAGCAAAACCCTTAATACCATCTTTGCCAGCAGAGTCATCTTTCAATGCTCCAGCACTGCAAAAGCCTCAGCATTGCTGTCTATCTATCTGTCTGTCTGTCTAAACTGGGACAAATAATGCCCACAAAAATTCATGTCTAGGTGGAACCACAGAATGTAAGCTTTTTGGAAGTAGGGATTTTGCTGATATAAAGAGTTGAGATCATATTAGATTAGGGAAGGTCCTAAATGTAATTACTGGCATCCTTATAGAAAGGCCATGTGAAGACACAGACAGAAAGGGAAGAAGGATAGGTGAAAAATGGAGGCAGAGAGAAGATTTGATACAACTACTGGAGTTGTAGGAATGTCACAAATTGCCAGCAATACCTGAAGCTAGCAGAGATTATGGGAGACTCCCCCTAGAGCCTCCAGACAACTTGAATTCAGGCTTCTAGCCTCCCTACCATGAAAGGTAAATTTCTGTTGCTTTAAGTCAGCAAGTGTAGTAATTTGTTATAGCAGTCCTAGGAAATGTATTCCCTCTTTCTCTAAATCTATCTACACACACACACAAACACATTGCATCTTCTGGCACAGAGATGTTGCCTTTTTAAACTGCAGGTCTACAAAATAAGGGGTACCTGTCTCTGCTTGTAGATGTGCTTCCCTTCACTTGAGTCCATAAACCCTGTTGTAGGACTTTACTGAGAGTAGCATATAGGCATCCCATAGTAATCCTATTCCACTCAATGCTACTACATTGGTCGGTATGTATCTCCTTCCACAGCACAGCATGTAATAATCTACCAAAAATGCTTTACCAATGCAAAATCAAGGTCCAGACAGAGTTTTTGGGGGCTGTTTTTCAACATTTGGATGTTTGTTTACATTACATCTGTACAATTAACAATGGTTCAGCTTCCTCTATCTTGTCACTTTTCCATGTGATTACAGACAGAATATATCCAGCAGGAAGTAGGTGGAAGGAAGGTAGAACAAACACTCCTGAAAAAGATTCTTGAAAGTACTTTAAAACTGACATATCTCATTCTGTAGATTTTAGTCACATGGTCCAACCTAACAGCAAAGAAGACTGTGCAGTTTTGCTTTTCAGCTGGGTCCGTTGCTGACCTGAAAAAATAAATGAGCTTCTGTTGCTAAGGAGCACAGAAAGCACGGATACTGCATTAAGCAACTTGCAATCTTCGTGTCACCAATCATTTAGGCATTGTACGAAATAAGAAAAAAAACAGTAAATGGATGGAAGCATGTAGATTATCAAATGTAGGTAGCAGAAAAAGGACAAGTTAAGCAGACGTCATTGAGCAGTAGAGAATGCCAGGATTGAGTAAACAAAGTGAAGGAACTAACTCTAGGTTCATACTACCGTTAACCTCCATGTTGCCAATGCTCAGTACTTGTCTTGTCAACTGACATCCATGGATGTCATTGACATCCTCTTCCTTGAAATTTTTTCTTTGAATGCGTCTGGAACACATTCTGTCTTTTTACCTCCTTTCACATTTTCAGTCTATTTTGCTAGATCTCTCTCATCTTCCTGCAGCTGAAAAAGTTCAAGGCTTGGTGCTCTCACCTCTTCTGTAGTAAAACTATTTGGTCTCTGCTTTTACCATGACCCAGGCTCCCTATCTGTTTACTGTAGAGCAGTCAGGGTGGTGTTTTAAGTGAAAAGCCAGACTGGTCTCATCCTTTGTTTAAAATCTCAGATGGCTTCCAATCTCACAACGAAATACAAGTTCTTACGATGTCCTGTGATCTGCCGTTAGCTCACTTCCTGGTCTCATTTCGTTTCCCTCCCCCTCCACTCTTTTGAGCCACATGGAACTGTTGGTTTTTTTCAAGTACGTGACTTACATTCCCATTTCAGGACGTTTCCAGTTGTTTTTTGTTCTGCCTGGAATGTGCTTCCTCCAGAAACTCTAAGATTGTTTTAGAGACTTCGGATTCTCATTAAATGTCCTGGATCAGAGAAGCCTTCCCTGTATATTCTACCTCCAACAGCATCCATATACAACTTACCCCACTTAATTTTTCAACATAATTATCACTTGTGAAATAATAATTTCTGTCTCAGCCCAGAATATGAGCGACACAGCAGGAAATATTCCTGTTCTGTCTTCTGCAGGATCAATGGCAACTAGAGCATTATCTGACATCTACAGGTACACAATTGATATTTCTTGAATAACTAAGTGAATAAATATAATTAAAGTCCAGACATAGGGAAAAGGATCTACAAAACTGATTGCAAAGGAGCAACTCTGAATAATAGGATGTATCTATCAGAGCTCATAGCTGAAAATAGCAACATCCACTTTAATTTGCTTAAGCAGGAAAGGAATTTATTTAATGATATCTGGTAGCTTAATGTATCTCCGGAAAAGGGCAGAAAGTTAGGCTCTGAGTCAGGTCATGAATGACACAACACACTGTATTGGTTTTCCCCTGCAAACTCCCCTGTCACAACTGGGCACAAATGTGACACTGCTTTCACTGGAAATTGGGTACTAGAATCTCTGCTCTGTTGGTCTAGAAAGCCTTACATTGAAAATGGATTCCATGTGGTGCCCACTTCCTCAGATTGCTACAGAATCTAAATCGTTGCATTTACTGATGGACCCAGGTCACAAGTCTGCATCCATGTGCAAGAAAGACAGGAAAGTGAGATCTCTAGCTTCTACACTGGAAATGCAGGCTTTATACGGTGGGAAACTGACAAGATATAAGATGGATGCTCAAATAGTGTTTAGAAACCCCTTGAAGGAGTAATGAACACAGTGGAAATAAAAAGTTTAGGCATATAAATGGAGCTTGCATCAAAACAAACATTAGGGGAAGCATTTCATTTTTTCAGACATTCTGTTGAATGCCTCTTAGCAAGAAAGACCTGGATTCTATTCTATGGGAAAGAGATAACAACTAAACAGAGAATTTTCAGTGAGAAATAAATACACTGCCAAGATAATTATGTGTGCTATAGAATCGACTAACCAGGTCTGCAAGGGCCAGAAAACTTCTTAGAGAGAATAATATTTATGCAGATCACTAAACAATAAATGCTTTTTAATTCAGATCAAGGAAAGGGGAGGGGAATTGAGGGAGAGGAAGGAGTGGTGAGATTTAATACAGGTTTCAGGTACAGGGGATAGTCTGAGCCTGACAGTGGGTAAAACCATGGAAATTTTGAGTAACTAACAAAACTTCATTTTATCTGAAACGAATCTTTTGGGTTTCACAACTAAGATGGGTATGATGATGTTTTCCAGAGCAGTGTTAGGGAGTAATCAAGGTGGAATAATCCAATGTTTTTGAAACTACCCATATATTAACTAGTAATAAATTGATGATAATTTATTTAAAATGCTTGAGTGATGAAGGAAAATGGCATGAGACACAGGTTCAGACTGCTTTTAAAGGATTTATATATATCAAGAGAAAAGAGCTAGGGTTTCAATTGAAGAAAATTTAGGAAATGAGTGATGAATCCCAAATTCTCATTAAAGTGAAAAGGAACATTTCTCCATATTTCTCTCCTACAGTGTAGATGTTTAATTAGGGAATGGTAATCAGAGTTTCTCTAAGAGCAGTGATATTTATACTTTGAGGTGTATTGGAAACAACTTGGAAGCTTGTTAAAAATATGAACTTTCTAAATACCAATATTTAAATATCATGACTAAAGTGTATAACAACATATTGATTTTTAGTAGTTGGGGATTTTCTAAGCTACTTTTACTTGAAAGTGATTCAGATAAATTAACAAGGGAAAGGATTATGGACAACTTATTAAAAACAGACAACAAAACAAAACAAAACTTCACTGTGTCATGGACAGGAGGCTCCTAGGCAAATAGCCATCCCAGCATGTGCTCTCATGAAACCCTTACAGCATGCCAAAAGGTTTTCCCTAAAATGTAATGTATTGCCTTCTTGTTATCTTTCAAGGGTGCATTTGATTATCTTTCTGAGATACATCCCTGGATAGAATGTTTGTGGTGTTGAGACTGTACAGTGATTTATTGGTTGCCTTATGCCAGTAAACCTCTGTTTTCCTCTGTCCACTAATTTTCTTATCCAACCAAAAAAGCACTCACATATGTCTCATTGATGTATCATGGCACATAACATTCTCTCTCCTAAGGTTATATTTTAGATTTGTACTCACTTTTTTTTCCCCTCCAAATTAATGGCAAACATCATTAGATGAAGGTAGAATGGAGGGATGATTTGTAGATTTAACCTCCTGCAATAGCCTAAGTTGTTCCTGAATAATGGTCACTTCTAACTTGAGATGTTCATTAATTGATTTTAAAATCACCTTACTTATGAGAAACTATATGCCAAGCCAGGTGCATGGCAATGGGAAGCAAAGAAAAAGATACCAAACATGTATTTAAGAACCATACATGTATGATCTTAAGGGGAAAATTTATAACTTAACAACTAAGAATTTTCAAATGACAGTCAAAATCAGGAGAGAGAATTAGGCTGTCTTGTTGTGATTATTTTTATTTTCTTGCTGTTTAACCTATACTTCTCATTCAATAATACAATAAATTATCATAGTAATTCACTGTACTAGTACTACTAGAATTTGGAGGCATTGACATTTTGCTTAAATGACAATATTTGCATTGAAGAATAATTTTTTTCTAAAATTAACTGTTCAGTCAACTTAATCAAGTTCTAAGAAATGTAATGACTTAAAAACTAGGCAAATTATTTAGAAAATATGCATTATTTTGTATTATATTTGAGTAATGTAATTATATAAGTATGTATTTTGTTAAATACTATTTTACATAAAATAACCAATTACATGTGTGAGAAGATACTAAGGGATATGTCAAAAGGTTAAGTTGTATTAATGCACTTTAACTATGATTGTAAAAGTCATATGTCTTTTTTTATATGCAGCAGAATACCTTAAGGACTTCTTTTGTCTTTCAGAGCTTTTTTTTTCTTCGTTAATAACATAATGAAATAATAAATAATCATATATGACATTTATTAATATCATTAACCTTTAAAACTGTACCCCAAATACCACAATTTTCTATGACTTATATAATTATTTATTCTCTCAATGTTGTCTTCTATCAAAATTATAGTAAAATAATGTTAATTTTTAATACAAATGATGTCATATCATTGATGACTCATAAAACATTTATCAATATTGCTATGCACAGCAGATTTTTTTTATTCAGAAATCTTATCACTATGTGGTTTTTCAGATTAATAAATAGTCTTTTTATCAATACCTTCTCCTTGGAGAATGTGTTCATATCTGTTCCTATCATTATCTTGCCTCATTGGTATCTTCTTAGCTTATATCTGCCTGGCTTTAAATATACAGAAGCAGTAAATAATAATACGTATTTCAAAAAATATGTAGTATCTTGAAAACAAATATATGGAGATATATCATTTAGTATTTCGCTAAGTGAAATCCAATGTAGCACTAGTTTAAATATTGTAATACAATAATATACATGAATATATGTTGTAGGCCTTGAATTCATTGCAGTGGGAAGAAAGCACATGTAGCTGTTTTCATTGACAGACATCATCTTGGATATTCTGAATGCATTAAGGCCGCAGAGATGAGTGGGATGTAGTTTAAAATAAATATATAAACAGTTTATTCTGTATATTAGTGTTTAAAATAAATATATAAACAATATTAATAAGTGTTGCATAGCTATATCAGGAAAGGAAAAAATAATTCACAATACCTCTGTCTGTCTCTCATATATGTGTGGGTAAGTGTGTGTGTGTGTGTGTGTGTGTGCGTGTGTATACATATATATGTGTATATATATACATATATATATTTTTAATGTGCTCCTCAAAGAACTGATTCAAGAGATGTTTCTGATTCAGGAAATGTTGGAATACTGCTGGTTTATTTTGCCAGTCAGTGAACTTTAAAATATTGTATTCATTTTTAAATGCTTATAAATTTTGTCTCAGGCATTACTTTGCTCCTTATGCCTCCCAATGATTGCTTATATCTCGTAAGAACTTTCTGACAGTCCTCACCTTTCACCTTATTTAAAGAACAGAAGATCATTTCCAGTAAACCTCCATTTGTCATCAAAACTCTGCTTTTATGGTTTAAATAGGATTGTTGACTATTCTTAGCATCCATTTTCGGTGTATGTGGTAAGCAACTATTCAACAGAGAAGGAAGACAACATAAAAGAATGTGTCACTGGCTTCAGGAAACATTGTCCTTTGTATCGATGCTCGTGACATTTAGGGTCTATAGCACAGTGCTCCCCAATACCTGAGTCACCAAAATGAAATGAAGTGCAAAACCAGGGTATTTTGAAGCAGCTACCTGTCCCCAGTAGACAACACTGTTTTTAGTAATCGTAACTTAAGTGGGTGTTTTTAGGATTTTTTTCCTCTTCTTATTAATTTCTACTTTATCTAGGCCTGAAATCCAAATATTTATCACTTTCCTCTTCTATAATGAGGTTTTGCTACACCACTGAGGCATGGCATTTTTCTCTCCTTCACTAATGCTTCCCATGTTGCCACTATTCTATGACTTCATCATGTCACAGAAAGTATAAAGAAGAAAATTATTCCAGTATGACAGATGGGAAAAATCAAGCTGAAAATGTTATCCTTTGGCTACAGTCGGTAGGTAGAACAGGAACTCAGAACTCGGATTTATTTTTAATCTGTAAATATTAATACATTAATGAAATCATTTTTTGTTTGTTGTTTTTTTTTGTTTATGTTTTGTGTTTTTGTATTTTTTTTTACAAGTTGCTATTTTTTTTCTTTTTTTTTTTTTAAGATTTTATTTATTTACTTGACAGAGAGAGAGAGAGAGGGTGAGAAAGAGATCACAAGTAGGCAGAGAGGTAGGCAGACAGAAAGGGAGAAGCAGGCTCCCCGCTGAGCAGAAAGCCAGATGTGGGGCTCGATCCCAGCACCCTGGGATCATGACCCGAGCCAAAGGCAGAGGCTTAACCCACTGAGCCACCCAGGTGCCCCTACAAGTTGCTATTTTAAATGATCTCAAAGTTCACATCTGGCATCCTAGGATAGAAGACTTTCAAATATTTGTTTCATTGCATGAATTTCCAGCTCTCACCTTTGAATGGAATACAGAATATGTCTTGAGGAAGGAAAGAGCTTCTGAACCATAGTAAGTCTTTGAATCCAAGGCTTTGTTTCGCTATCTACCAGTGTTAACTCCACTTTATATCAAATGCTGTCCTGGTGAGCAAATTCTAAAAAGAAAAGAAAAGAAAACAAAACAAAGCAAAAAAGACTGTGATCCTCCAGTCTTCTTTATGAAACATCCGGCAAAGGTGGCAGTAGAGCCCTTGGAAACAAAATTCCTGAATCCTTGCTAAATGTGCAACAGTGTTTGTTAACATTACTGTTCTAAACTATTTTCCTCTAGTCTGTTCAGTAAAATGGCATGGACAGGCATTCTTAAGAATTTGTTATAGTGACAGACACACCAAAAAGGAAGATGACTTTCAGCGAATATCGATCACTGACATCAACATCAGTTTTTAAGTTGAGAACAATGCTGTTATACTGTAATCATAATGTACTGGGCTCCTTTTTGAGGGTAGGGCTAGTCATCAATATTGTAATTGAATCTTTTTAGCCCTTTCAACCTTTGGTTGCTGGTGAAGAAATGTAGAAGCCCAAAGAACAAGAGAGATCTGTTCTAGTAGGTGCATGTGATGGTATACTAAAGGGGAAAAAAAATCCATGAAGGGTAGCTCATGCACTTCTTGATCAACCTTATCCTTCGTGACATTGGATTAATACATTGCAAGTACCTTCAAAGATGCTGATTACAATATTATTATGTTGCCAATTAGTAAATATTAATTAATATAATAAACAATATTATCAAAGATGCTGAATACAGTAATATTACAATATTACTCCGGAGAGCTAGTTGTGGACAGGGAAGACACATCTCTGTCTTTGGCTACAAATTGCACCAAGCCAGGTATAAATGCCTGTGGAATAGTCATAGTGGTTAGCTTAACGTGTGTTCTTGCTGTTGTCCACCTGACAAAGAGAAGAAAGTGGTATAGCATTGAGAGAACTTCTCGAGAACATGCAAATGAAGTTAATGATGGGGGTGAGACTTGAAATGAAATGACCCATAGTATGATTTAAATTCTTTAAGAAAACCAGATCACCTGCTTTTTTTTTCTTTAAAGAACTCCATAGCTTGATGTATTTTTTTAAATATTTTATTCATTTATTTGAGAGAGAGAGAGAGTACAAGAGGGGTGAGGGGCAGAGGGAGAGGGAGAAGCAGGCTCCCTGATGAGCAAGGAGCCCAATGCGGATTCCAGGACCCTGAGATCATGACCTGAGCTGAAGGCAGCCACTTAACAGGTTGAGCCACCCAGATGCCCTGATCATTTGCTTTCTTTAAGCAACACTTAAATTTATTAAGTGATTTGAGTAAAAATAGATTTGGGGGGGGGCGGGGAATGATCGCAGAGTTCACAGGTGAGACTAACAGTAAAGGTTCTCCAGAAGCTGAAGGAGTAATTAAAGAGCGTGCAGTTAGTTGTCTGCTCAATGAACCTTAATTGTCCCTGGAACTCTGAGGAGGGAGGGGGTCTGAGGGATCAAAAACCCTTTAGGGCTTCCCAGAAGTGCTCTGCAGATTCATCTCATTCTTCCTGACTGAGAAAACCAACAAGTCCTGAAAAAATAACCTGGTTGGATATTTACACCTTTCCATCTATGTCTAAGAGAGAGTGGGTACTGAAGCTGGAAGAGAAAATCAAGCAATTCTCACAAACTATGTGCATACACACACGCACACATACACACACACACACACAGAAGTACTGTATATATTATAAAATATGAATTTTTATGTTTAAAAAGTAAAATTTTATATATAACATTTGTATTATAAATTATACACACACACACATATATGTATATATATAATTTCATTTTTTAGTGACAAAACTTGGTATTTATGAAAGTAACTTTTTTTCCCCCTTAGAGTTTATTTTTTCTGTAATTTAGGTTTCACTTATAGGTCTCAGTATACCAAATATCATGTATATTGATGACTTTTGTTTGTGTTTATGTTTTAAATATCACTTTGTTATCAACCTTCTAATAACAATTATTCTTTTCTTCATTTTCCAGTTATTTTGAATGTTCAGAAGGGTAGTACTCTAGTCTATGAGAAATATAAATTTGGTATTTGTTGAAGAAAGCAAGAGACATTTTTTTTATCAGTGTAGACAATTAGGCACATTAAGCATCTTGCTTTTTTATTACATAGTGATCATTTTAACTCATTATTTATATTTAATACTGCATTTTAACTCATTATCTTTATTTTAACCCATTATTTATATTTAATACTGCACTGTGTTATATATTTGTTCCCTCATTAGAGACTCAAGTCTGTGTTGAGGAAATCTTCTCTTCTCCAGTCTTACACTGTATTACCTTTTTTTTTTCCTTAGACTGTATTTCAAATTAACTTAATTAGCATTAAATTAAAGTTTATGTTCCTCTTATCACAGAGAGGAAAGAATAAGATATTATGCATACTCTGGAATAAATTCACTACTACCTGTTGAATATATGCTGATAGTAAGAAGAGCACAGTTGTTAATTACTTTTGTAAAATACAGAAAAGAACTCTCATATAAGATCCATAAAAGTGAGATTCCCAATGAAGGTGTAGGTGTAGGCCACACATATGTCTCTTAAGGTTGTGGATCAGAATGGAATGCATGTTATTACTAAAAGCGCAATAAATAAAGCCTTCTTGTTTTATTCAGGTCTTCAACCGATAAGATGGGCCCACCCACATTTGCTTTACTCAGTCTACCAATTCATATCTCAGTCTCATACAGAAACAGCCTCTCAGACCCACCCAGAATAATGTTTGACCAAATGTCTGGACACCCCATGGCCCAATCAAGTTGAAACCTAAAATTAACCATCACACTACTGTGTCACCATCAACCACTCATCCTAGAAAATATGGATTCTCTTTCAAATTCCACACTCTCTATTTAACATCAACTCTATCATATCTACCTCAACAATAATTATTGAATGGGCCTGCTTATTTGCGTTCCCACTGTTTCTTCTCTATTTCTAGTCCCCATAAGCTCCCACTTCAGCTTTGCAGAAACATCTATGTTTGAAAGGTCTTTCATAAAATCCTTCATTGCTACTAAAGTACTTTAGAAAAAATACTGAAAATCATTTGAAAATATGTATATATGTATATACATATTTTCAAATGATTTTATGATTTCATTTAAATGATTTATATATAAAATTTAATGATATATATATATGTATTGTTTATGTAAACATATTATAAGCAGTCTAAGTTCCAATTGATGGTGGACTAGTTGTATACATTCTGATGCATTTATATAGTGAAATAAAATCACTCGTTAAGAGAGTGGCAGACTAACATGGAAACACCAGCTAGGTAAAACAAAACAAGAAAAGAACTCATTACAGAATAGAATTATAGAAACATCACAGTTTGTTATAAAATGAAACACATTGTTTGTGTTACACATAAATATGTAATACATTTATGCAAAGTCTTGGCATGGTCCTCAACTTAATTTTTCAACCTCCTCTCTTATCTCATATGTGCATTACATTCCAGCCATTAACGACATTCTCAATCCTTCATTCCTTGAATATGACCTTTATTTAAACATAATAGATTTTGCCCATACTGGCTGCTCAGTTTCATTATATTTCCACCCCCATTCTGCTTTAGAAACCCTACATATTTTTTCAATGGAAAACTAATATGTGGCCTCTTTGAGGAAGCTTTTCATAATCCCTGTAACAGGGTTTCTTCAAGTTGGAACTATTTATATTTTAAGCCAAGTCATTCCTTATTGTGAGAACTGTCTTGAGCATTGTAGTATGCTTCTGAGCACCCCATCTACTATCCTTCATATGCCATAGCACTCCACCCCACTCCCAGCTGCGAAAACCAAAAAATGTCTTCAGACACTGCTAAATGTTCATTATGTGGAAAGGGTGTTTGTGTGCAAAATCGCCCTAAGAATCGTGCTCTAGCATAGAATTTCTCTCTTACTCTACACTCTGATGGGACTTTATTTGTGCTTCTGTCTTGGTGTGTATCACATTCATGTCACATTTTAGTTTTGCATCTAATAGTCTCTTATTCTGTGTGAGGAACTATGCTTAATGGATTTTTGTTACACAATATTGTATAAATACCATTTTTCTTGGTAGGTACATTGTTTCCTACATATAATTGAATCCCAACGCCTAGCATCTTCCTAGGCTTAAAGATAAATTTGGATGCATCAATAATAATGATATAATTTGTTGTTTTTGTTGCAGTTGAGTTATCTATTAGCTCATGTGGGTCTGTAATATTAGGGCTCTAGAGGCTGCTAGATGTTCTCTCATGCCTGTATCTTTAATAAACTGCCACCAGATAGATGGTGGTATGATTTTGTGTTAAAAATGGCTCACTTTGTCAGAATGTAGCTGATTAAAACAAAGATAAACATGTCTTCTAACTTGATTAATAATTCTGTATAACGAATGTACTCCTTTTTAAAACAACTAAGATGTGTATTTAAAGATTAATTCTCAGGTTCAAAGTGGAATTCAAAGTAGATTCTTTCTGTGTCTACCTCTTTATCTAAAAGTGCATAATGAATACTAGGAGCAAGATTAAGCACATGAAAACAGAAAACATGTTTTATTTACTTCATACTTAATCTGCTTAATTTAAATTAAAGGTTGCTTAATCTAACTTTTTCATTTTTATTTTTTGGTTCTGATGTTGAAAATATATCAGTCTTAAACCGAATCTCCCTTCTTGGCTGAAACTTATCATTGCATATGGAAGGTTTCATTCCTCTGACCATAAAGCAACAAATTGCACACTAAAATAAACTCTTGCAACTTAATCCTAACTCCCTCATTCTGCTAAATATTGAAAGCCAGAGTTTTGTCACTATTTTTTAAAGGAAAAACAAATAATAAATTAGAATGTGTTGGGGACTTTAGAGCCAAGCCTACTGACAGCAGGGAAAGTAACCATTTACTGTTGACAGAGTAACTTTGCCAAAGCGGGTAGGAGTTGGATCTCACTATATTTATTAGGACAATAATATGTTGATCACATTGAATCATTGATAAAAAAATTCATTTATGTTCATAATTTTCTGCATAAGAAAGCAGAAAAATATATTATATGCTACAGAAATAATTCTGTCCTAAATAATTTTGATGTTTTTAGAAAGTACTCGGAAAAGTATTTTCAGATCATTTAAGATATTTGAAAAACTCCAAATATATGGATTCATCTCCTAATATTATTGGCTAATATATAATGGCTAATTGCAAGATAATAAAAGTAATACAGAAGTGCTAGATAGATTCTCTTTGGCTGAGACCTCAGCCTTCCTTTGTGGAAACAGTGCCACGGGGATGGATGGAACTGCACTGAGGGTGAGTGAGAAAACCCCAGGAATGACATCGCCCTCTGTGGTACCGCAGGTGGCGCATTTCTTAAAAAACAAGTGCCCACGTATCCACAGTGATACTTCATGTCCGAAATTTTGCTTCTGTGTGTCCTCACTGCACTTTTTTCTGTCTATTCTGCCATTTATTTATTTATTTATTTATTTATTTACCTACATTAGTCTACCACACAACTGCTGGTTTGCCAAATATATTTAACTTTCTAAACTAAGGTTCATGATGTTCTACTAGGAGTTTTTCTTGAAGTGTCTTTCTGTATCTGGACTCATCCCAAACATGTGCTAATATGCCCTATAGAAAATAATTGTGGCTACCAGAACCATCTGCTGTTCTCATGCAAACCTCCAAAAATATGGCTAGATATCTGTAAGACATTTCCTCCTCTTGACAGATCTATTTCTGTTAATGTCGCAATTCTCCATGCCATCCAAGTTTTGTATCACCCTTGATCCTTTCTTTCCATCAGAATTCTTTCCTGATAATTAATTATACCCAATATTCTAACAGCTCTCCTGTTTATTTCTTTTTTTCCCAAGTACTTCTATCTAGGATTTACTTTTGAGACTCTCTTTAATGGACACCGAAGAGCTTGAATAGCTTACCGAATGACTTTGTAACTCTAGACTTCATATTTCTCCCCAAATACATTCATACAATCTAGACTAATAGCTTTAAAAGGATGGATTCTAACTTCCACAGCATAAAATCAAAATGAAGTCTGGTGTTCAAATTTTTTTTCACACCCTCACTTTATCAACTTTTCTGTTGATGGAAATCTGAGACTTAAGACTTAAGCCTGATTATCACCTAAAATTTTTATAAATTATGCCTTTGCTCAATTTATTCAGTCACTCTTGTGTATTTTTTTCCCTAAAATAAATACTCTGAAACATTTTCTTAGGTATTTTCACAACCTGTGAATAAAATTATATTAACAAATCATGTTGTATATTCTAAAGGAAGAACACAAGTCTAATTTAAAATGATAGCAGTAATAAGAAGAGGCTAAACAGCTTTTTTTTTTCAGTATCATTTTCTAGTTTTACTTTATATAATGCTCAATATTCAGAGAAGTGTGTTTGTTATATCTAGTCATTTTTTACCTTCTGTTACTTTGGCCATTCATTAATAATTTTCTGTTTATTTGAACAGAGTGGTCCATCTCAATCTTATGCCCAAAATGACTTATTCTTCTCTGAACACCTAGACCTTACTTTCTGGTACTAAAAGATAGCCTAATAACCCTTGTTCCTTTTTTTTTTTTTTTTTTTTTTCTGTGTGTACATACGTGATACACATTGAATGATTCAATACATATCATCTTTTTAAAAATTTTTTTAATTATGTTCAGTTAGCCAGCATATAGTATCTCATAAGTTTTTGTTGTAGTGTTCAATGATTCATTAGTTGCATATAACACCCAATGCCCTTGTTCTTTTTATCAGAAGATTATATTTAGAAACCGAGTCTGGCCACTTAGTAAACTCCATGCTCTGAAGTGTCATTATCTCTAGGCCTCCCGGGAGACAGACCTAGGTAATAAATACTCTATGTCTACTAACACATTTATATCTATATAGCTATAATTATTTCTGTATCTATCAACTGTATGTGTATTAAGCTATATGAGTTATTTTTATATTATAAAAAAGGACATCTGGTAGAATGCATTTCTATGAGCCCAACTTTGGGCTTTTAATACATACGTTATTTATTTTATATCTCACAACAACCTTGTCAGGTGGATGCTATTCTTATCCCCATCTCACAAAGAAACTGAGATTGGAAAGATCAGATTATAGTTATAATGTAATAGTGGTCTCTGCCAGTTAAATGTAGTTTCCTAGTAAGTTGCAGTAACATTGCAGAGGGGCACAAATATATGCCTAAAGACAAAGGAGAGTTTTTTTTGTTTTTTTGTTTTTTTTTTTTTTAAGAAGGACGTAGTATTATTATTGGACTTTGGGTGATAGCATTTGACTAAATTGTGAAGAGCCTTACTTGCTGGTAAACTCCTTTTGACTGACAAATACTACATGGACGACTCTGCTGAAAGTGACAGGGTCATGACTGGGATCTAGGCAGAATGCTGTGATCAATTACCAATGCCTACATAGGATACCTGAGGGGCAAGTGGCAGGATCCTATATTTAGTACCTCTGTAATAGCCTATTTTCAGTGTTCCCTGCTTTCAATTAATCATATAATTCCCACAACATAGAATTTAGTACACTCAACTATTTTTTTAACTCTTTTATCTGCTTTACCAAACTGTGAATGTTATAAAAAAAGTTGTTATGGGGGCACCTGGGGGGCTCAGTGGCTTAAGCCCCTGCCTTCAGCTCAGGTCATGATCTCAGGTTCCTGAGATTGAGCCCCGCATTGGGCCCTCTGCTCAGCGGGGAGCCTGCTTCCCTCCTCTCTCTGCCTGCCTCTCTGCCTACTTGTGATCTCTGTCAAATAAATAAATAAAATCTTAAAAAAAAGAAAAGTGGTTATGTCCATCTCGGTTTTTTTTTTTTTTTTTTTTTTTTTTTTTGCATCCAGAGTGAGTAGTATAGTGCATACTACATACATGAATTACAAACTGTGAAATATGGAAGAATAAAGTGTATAGTCCCTTTGAACGCACTTGTGAACAAGCAGAACCTTATTATGTAAATAATACCAGCCAAGATGAAATCACTGAGACCTAATAAAATCTTCAGAGGTCATCTGTTAAGCACCAGCATCCTAATAGTCATTTATATTGAGAAGCAAAATGATTGGGGAAAGTTTCTGATACCAAATCTTTTAGCATCAGCTGTAGCGATAGTCCTATAAAACCTCATTATTACTGCAACATTATAAAGTCAATGGCTTGAAAAGTATATGATGTAATGAATATTCATGTTGCACAGATTGTAATGGAAATGCTTCTAGAACTCCACCTCCTTTCTAATGCATTCCTGTCATGTAGCGATCTCTCTGGAATAGGTATTTCACCTTATATTAGTTTATTCTAAAATGCACAAGCATGGAGATGAATGCTGTAACCTCAACAGATATCAGGTATGGTTACAAAATATTAGACAGAACTTCCTGTGTCGATTGTGGAATCTTACCTTGTTTTAGGAGTATGTTTCCTCTTTGTGAGAGACAACAGAAATAACTTTTATTGCATCCAAATGCAGCCTTCTAGTATACAAAGTAAATGGTGGCAGAGAAAATATAGATTGCATTTCTGTACCTGAAATCTACACATAAAAGCACAACCAGTGATATTTGGATTTTTTTTTCTATATGTCAGCCAAAAGTATTAAGATTAGTATGAACGGATGACTTTCTTCCTTTATGCAGAAACTTGAGATAACATAATTTTTGTTCTGCCACCATATATGATGAGGAGAAATTGTTATGAATGTATTTATTTTTTCTGGTAATTGTATCTAAAAGTCAAAATTACTCACCATTGCTGATACTAACAAAAGAATTTTGTACCTTGGAGTATATTTCCTATCAGTGGTTTTACAATTTATATTCCATTAATACATAAAGAATGTTAGGAATTATGGCTAAGCTAAAAATTAAATGAGTTTGGGGAAAAATATAATACTCCTACAGTATTTTTCCTCTTAAAAAATCTTTTAAATTTTCTGTACTTTAAAATTTTAAGGTAGTATACTACTTTATTTCTCAGAGAAGGTAGGTATCTATAATGAAGTATACTTTTCAAGAATAGTCAACAAAATAATTTCTAATTGGCAAAAAAAAAAGAGATGAAGATGTGAATTTAATCAGAGAATTTAAGGGACAAAAATTTCAAAATTTATTATTATTGGGATGATATAATCTAGTTGTATTGATTTCATTAAGAATTAAAAATGCATAATTGATCTGTTTATGTCTTGCTTTCCTGAGGCATCTAAAAGGGGGTATTAAACATAACACATCCTCTGATATTACACTGCTATTAGTCAATTGTATGCCAACTTAAAACAAAAAGATCAGATAAAACAGACATCTGGAAATAGACAATTTAATGAGAATTTTTTAAGAGTTTTCAAAGCATCTCAGATTTTAGTGTAACTTGTTCTTAAAATCAGGTATGTGGGGTCTTTTTAAAAATATATACCAGATCCTGGACTCTTATTTTTTGGGAGGTTTTTGATCACTGCTTCAATTTCGTTACTAGATATCGGTCTATTCAGGTTGTCAATTTCTTCCTGGTTCAATTTTGGGAGTTTATAGTTTTCTAGGAATGTATCCATTTCATCTAGGTTGCTTAGCTTATTGGCATATAACTGTTGATAATAACTTCTGATAATTGTTTCTACTTCCTTGGTGTTAGTTGTGATCTCTCCCTTTTCATTCATAATTTTATTAATTTGGGCTTTCTCTCTTTTCTTTTGCATTGGTGTGGCCAATGGTTTATCGATCTTATTGATTCTTTCAAAAAACCAGCTTCTAGTTTCATTGATACATTCTACTGTATCTCTGGTTTCTACCTCATTGATCTCTGTTCTAATCTTGATTATTTCCCTTCTTATGTATGGAGTTGGTTTGATTTGTTGTTGATTCTCCAGTTCTTTACAGTGTAGAGACAGCTGGTGTATTCTGGATTTTTCAATTTTTTTGAGGGAGGCTTGGATGGCTATGTATTTCCCCCTTAGGACCACCTTTGCTGTATTCCATAGGTTTTGGACCGAAGTGTCTTCATTCTCATTGGTTTCCATGAATTGTTTCAGTTCTCTTTTGATCTCCTGGTTGATCCAAGCATTCTTAAGCAAGGTGGCCTTTAGCTTCCAAGTGTTTGAGTTCCTTCTGAACTTTTCCTTGTGATTGAGCTCCAATTTCAAAGCATTGTGATCTGAGAATATGCAGGGAATAATCTCAGTCTTTTGGTATCGGTTGAGTCCTGATTTGTGACCCAGTATGTGGTCTATTCTGGAGAAGGTTCCGTGTGCACTTGAAAAACCTCCCCAAAAACAACTCTGTTGTTTTAGGGTGGAATGTTCTGTATATATCTATGAGGTCCATCTGGTCCAGTATGTCATTCAATGCTCTTGTTTCTTTATTGATTTTCTGCTTCGATGATCTGTCTATTTCTGAGAGAGGCGTGTTAAGATCTCCTACTATTAATGTATTCATATCAATATGACTCTTTATCTTGATTAACAGATTTCTTATGTAATTGGCTGCTCCCATATTGGGGGCATAGATATTTACAATTGTTAGATCATCTTGGTGGATAGTCCCTTTAAGAATAATGTAGTGTCCTTCTGTATCTCTGACTACAGTCTTTAGTTTAAAATCTAATTTGTCTGATATGAGAATCACTACCCCGGCCTTCTTTTGAGGCCCATTGGCATGAAAGATGCTTCTCCATCCCTTCATTCTACCAAACTTTCAAAGAAAAAATAACACCTATTCTCCTGAAGCTGTTTCAAAAAATTGAAGCAGAAGGAAAACTTCCAGACTCTTTCTATGAAGCCAGCATTACCCTGATCCCCAAACCAGGCAAAGACCCTACCAGAAAGGAGAATTTCAGACCAATATCACTGATGAATATGGATGCTAAGATTCTAAACAAGATCCTAGCAAACAGGATCCAACAGCACATTAAAAAGATTATCCACCATGACCAGGTGGGATTCATCCCTGGGCTACAAGGATGGTTCAACATTCGCAAATCAATCAATGTGATAGAACAAATCAATAAGAGAAGAGAGAAGAACCACATGGTCCTCTCAATTGATGCAGAAAAAGCATTTGACAAAATCCAGCATCCATTCCTGATTAAAATGCTTCAAAGGGATGCTCAAATAGGGATAGAGGGAACATTTCTGAACTTCATAAAATCTATGAAAGACCCACAGCAAATATCATCCTCAATGGGAAAAAGCTTGCAGCCTTCCCGTTGAGATCAGGAACACGACAAGGATGCCCACTCTCACCACTCTTGTTCAACATAGTATTAGAAGTCCTAGCAACAGCAGTCAGACAACAAAGAGAAATAAAAGGTATCCAAATTGGCCATGAAGAAGTCAAACTCTCTCTCTTTGCAGATGACATGATTCTTTATATGGAAAACCCAAAAGACTCCACCCCCAAACTATTAGAACTCATACAGCAATTCAGTAACGTGGTAGGATACAAAGTCAATGTACAGAAATCAGTGGCTTTCTTATACACTAACAATGAAAATGCAGAAAGAGAAATTAGGGAATTGATTCCATTTACTATAGCAGCAAGAACCATAAGATACCTGGGAATAAACCTAACCAAAGAGGTAAAGGAACTGTACTCGAGGAACTACAGAACACTCATGAAAGAAATTGAAGAAGACACAAAAAGATGGAAGACCATTCCATGCTCTTGGATCAGAAGAATAAACATTGTTAAATTGTCTATACTGCCTAGAGCAATCTATACTTTTAATGCCATTCCGATCAAAATTCCACCGGTATTTTTCAAAGAGCTGGAGCAAATAATCCTAAAATTTGTATGGAATCAGAAGAGACCCCGAATTGCTAAGGAAATGTTGAAAAACAAAAATAAAACTGGGGGCATCACGTTACCTGATTTCAAGCTTTACTACAAAGCCATGATCACCAAGACAGCATGGTACTGGCATAAAAACAGACACATACACCAGTGGAACAGAGTAGAGAGCCCAGATATGGACCCTCAACTCTATGGTCAATTAATCTTCGACAAAACTGGGAAAAATATACAGTGGAAAAAAGACAGTCTCTTCAATAAATGGTGCTGGGAAAACTGGACAGCTATATGCAGAAGAATGAAACTTGACCATTCTCTTACACCGTACACAAAGATAAACTCAAAATGGGTAAAAGATCTCAATGTGAGACAGGAATCCATCAGAATCCTAGAGGAGAACATAGGCAGTAACCTCTTCGATTATCAGCCACAGCAACTTCTTTCAAGCTATGTCTCCAAAGGCAAAGGAAACAAAAGCTAAGATGAACTTTTGGGACTTCATCAAGATCAAAATCTTCTGCACAGCAAAGGAAACAGTCAAAAAAAAAAAGAGGCAACCCACGGAATGGGAGAAGATATTTGCAAATGACAGTACAGACAAAAGGTTGATATCCAAGCTCTATAAAGAACTCCTGAAACTCAACACACACAAAACAGACAATCATATCAAAAAATGGGCAAAAGATATGAGCAGACACTTCTCCAATGAAGACATACAAATGGCTATCAGACACATGAAAAAATGTTCATCATCACTAGCCATCAGGGAGATTCAAATTAAAACCACATTGAGATACCACCTTACACCAGTTAGAATGGCCCAAATTAGCAAGACAGGAAACAACATGTGTTGGAGAGGATGTGGAGAAAGGGGAACCCTCTTACACTGTTGGTGGGAATGCAAGTTGGTGCAGCCACTTTGGAGAACAGTGAGGAGATTCCTCAAGAAATTAAAAATAGAGCTTCCCTATGACCCTGCCATTGCACTATTGGGTATTTACCCCAAAGATACAGATGGAGTGAAAAGAAGGGCCATCTGTACCCCAATGTTTATAGCAGCAATGGCCACGGTTGCCAAACTGTGGAAAGAACCAAGATGCCCTTCAACGGACGAATGGATAAGGAAGATGTGGTCTGTATACACTATGGAGTATTATGCCTCCATCAGAAAGGATGAATACCCAACTTTTGTAGCAACATGGACGGGACTGGAAGAGATTATGCTGAGTGAAATAAGTCAAGCAGAGAAAGTCAATTATCATATGGTTTCACTTATTTGTGGAGCATAACAAATAGCATGGAGGACAAGGGGAGATGGAGAGGAGAAGGGAGTTGAGGGAAATTGGAAGGGGAAGTGAACCATGAGAGACTATGGACTCTGAAAAACAAGCT
This sequence comes from Enhydra lutris kenyoni, assembly GCF_002288905.1. Lineage (NCBI taxonomy): Eukaryota > Metazoa > Chordata > Mammalia > Carnivora > Mustelidae > Enhydra > Enhydra lutris. The sequence goes on along the minus strand of NW_019154099.1, from coordinate 26,314,725 downwards.
GAGGGTTTTGAAGGCGCAGGGGGTGGGAGGTTGGGGGATCCAGGTGGTGGGTATTGGAGAGGGCACGGATTGCATGGAGCACTGGGTGTGGTGCAAAAATAATGAATACTGTTACGCTGAAAAAATAAAAAAATTTAAAAAAAATATGTACCAGAAAATTTGTTGTGGTGATTTACTATTGAGAATCTCTTCAGCTTCATTTTTGTGAGCCTGAAGGTCAACATTTGGTTGCAGGAATTCCGAGTCATTCTTATTATTTTCATTTTTATAACTGGTAGGAGAAAGGAAGGCGTATTCTTTCTCAGCTTGTAAAAGTCAAATGGGTTGCTATGAGAATGCATATTCTCAGCCATAAATTAAAATGTAGGGATGGTTATAAAGTGTTTCAATTAGAAGATATTTATCCTGTTTCCACCTGGAACTGGTGGGGCATCCCTTTGAAGACCTTTTTTTTACAGCCTCTATTTGAGTTGTGCAACTGATACACTGCTTAATAATTTGTTGTTGGTGGTGAAGATTTTTATCTTGTTTTATAATGCAACAGTGTCAAAATGTAACCAAAAGTTCACGACACTACCTTTCTTTCTCCCTGCTGATTGATGACCCAGGTGATTTCAAAATAGCATTTTTTTTTTTTCTGACAGAAAAATTGCTGGTAAAAGGAAACAAAAGCAGCTTTGTAATTACCTTCAAAAATACTTAGAGCCATCTACAACATTTCACTCAAATAACCATAGTCTACTTTTATACTCAAATAGCACCGTATTTAAAACAAGCAACCCCAAGAATATAAAGCGCTAACATATAAAAGCACACTCTCCACCCCTCCCTTTCAGCTCTCAGTGTTACTCTACAAATATTTCTCCTGAACATCACAGTACTTTTGTGCGGTAGGAATTCCTAATATAATTATTCCCATTTTGCTCAAGTATGAACTTGAGGTTAAAAGACCTGACCAAATGCCAATTATTTAAACAGAACTGAAATTCAAATCCCATATTTATATTCTAGTGTGATTTCCCAAAAGGGCTGAATATTCAGATAACTCCATTTTTTATGTTTGGCTGGGGACAGCTAGGCCTCACCACTCCTTCCCCTTCTGACCACACAGGCAAGCTAATAAGAAATCCCTGGTGCTCTCTTTGGTGCTGGTGGAGGGATGTGCAAATCACAGCTTATCTAAGCCCCCATCTCTTATCACTATAGAACCTAAGTCAAAGGGTCCCTGGCTGGTTCAGTCAGAAGAACATGTGACTCTTGATATTGGAGTCATAAGTTCAAACCCCATGTTGTGTGTAGAGATAAATAAAAATTATGTAAATAAACTTGAACAACAGCAACAACAAAACCCAAGCCAGTCTCCTTTTCTTCCTCTCCCTCAAAACATTTTTGGACCAGCTTTAGAAACTGTCCTTCTTTCTCCCTTAATGAATAAACCTCATTTTGTTAGCAGGAAACCTTTCCATACCTTCTTGGTGTATGAGTGAGCATGACCAATATCTATGTTCAACCACATTTCTGGGGGTGGGGAAGGAGTGAGATAGCTTACCTTTGTAAAGTAGCCACAAAACAGAGACTTAACTTTCAATTTACTTTTTTTAGACTGTTCCTTCCAAATCTCTACAAATAAAACCTCCTTCCTGCTTGCTTCCCTTGGGTAACTCTTGCCTATATTTGTACTGGCTGTTATTTTCTCTTCAAAAATTCCTCCTCCTAAAATTGTGTATTTCCAGTAACCCCTTTTCCCACTTTTATCTTATTTTCATTTCTGTGGTCTTCCCATGCCCTGTTTTAGAAAATGTGTGACAATATACATTTATTTGTTTACTTACAGCAAGAAATATTGCTGTGCAAACATATATGAATTTGCATTTTAAGTTAATTATTCTAATGGAGCAAGGGTTAGCAAACTCAGTGAAGTCATAGATTCACCAAATTGTTTGACCAGTTAGGGAATATTGTAGACTCATGGGCCATATCCCCTCTGTTGTAATTATTTAGGTCTGCAATCATAACACAAATGCTACCGACAGCACATGAATAAGGAGGCATGGCTTTCTTCCGATAACAACCAAAAATTGAACTACCATATGATCTAGGTATCCCACTCTTGGGTATATACCAAAGGAATTTAAATCAGTATCTTGAAGAAATATCTGTACAACTATGTTCACGGAAGCAGTGTTCACAGTAGCCAAGGTATGGAAACACCCCAAGTGTCTATCAACAGACATATGGGTAATGAAAATGTGTTGAAGACATCCTTCCATTTGCTACACATGGATGGACCTTGAGGGTGTTATGCCAAGTGAGATAAGTCAGACAGAGAAAGACAAATACTTTATGATATCACTTATATGTGAAATCTAAAAATAGTGAACTTGAAAAAAAGATAAAAATATTGAACTTGTGAAAACATAGAGTAGGAGGCTTTCTAAGGGCTGGGTGGGAGTGAGGGGATTAGGGAGATGTTGTTTAAGGGTATAAACTTTCAGCTAGTAAGTAAATAAGTTTTGAAGAGCTAGTGCACAACATAGTGATTATAGTCAACAATACTGTATTACATCCTTCAAAATCGCTGAGACTAGATCTTAACTGTTGTCAACACACAAAAAAGAAATGTATCGTGTGCCATGATAAAAGGTTTGTTTAGCTAACACTACTGTAGTAATCATATTTCAATACAGAAATGTATTAAACCAACGCTTTGCACACCTCAGCCTTAAACAATGTTATATGTCAATTATATCTCAATAAAAAATGTAGCAAAAAAGAAAATGCACTTAAGAAAAAAAAAAACACTCGTGTGCAGGCTATACTTGGCCCTTAGCTGCAGTTTACCCACCCCTCTATTTATTCTAGGCAGTTTACCATGAAGAAGGAACAAACCAAGGGGAAAAAAAAAGTCTCAACTTCTATCAGCCTATTTTAATTAGTTTAGCCTTTAACTCTTAAGAAAAAAAAAATGGAGGACAGGGAAGATAATAGCAATATAGATGTTGCAAGCAGGAGCAGTAAATATTTTTATCCAAAAGTTCCATAGAAGAGACTAGGCATTCAGTTGCTATTTATTAAATAAATGAAGTAAAAGTCTATCACACACTACTGAGGACATCACTTCAGTCTTAAAGCTATATAATTAGTATTTAAAATTAGAAATAAATAAGTGAAGTATTTTCAATGTAAATATTTCAGAATATTATCCACTAAAAATATTAATCAGAGAGTTTAGCTTTCAAGTATAACTATGAACTGATCCATGAAACAAATTAAAATATAAAAATCTGTCAGCTGATGTTCGAAATATTAGATCTAGCGACCTAATTTTCTTATTCAAATAAATATTTTTGTTTCTAATTCTAAACACATATATGGTTTCTAAGAAAAATGCACTCACTATAACAGATTTAAAACATCATTTTGTATCTGTAATAACACATTCCATTGAGCAGTTCTGAAATAACTGCATGGCTTTGCTAGTTAAACATGTTTGGCTTTGGTTCATGCCCAATAACACATCCAAAAGATTAAATCTGCAATAAAACAAGCCAAAGGCCTCCAAAGGATATTAAGATAGCTGTCTGCTCTGCTTTAGATTGTTAGTTTCCTAAAAATTCTCATTTGGATCTAAATCTGAATGCTGAATAATTTTTTTTAAATGTAACTCTCAGGGATTTGATAATCTTTATGAAGAGTTTTGAATCAGGGCCATGCCCTACCTTATCTTTGATCTGAATTCTATTCTCTATTTGGCCACAGGGATAAGCAGTTTTGCTGCAACTCGTGGAAATTGTGTCTGAATCTGAAGAAGACAGATAAAGGTTTTCTATAATAAATATCCATTTATATTATCCATAAATGTATGTACTTCCCCAATATCTCTGACATTGGCATCAACAGGGATATAAAGACAATGGAGTTATGTATAGTTCTAGCTTGCACTGAGTTTTGAGTATTGAGAAATGCAACCAATATATAGGAAATTAAAATATATGGCGTAGCGTAATATTTTGAGATGCTTATTGTAGACTTTTAAAAATACTTAATTTTTCCTATCTTCCTGTTCAAACATTATCAGCTCTCTTTGCTTTTAGAAGGAAAAGGTGAGAAGAAATAAAACCAAAACAGCCTTAGTATCTTTCTGGATTTTCATTTTAAGTGTCTAAAGCCTTCAATGTTTTTGTGGAATAAGTTATAGAAAGATGATTCAGGGTATATGACACAAGTCTGGCAGAAGCAATGTGTGGTCGTGATGCTACTTGCTTCATTTCCAGAAAGTAACTACCCTGAGTAGGAAGGATAAGAGAAAAGTGAAAGAAATGGGACTTTTTTAGACTGCTAGGCAATACTATCTGAAAGATGTCAGGGACCTTGAGAGAAAATGGATGTATAAATGTACCTGGGCAGCTTGATCCATGGACAGTTCTTACAGAGGGTTTCTGTTCTCAAGTGAGGCATAGAAGAAACAAAGAATAATCACACACCATGGTCATCACCCAGTGGGCTATTGGATGTGTGTTATGTCTGTGAAAACCTGATTCATTCTGCAAATTCCATGGTAGAATGGAAGTCAGCTCTCCCCAGTGAAATGGACTTAGCTTCAGTGGAAGGAGGGAAGTAGAGACAAGAACATCTTCTATCATCCTGTCTAAAGGAAACTGAAGTTAAAATGTAAATCAAATTGTGAGAGACTTTAAAGGCAAGTATTGGACTATGACACCTGATTTTGAGGTCTGTGATTCATTTTTCCATAACGACTCCAATGTAAGTTGTATGTCACATATAACAAAGACATAATTAGTAATTAGGATGATTGTTGTAGTTTAGGAACCTTAAGTTTTGGATTCAACAATTTTATAGATATATATGCAGGGGCTATTCACTTAGGAAAGAAGAGTGAGGAAGATAAAAGTGGATAGGAGGCACTGGCACAAAAACAAATGCATAGATCAATGGAACATAATAAAATAGAGAGCCCAGAAATAGACCCTCAACTCTATGGTCAACTAATCTTTGACAAAGCAGAAAAGAATGTCCAATAGAAAAAATATAGTCTCTTCAACAAATGATGTTGGGAAAATTGGACAGTCATATGCAGAAGAATGAAAGTGGATCATCCTTACACCACACACGAAAATAGACTCAAAATGGATGAAAGACCTCAATGTGAGACAAGAATCCATCAGAATCCTTGAAGAGAACACAGACAGCAACCTCTTTGACCTCAGCTGCAGCAACTTCTTCCTAGAAACATTGCCAAAGGCAAGGGAAGCAAGGGCAAAAATGAACTATTGGGACTTCATAAAGATCAAAAGGTTTTGCACAGCAAAGGAAACAGTCAACAAAACCAAGAGACAACTGAAAGAATGGGAGAAGATATTTGCAAATGACCTATCAGATAAAGGGCTAGTATCTAAAGTCTATAAAAAACTTATCAAACTCAACAGCCAAAGAACAAATAATCCAATCAAGAAATGGGTAGAAGACATGAACAGACATTTCTGCAAAGAAGACATCCAGATGGCCAACAGACACATGAAAAACCGTTCAACATCACTAAGCATCAGGGAAATATAAATCAAAACCACAATGAGATACCACCTCAAACCAGTCAGAATGGCTAAAATTAACAAGTCAGGGAATGACAGATGCTGGCGAGGATGTGGAGAAAGGGGAACCCTCCTACACTGTTGGTGAGAATACAAGTTGGTGCAGCCACTCTGGAAAACAGAATGGAGGTTCCTCAAAAAGTTGAAAATAAAGCTACCCTATGACCCAGCAATTGCACTACTGGGTGTTTACCCTAAAGATACAAATGTAGAGATCTGAAGGGGCACGTGGACCTGAATGTTTATAGCAGCAATGTCCACAATAGTCAAACTATGGAAAGAACCTAGATGTCCATCAACAGATGAATGGATAAAGAAGAGGTGGCATATATAAACAATGGAATACTATGCAGCCATCAAAAGAAATGAACTCTTGCCATTTGCAAAGATGTGGATGGAACTAGAGCGTATTATGCTGAGCGAAATAAGTCAATCCAGGAAAGACAATTATCATATGATCTCTCTGATATGAGGAATTTGAGAGGCAGAGTGGGGGGTTTGGAGGATAGGGAAGGAAAAAATGAAACAAGATGGGATCGAGAGGGAGACAAACCATAAGAGACTCTTAATCTCACAAAACAAACTCAGGGTTGCTGGGGCTTGGGGAGTTATTGACATTGAGGTGGGTATGTGCTGTGGTAAGTGTGTAAGCCTGATGATTCACAGGCCTGTACCCCTGGGACAAATAATACATTATATATTAATAAAAATTATTTTATTTTATTCTTTTAAAGATTTTATTTATTTATTAGAGAGGTGGAGAGAGAGCACAAGCAGGCAAAGCAGCAGGCAGAGGGAAAGGGAGAAGCAGGCTCCTCGCTGAGCAGGGAAGCCGATGCGGGGCTCGATCCTAGGACCCTGGGATCATGACCTGAGCCAAAGGCAGAGGCTTAACCCACTGAGCCACCCAGGTCCCCCAATAAAAATAATTTTTAAAAAAGTTGATAGGAGGCACTATGTGTTTTAGGCAACACTGAGGCAAAGGAGTGGATGTGAAACTTAGATTTAGAAATTTAGAAGTCTTTGGCACAAAAGTATCAACTGATGTTATGGAATGAAATAACCCAGGGAAACTATGCAACTAAGGAGGGTCGAAGTCATAGTGCAAAAATCCAAAGAACTTCCATTTCAGAGCCATGAGCACAAGAACAAGAATCCACTAAAGAGATTATGAGTGAATAATAAAAGCCTTTTGGAAGAATTCGGGTTTGAGTTTTATCTCAGTAACTAAAATAAAAGTACATTATAAGAAGAACACTAGGGCTAACAAGGCTAGATGATGCCAAGAAATCAAGTAGGATAAAGAAACAAACGTGCTAGATTTATCTAGGAAGTCATTACTGCTGTGGATGTTTTCTGAAAACTCACTCTGCCATGGCTCACAGGATGATTAAAATAGGAAATAGGAAAAGAAAGCATAGATAATTTTCTTTAAAATTTTGGGATTTCCAAATGAGTGTTATTTCTATTTTCTAAGTTTTTGGCAAAAATATGCATAAAATAATTATATATTAAGTACATTTTAAAAATGCTGCTAAGTGTGTGAGATATTGGGGCAGCAAAAGAGGAAGACTTCTATTCTGCTAACTGAGGACAAATGGGAATTTACTATGTCCTGTATGAAGGGATTTGCTCTTTATCTAGAAATTACTTTGCAACATGTTCAGCACAGGATTTTTTTACTGTTGTGATTTCACTAATTATAAATTATGAATTCTGTATTTTTTTCCAGTATGTAACTCAGTGGCTTCTTTCTTGTGTGCTAAAAAAATCAGTTCTTCCTAGAGCTTATAAGGCACTAAATACTATGGCCTGCCCCATCCTCTCGGACTCTCTGTATGTCCCTTCTTGAGGCACAGTGGTCTTGCGTTGTTTGCACTGTGAGGCCTACCCCCATTCTGAGGCTTTTGAACGTTCTGTTCCCTTTGCCTTAAATGCTCTTCCCAAATATATCAGCATAACTCACTTATATGCTTTAAGTTTGGGCTCAAATTTCACCCTATTTATCCTCTCTAAAATAGGCTTTTCATTCTAATTGCTAACTTCTCAACCCCCGTTTTAGAAAGCACTCATTATCTAACATTCATACATTTAGTCACGTAGTTATTGCCTGATTGATCCTACCAGAGTTGAGGCTGCCTGTGAGCTAGAACCTTGTCTTTTTTGTTTGAAACCACAATGCCTGTGCCTAAATGCATTCTCCAGTATGATGGCCACTAGACACATGTAGCTCTTAAAATTAAAATAATTAAAAATCAATTCAAATAAAAATACAATTCTTTAGTTCTATCCATCTCATTTCAAGTGCTCAGTAGCCATACGTGGTTAGTACCTAACAACTGGACAGAGCATTTCCATCGCAGAAAAATGGTTTTTTTGGACCAGTTTGGCCTAGAATATGCCTAGTATAGAGTTGGTGCTTAGTAAACATTTTCTGAACAAATCTTAATTCGTTTTGATGAGTTATATCCAAAGTGATTACAATGTGAGGAAATTAGAATCAACTATTTCAAAAGGAAAAATGTCTCCCCATGTCTTGGTAGAGGTTTGGGTGGGAAGAAATGCAACGCCCTTAAAATATGTCACAGTTCTTTGTGCCACAATCGATTGCAATGTTTTAGTTGTAAAAATTGCCCCAGTTTCTACCAAACATTCATAAGAACAGATAATTGGGACTATGGAATGGAATATGTTTCTTTTACTCCTTTCCTGTTAGTGCGCACACACACACATGTACACATACATGATTTCTTGTTTTAAGGAGTCATGAAAATTATGGTAGTAGTAAGAGGTAAAGCTTACAAATAAGTATACAAAGAAATCGTAAAGAATTTTCTAGCAGATGAAGGAATACTCTAGTTTGGCTTAGTGCATTTCCAGTATGATTTTGAGTCTCACTTCATAAGAGTTTAAAGAAAAACAGCTTTTGCCTGTTTTGAAAATGCCTATATTCTTAGCTACATGAGAACAGACTCATACAGATGAAGAGATTTTTGCCAATGTTTACATTATCTATAGTTCTGTATATATTCATTTATTTAAATCCTGTCTTATATGGCAGATCATAATCTCTTCCAGATAAGGTACCAGATAGTTTTACTGTCTTTGCCAATAAGCAGCATCTGCACTGTATTTTCAAACAGCAGGTATGTATTCTACATGTTTAAATTTATAAACAGATCTCTGGGTATTATTACAAGTTTTTTTTTTCTTGCTATTAGCTGGTTTGCAATCATTTAAAAGATATGTATATATATAAAGGAAGAAGTATAATAAAGACAGAGAGGAAAAATGGCTAATGATCTAATACATTTATTTCTCCATCTTATTGTGAATATTTTCCTTTATAGGAATAAGCCAGGAATTATATCTGTCGTGGGCAGGAAATGCTCTGTTCATGTAATTACTTTTCTGAGCTCTGGGACAATAAAGTCAAGGCAACATAAATCAAATGATGCTAAAATTAATAGTACTTAGGGGCGCCTGGGTGGCTCAGTGGGTTAAAGCCTCTGCCTTCGGCTCAGGTCATGATCTCAGGTTCCTGGGATCAAGCCCCGCATCGGGCTCTCTGCTAAGCAGGGAGCCTGCTTCCCTCTCTCTCTCTCTGCCTGCCTCTCTGCCTACTTGTGATCTCTGTCTGTCAAATAAATAAATAAAATCTTTAAAAGAAAAAGTACTTAGAACATTGCCCAGCATATGCTAGGTACTCAATATACATTGTATTTATTTATTCATTTATTTACTTATTGCTTAAAATAAGTAACTACACCAAACTCCATTACATGTTGGACATAACATTTATTTCTAATTTTTAAGAATGTTATAATTAACATACTTATTTCTAATGGTGCTAGGAATCCATACCATTTATTTTAGATGCAGCCAATTAAATTCTAACATTTGAAACGTGAAAATAGTCAGAGTTTTGTTTTCTTTTTTTGTTTGTTTTGCTTTGTTTTTTTTTTTTTTATTGTTTGTTTGTTTTAATCCCTGAGTTTTAAGTAAGGGAGTTCTGATTTCTTTCATAAGATTGTGTTTGAAAGACTTCAAATATATATGTCTTAGTAAGATTGTATTTCAAGGCACCTACTGTTTTTCTAGCTAAGATTAAACCTAGCTGAGGATTTTTAAAGTTAATATGCCTTCTACCACTAATTTGATGTGGTATAGTTTTATTCCCTGTTTAAAAAATTGTGCATGGGTTTATGAATGAAGTCCTATAATCTCTTCCTATAGCAGAAGTATGCTCCATCCTAGGTCTTTCTTTTTTTTAATACAAAATGATGAGAGAATTATAGGAAACAACATATAGATGGTAATAAGGAATGAAAAGATAATTTAAGACTTTGAAAGTTTTGACCTTTGCATATCCTGAGGTTTTATATGTTTTTTACTACTACTCTTATATGGCTTTCTCCCTGGGAAAATTTATTTTGTCCTACGTAAGCAAATAAAATGAAATTCAAATTGTGCAAAGTGGTCCACTCCAGTAATGTAGACATCTTTGTCTATTAAGGAGTTTTATTGGAGTGCCTGGGTGGCTCAGTGGGTTAAGCCTCTGCCTTCGGCTCAGGTATTGATCTCAGAGTCCTGGGATCGAGTCCCGAATCTGGCTCTCTGCCCAGCAGGGAGCCTGCCTCCCTCTCTCTCTGCCTGCCTCTCTGCCTACTTGTGATCTCTCTCTCTCTGTGTCAAATAAATAAATAAAATCTTAAAAAAAATTGTCTTGATGAATTAATGAAATATTTTGCTCTTGTAATCTCATTAAAATAAGTGATACTTACTTAAGAACTTATATAAGCAGACTATAAATTTTGGATACTAAAGCACTAAATTTTAGAAACAATTCCATGTTTATTGGGCATAAACAGTTCCAACTTTCATTCAAATGTATCAAAACAAAACACATGAAATGGAGCACAGTGTTTAAAATTAAGATTTTATTGATTCTAAAATGTTGACAGTGCTTTAAATCAGCCTTATTTCTGGATGACATTAACAACAACAACAACAACAATTTGTTAGAAGGCAGTGAGAACTTTTGTTCCAAAATTTCACAGAGAAAAGAAACTCAGAAAATGAGCTTGATATTTAACACTGCTTTTCCATGGAGTCATTGGTCAACTTGAAAGCCATGAAGAAGCTGAACAGAGCATTCCATAGTCTTATGAGGCTAGATGGCACTGGGAAGCACTCTGAAAGTAGTAAGGGCAAAAAGAATGACTCTCACAAGGACTAAAAACTTATCTTCAAATCAGCCCCAGAGTATTCTCTAGTTATGTGGAATCAAGGTATAAATAGATAATAAAGCTTACTAGAAATGTTGAAATTAATCAATCCCCTTAAAATGTTACCAGATATAATAAGTAACCACAATGGAAATTAGAAAATACTTTTGGATTCATTGTCTAAATATGGCATATCAAAATCCATGGGATGCTGACAAAAGCAGAGCTTGGAGGAAAATGTATAGCCTTAAAAACATTAGCAGTAGGCAAGCTTGAAAAAGCAATGACCTAAGTATGTCTTAATTGAACACGTAAGTAAAGAGTTAAACTCGGGGCATCTGGGTGGCTCAGTTAGTTGGGCATCTGCCCTCAGCTCAGATCATGATCCAGGGTCCAAAGTTGGAGTCCCCTCATCCAGCGCTCTGCTCAGTGGGGAGCCTGCTTCTCCCACTTTCTCTGCTGCTCCCCCTGCTTGTGCCCTCTCTCTCTCTGTCTCTGTCAAATAAATAAATAAAATCTTAAAAAAAAAAAAAAGAGTTAAACCCAAGGAAAGAAAAATAAAATCAATAATGATGATAGTAAGAGCCTAAATTAAATAATATATTGCAAACACAAAATAGATTCTAGAAAACTAAAATTGGTTCTTAGAAAGGAACTAATAATATTGATAAACTCAAAAAGATCATTAAGAAAAAAAAAAGAAGAGGTAAAAATAACCAACACTAGGAGTGAACAGTAAACACCACTAAAAACTTTAGCCACAAAAGATAAAATAGGAGAATAGAATAAAACTTTTTACTAATAAACCTAATAACTTCATAAAATTTATAAATTCCTTAAAATACACAAATTCCAAAATACACAAAATCTTTTAAAACTGGTCTTTACTTATTGAAAATTGAACCTTTGACTAAAAACTTCCAACAAATGAAATTCATTCAAGATAACACCCAGGTATCTTGAATATTGATTTATTCTAATAATTTAAGAAAAACATGTTACCTTCCCTGCACACATTGTTCCAAATAATAAAGATATTTCCCAAATTACTTTACGAACATAAAGTAACTGTGCTAACAAAACCTGACAAAATATTATTTAAAAAAAGGAAAATTTCTGGCTAGTCATTCTCATAAACATAGATGAAAATATACTAAACAAAACATCAACAAATCAAATCCCGCAATATAGAAGTATGATACCTCACAACAAATCTGTTTTCATTCCTGGAATGTAGGTTTGGATTAACATTTGAAAATCAATGTAGTTCATTGCTTCAACAAAATTTGGAGAAAAGTAAAACATGCACGCTTTTCTTTAAATGCAAGAAATAAGCTAATAAAATATAGCACAAATATGTTGTTTATCAAAAATAATTTTGCAAACAAGAAACAGAAACTGATAAAGGATGTCTACTTAATGTCAAGAGCAAACATCATACATTGTGAAATACTGAAAAGTATATTCCTCAGCTCAGAAAGTGATGTCAGCTATGATCTCTTCTATTTAACATTGTACTAGGAAATGTAATTGGTGCAACAGGATAAGAAATAAATAAAACATGCAAGTGTACCATTTATTAAGCTACTTTCTCTCGGCCCTAAGCCTCTACCTATATTTTGTTTTGTGATTCTGGTTTTGAGGATTGGCAAACCCCACTTCTAATGTCACATGTTCTAGGACAAGAAATCAGAACACTCCTATTGGGCATTGTTTAAAGATAAGCAGAAATCATACTTCATAATTTCCTAATTTGTATTAAAACCAAGTAGTATTAATAATTAACATAACTGGAAATATATTTTCTAAAGCCCTGTTATAAGCTAAATGAAATTAAATGAAAGTTCTGTATGCAACTTTTCTGGGGAAATTTATATATGTGAAATAGGGTATTCTACCTAGGTTATTTTATAATCTTGCTATTGATTGAAATACGCCTTTATAATATAATTAAATATTAGTTATTATGAAAGTACTTTCTATAAACTCTCTTCTACTTACTGACCACTGTTCTACCTTGCTGGAAGTAAATCAAGCTCAGAATAATAGTAGTGTCCGTATGTATCACCTTAAACCAATTTAAATGAAACAAAATCTCTTGTGATCACCACATCCTTTCCAGCTATTGCTCTGTCTTCTCTAATTTGCTTATCTTCATGTGAAAAGATCTTGAAATGTTGCCTAAATTCAATTGTTTTCTGTACTTTATTATCTTTCATTAACTTCTCAAAACTCTAGAATATGAAAACTGAAAGTGCTGTCTTGAAGGTGGTGCTTTGAACTCATTGCCATCTGTCGGGACAATTTTCAATTTTGTCTTACCTTACTGTAAGCAACATGTGTGATTTTTGACAGCTTAATCCCTCTTTAAACTCTTCCTTTTGGTTTCCATAATACCACCTTCTCATGGTTTTTTTCTGTTTCCTCATTAACCTCTGTTTTGCTTTTAAGTGAACTCTTTTGTCTATCCCTCTATGATCATGTTTAGTCAGACACTAAACAGATCTTTTTGACTGTTTAGTATATTCCAAGAACTGGAGATACTTGATAAATAAAGCAGTCATGGGTTCTGCCCTCATGGAGCTTACAGCCTATTGAAGTAGAAAAACAAAAATCAGGAAATAAATAAATATCTAAATAAATATCTAAATACTAATTGTGATATAACAGATGAGAATGACATAGTAAAGACAGAGAATAATAGAGAACTTATTTAGATGACTAGAAAATATACATAATATATAACTATAACTATATATATAATAAGGTAGGGCTTGTAAAACTGAGCTGAAAGATCCAGATATGGGTTGGGGTGGGGGAGGAGGGGAGAGAGCATGCCATGAGAAAGAATAGCCTTTGCAAAGGTCCTGAACTGTATTTTTTAAAATATTTATTTATTTATTTATTTATCTATCTATCTATTTTAAAGAGAGAAGGAGAGAGAGAGAGAGTGTGGAGAGGAGCAGAAGGAGAGGAAGAGAGAAAAATCCTCAAGCAAACCCCCTGCTAAGCACAGAGCCCAATGCGGGGCTCAATCCCAGGACTCTGAGATCATGACCAAAATGAAGAGTTGTCCATCCAACTGACTGAGTCACACAGGTGCCCCCTGAACTGTATTCTTTTTTTTTTTTTTAAGATTTTATTTATTCATTCGACACAGAAAGAGAGATCACAAGTAGGCAGAGAGGCAGGCAGAGAGAGAGGAGGAAGCAGGCTCCCTGCTGTGCAGAGAGCCTGATGCGGAGCTCGATCCCAGGACCCTGAGATTATGACCTGAGCCGAAGGCAGAGGCTTAACCCACTGAGCCACCCAGGCACCCCTGAACTGTATTCATAAATACTCTGGAATGTGGTAGACCAGGAGGAGCGTGGTGAGATGGAGCTGGCAGAGATAAGCCAAGGCCAGATGCTACAGATCTAGGTCACTTTTTCACTATCTTATCCTCAATTCCATCTTTTTGTTGATAGCTGTCAAATTCATATAAAGCCAGCCCAGATTTTAAGAAAGACAGATGGTATGGGAATCATATTGAGAGCTTCAATGTGCTATTTAAAGCCATGAGGCTGGGAGAGATTAGTAAATAGTGAAAGAATGAGTGTAGAAAGAGAAGAGTCTTGGGATTCTCTAACATTTATTGATCCAAACAGGTGGATAAGAGGTAAACTAGTAGAGGGTGGTGTCCCAGAAGACGCATGAAACACGTGCATCAAGGATAAGGTTGTGGACAAATACATGAAATATGGATGAGAGTTTAGTTAAGAAAAGGAAATTATTCATTATTTTAATTTTAATTTTAATTTTTATTTATTTTATTTTTTTTAAAGATTTTATTTATTTATTTGACAGACAGAGATCACAAGCAGGCAGAGAGGCAAGGAAAGGAAATTATTCATTATTTTTAAAGCTAAAATAAAAATTATTGACAAGAAAGATCTTGACAAGAGGTATTTTTCTGTGAGCAAAAAGAAGTGTAGTTATATATATATATATATATATATATATATATATATATATAATTTAAATTAACTATATATGTGTGTGTTTATATGTATATGTATATATGCATATATATATATATAATATAAATCTGATAAGGCATTTTATTGTAAAGGGTAGCAGAGAACTATGCCAATAGATATAGGGGATAATGGGCTCAATGAACAATACTTTGAACAGAGAAATAACATGTTCATATTCTCATCTGATGATATAGTAAGGAGAAAAAGGCTGATGTAGAGACAGAAGGGACTATTACTTGAGACATTCTAAATGATGAGATATAGTATACAAGTATAATATAGTACACAAGTAGAGGGCTAGAAACTTGGATATTTCAGGGTGTCTGGGTGATTCAGTTGGCTAAGCAGCCAACTCTTGATTTTGGCTCAGGTCATGAGTTCAGGGTCCTGGGATCGAGCCCCACGTCCAGCTCCGTACTCAGCAGGGAGTCGGCTAGAGGATTCTCTCTTTCTCTCTCTCCCTCTGCCCCTCCCCTTGCTCAAGCTTACACTCTCTAAAATAAAAACATAAATCTTAAAGAAATGGATATTTCCCTTAACAAATATAAAGTATTTGAAAAATGGCAAATGGTATAAAAATGTCACTTTCTATTCCTGTATTATGCTTATTTACTTTCAGAACTAAGATTGAATGAGGCAATGGTCCCTATTTTGTAAAAGAGACAAATAACAGACCATAAAGTGCTATTTAACATCAGTGGGACTCTACAATAAAGTTCTCTGATCCCCATGTATGTTCAGAATATTTTAAAAAATTGATCTGTAAGTAATTTCAGAGCTGTTGTGCACACAAGATCTGTAAACTATGCTATCACAATGCCACAGAAGACACTCATGATCAAGGTAGTTTCAAACGGCTAGCTCTTCACTTTGAACTTGCTCTCTGATTTAGCTAGGCTTGCTGGCCTAAAGAAAGAGTGGAGAGAAGTCAAAGTGCAGCATTTTTCCTTAGACTTAGATAAAATTCTTATTTCTAGTTACTGTGAACTAAATAGAAAATTGTAACATTTCCCTGAAGTCTGTAGGTATTTAATTGTAATTCTAAGAATAAACCTTTTTTTTCCCCGAGTATTCTGAAATTAGGGCATGCTGTGAACTTCTAGTTCTTCCAGTATCTTTATATTAACCCCACTTTATTAAAAAAAATTTCAAAGTGTTTTATGAATATTTAGTAGTCTTTGCATAAATACAATAAAAGACAAACAAAAAGGAAAACATCTCCTAGATGTAGTCATAACACCTGCACCAGTTTTGAATTAATTAGGATGCTTGCATCTAAAAGATGATTTTTTCCCACCTTCAAGAGATCAAATTAAAATTCTGTGATCATATGATGTGTTCCAAACTGGGGAGTTATAGAAGAAATTAAAGGAATTATTCCTGTTTTAATGACTTTAGTATGTAATTGAGATTACAAAATACTTTGTATACAATTATAAAAACTCACAAGTCAGTTTGTAATTAGATTCTAACATACTAGCTTAGAGGGTTAAGTGCTCTGAGCATTAAGCCACAAAAGAGCCAGAGCAACCACAGAAGTGCTAGCTGGGACCAGGGGGCATGACACCCACCTCTTCGATAGAACTAGAGTGGAGTTCCACAAGATGAAACATTAAATGAGCTTGTGTTTGTCTGAATCTAAATAAGTGGAAACCATGAGCAAAGTCAAATATATATTTACTTTCCCCAGTCCTTTACTGAACAGCATTGGCAAGATATTGTTACAACCAATGTTTGAAGGTAATCCATCTCTGTGAAGATTGCAAATATAAAAATCAATATAAATATTCAACAATTGAAATATAGAAGTTGATACCTACCATGAATAAAAGATAAACTGACTATAAACATGTAATGCATGTAAAACTGTTCATACCATAAGTTTCCAAAATTAAGATTCATTTTCAAATGGCCTTATTTAAATGTACAGAAGATGCTTCATAATATACTCAGAGATATATCAGTAATGTAAATTAGGGCTTTTAAAATGTTCCAGGTGTGTGATCACTGGACCAAGAATTGGAAAATTTAATTTTTTTTAAGGATTTTATTTATTTATTTGACAGACAGAGATCACAAGTAGGCAGAGAGGCAGGCAAAGAGAGAGGGGGAAGCATGCTCCCTGCTGAGCAGAGAGCCTGATGCGGGGCTCGATCCCAGGACCCTGGGATCATGACCTGAGCTGAAGGCAGAGGCTTTAACCCACTGAGCCACCCGGGTACCCCGGAAAATCTAAATTTTGAGGTAGATTATCTGAGTGAGGATGGCAAAATCACGTAGCCTTTCTGAATCCTTGAGTGGACATTTGTGAATCTTCTGAACTTGATAGAAAACAGGTAGTGTTCACTGAGCTGGTGTTAATTGTCTCTCTTATTCTCACTGAAGACTTTTTTCTTAATTATTATAACTAACCTATATTTGGTATTTAATATGTGTCAAGCAGTTTGAGAATTCCATGTGTGTTATTTTCAGAAGTACTATTAATCATCTATTATTATCCGCACTCTTCCTCTTGCTATTTCTGTTTTATATACAAGAGGACTGGTACATGAAGCCATTAGGTAATTTTCCAAGATTCCATAGATATGTGTCAGAAGTGGGATATGATCTGTTTCTTTGATTTTAAAAGTTGAACCAAAAAATCATTAAGCCGTTGTGCATTCCAGAATTTTGTAACTGTAATATCTATATTTTTTATTGAATTAAACATAAACTCATTTTTTGCAATGGAATTTGATAACATTTAGGTTTAAGTTCTTCAAGAAATTTGTTGAATAATTTTAATTATTTTATATAAAATATTTTCAAATAAAAAAAGAGATAAACTGTATCAATACTTGACAACCTAATAGCAAGATGAATTAAGGCAAGGCTAACCAATCTTACCCTACAAGTAATGCATGTTTATGGCCTATCTGTATCCTTGCTAATACAAACATATGCAACCCATGATACTCATAGATTATTTGTTGTTTCTTGTTTTGTTGCAACAAAACCCAATACATATAATCTTCTCTCTTCACCCAAAGGAGTTACCCTTAAAGAGGTAATCTATTTAGATCTAAATTTATTTTTTCAGAGCTCTTCATTTAGATTCATAGTCATATAAATATTATTTATATTAATCTGCATAATATTTCTTAATCTATATACATATACACAGTTATATCCAAAGTATCATTTCATTCATGTTTTCTTAACAAAGGCAACATTTTTTTGGCCTTTAGTCATACATTCGACCTTCTCTGTTTTCAAATTGCATTTCAACCCACAACCTATATTAGCATTAAGTATAACTTCCTTCCACTTTTTAATCATTTTCTTATATGGGTATTTTATATGTATAAATTTGTGTAATACCTTTAAACATGCATAGACATAAACTTTCATATGCATATACACTAATACAAAATGTTATGGTCATTAGTTGCCTTCTAAAAATGGAATATTATACATGATTCAAAATTAGTTTTATCTTAGTTCTTCTAACTTTATAATATAGTATGAAAATACCTTGAAGTCAGTCGGACTATTTTGTGCTAATACTTTTAGAAGTTGCATAGTGTTCCATTAGGTAGATGCACCAAATTTTTTGCAATCATTTCTTCATTGATGAATTTACTGGGATCCCACAGAAACAGTGTTCTAATAAATACATTTTACTTATATCCTTAGTTACTTGCATTTTCTAAAATTATTTGTGATAGATTCCCAGGTGTAAGACCATTGGGTAGAAGAATAGGTATGTGCATCTTATTTTTAAGAGACGTCGGCTGGTTGCTTTACAGAAATGCCACAACAATTTGCCCGTCCATCAGTAAAATGTGAGAGTTCACTTTGCCATGACTCTCCAACAGCAATAGAACATTTTTGCACTTTAAAATTTTTCTAGGTCGGGAATTTTTCTAAGATCTGCCAAGTTTTGTGTCTCCTTCTCATCAGTCCCTTCTGGAATTAGATGAGCACTTTCAATCTGCGGTCGCAGGTCTTTTCTTCAGTCCCAGGGCAACTTCTATTATTTGTTAAGTATTTGTCTTTCCCTCATCCATTTCCTTGTCTCCTGATAGAATTGCTCTCATGTGTATGTTAAGCCTTTGGGTTTATCACTTCCCTTTTCAAACCTCATGGTTTTCTGTGACTTCAAATATTTTTTACCATTGTTTCTCCAACTCACTAATTTAAGTCTTTTTAGTTTCTATCTTCTTTGCAAGTTGTGGACAGAATTTTATTTATTTATTTATTTAGAGCTCTAAAGAACTTCTTTAATTCACTGGACTTAAATATTATGAGTATTTTTCCTTTGTTTGTTCAGGGTATGCCCAGGAGGAGATTTCAGAGACTCTGTTTTCCTAGGTACTTTTCTAATTTTCTGATTCTTCTTTAACTCCCTGGATACAGGATCCTATGATGTTATTATCATTTACTGCATGAAAATGTTCAACTATATTGAAAATATGGGGCTCGATCCCAGGATCCTGGGACCAAGACCTGAGCGCAAGGCAGATGCTTAACGACTAAGCCCCCCAGGCACCCCTTGATTTTTCTTTTTTAAAAACAATTGTATTATATATAAGTAATCTATCATATATACTTATTCCCAGTCTCAACCTCATCTTTTGTGCTAAAGCATGGTAAAAAACACTTCTGCTTTTGTTATTTACCATTTTTATATGTTGTGTTTAATTTTACTCAATAACTACTGATTCATAAATAGAGTAGATCTAGTTTGGCCAATTTTTTAATTGTATATATGTGTGTGTGTTTGTGTGCATGAGTATGTGTATTATAAGTCTATATATTATTATCAATTTGTTATTGGAAGTTAAGTTTTATAGACATTGATGCATAGCACTATGCTTTCAGTAATGTCAGCCTTTTCATCAGTCATCACTGTAATATCTTACAAATTTAGACTGCTTCAAGTGTTTTGCTAATACAGATGCATTTTCAATGAACATTTTCTACATGTTTCCTTAGGTGCATCTACAAGAGTTTCTCCGGGCAATTATACCTAAAAGGGCAATTGCTGAATTACAAAATATGCACATTTTCAAGTTTATTAGATATTCCCAGCCAAATTGCACTGTAAAGTAGTTATACCAAATTACACTCTGACCAGCAGCGTGTGAGAATGCCTACTGTTCCACCTCATTGCCAGGCATCTTTACTTCCAGACTAAATTTTGCAAGTCTGATATTTGTGAAATGTTATTGCATATAAATTTCAGTTTGGATTTTCCTGATTACTAGTGAGATTGATCAAATTTTCCTATGATTTATGATCATTTGGTTTGTTTTAGGTTTTGCCTCTCTTTAATTTCTTCATGTAATTCAATTTATGTGTGTGTGTTTCAGTTTGTAAAAGTTTATTTATGTTACTCTAAATTTCTTTTTTTTAAAGATTTTATTTATTTATTTGACAGAGAGAGAGATCACAAGTAAGCAGAGCAGCAGGCAGAGAGAGAGGGGGAAGCAGGCTCCCTGCTGAGCAGAGAGCCCGATGTGGGGCTTGATCCCAGAACCTTGAGATCATGACCTGAGCCGAAGGCAGAGGCCCAACCCACTAAGCCACCCAGGCGCCCCATATGTTACTCTAAATTTCATTGGTTAGCATTTTTAACCCTTTACAACATTTTGGTCTTATATTTTAGACATGTACCTTATAATCGATTGTCTATACAATCTGACAATCAATATTTTAACACATTGTGAGTAATTTGGTATCACCCTTAATTATTCATACTTACAACTTTAGGTCCTCTAAATGAAGTCCGGGCCAATCTTGTTTCAGATAACTTTCTTATTATTATGGATTTCATTTCTATTTTTGCTGTCAGCCCCTGATAGTCACACTTTTTTTTTTAAACCAATTTCACTTATTTAAAATAATGTTCATCATATATTTTTATGTCCATTTTAGTTAGGATTTTGTTTTTCATTTTTAAGTTTTCCATATTACCAGAATCAGGAACCTATTACTTGTCAATGTGAGTTCAGAGGAGGTCGGGATCACCTGCTAGGAAAACCCAGAAAATAGTCCAGACACATTCTAAGTGGTAATTGTCACGTATTATAGCAGGAAAATGGTCAGTTCTTTATGACGATACCAGAAGACGGTCTCTTTAATTGCTAATCTCTTAAATTTCTTCTCATCTCAGTTTGGGGTGGATTTATGTCCCTTGTTTCAGTCTTTGAGACTCAAGGAGATTTGGCCCACTCAGATATGTTTCTATTTATTTTTCTCTCTTGGATTAGGGATATGTGTGAGCCAAACTCTTTCTAAGATATGTAGTTATAATACCAAGCCCCATGCTGGGCTAGACTCTGTTCTATGTGGAAGGAAGACATCCATCATTCTGGTTAACTCTTTCCATGTCTTGTTTATTTGCTGGACTTCATGACCACCTGGCTTAGATTAAATGACCATCATCATAGGACTCGTTATAGGATTCATTTTAGTATAAAATATAGGATATGTGAGAATAATTTTACAGATTATGTGAATTGTGGCATAATGTAGTAATTGAATTATTGCTGTCTCAAATATTGTAAAAACACATGTAAAAGTTAGTATGATATACATGACAACTGAAATTCACAGTTCTCCAAATAATCATACAGAATATAATAACATGGTAAAAATAATTCTTGTTCTGAGTGATAATTAAGTGATCAGGACCCAAACAAATACCTAAACATTCTCAACTGGAATTTAATTTAAAGAAAAGAATTCAGCTACATAGTTAATTAGGTTCAAGTGTAATATATATGTGCAGTGTGTTTGAAAAATTCAGCTTAACCCAAATCTGCACAAACACAGGCCTCAATACAGCATTCCTTTTGAAGACTGAGTTTAAATTTGGACTCTGCAACTCATTACTTTGATAACTGAAGAAAATAACATTCTCAAGCCTAGTATACTGTATGTAAAATACAAGTAATAATATAAACCTTACAGAAGGCATTATATATCCTATATAGTAAAATATAGAGCACAATATTTGACTCTGCTAAAAATTCAGTAAATGATAGCTAACTCAGTCTCGAATCATCAGTAGACATTTAAACTTGCAAGTTATTTTCCAGATGTAAAAAAATCTTTTTATAAAATTGTGATTTGAAAAAAATATTCTAAAACTGTGATTTAATGCAGCCTAAAATAAATAGATCTTCTTCTCACTTGGGGTACTATATCCAAGGGAATAAGATGTAAACAAATGTAGTTAAGGTTACTATACATCCAATTATTCTCATGAAACTGAAACTTAACAAATAAGAAATAAATAAAATAACAAATAAAAAAGCAGATGATGATAAACTGATCTAGGTGTTACTAATAAGCGTTGGCAGATATTCATACGTGAAGACATTTTAAGGAAAGTCTAAGAGTTAAACTAATCAAATCAGTACTTTTTCATATTGTCCTCAGCATATCACACAGAGAAGGAAGTCGCTGTTGCAGTGAAAGAAGAATAAGAGAAATGAAATCATTAACAGTGAGTACTTAAAAAAAAAAAGTTCTTACAAATATTGGCTTCACCTACATTTACTGCATGCACTAATTAGTTTTTTTATGTCTGTGTTACAGAAAGAGTTTTTGCTATTGAATTAATATGAAACTTTCACTTCATGTGTTCATAAAAACTATTAAAAAACACTATTTCTGTATTACTCATCTTATTATGTTTATTTTATGCAGTGTGATACATTCCTGAATAGAACTTAATAATATACAGATCGTTTAGCAAACCATCTGGGCTTCAAAAAATTATAACATTTTTGCTGAGTTTTAATGGAAAATAATATGAACTTGTGAAAATGTACCTAGAGAATCCGACCTGTAATAAAAGAGTAAGTAAATAACTGAATGTGGAAAGTTATGCTTAAAAGGGATTATTAACGCTAGCCTTCTCTAAATTTATCTACTCTTCTTCACCTTTCCTTCTTAAAATATAGGTAACCTTTAAACTTTTGCTTAAATAAGAATAACTATTATTTTAATATTAACAACTCATGCTACCTATTTTGACAAATATCCATTTGAAAATGACTATTTTATCATAGTTACAAAGGCAATTTTCATTTAAGTACTTTTAAAATATTTTATTTTTTAAAGTCATCCCTACACCCAATGTGGGCTCAAACTCACAACCCTGAGATCAAGACTCCAAACTGACTGAGCCAGCCAGGCACCCCCATTTATTTAAGCTTTGAAATCAATGCTGAACATATTTTATAGGAATTACTATCTAGTAGTAATAACAGTGCTGGAAACATAGCAGACATTAAGAATAATACATGCAGAAATGATAAAAGTGATTTTTAAAAGTTTGCAACACATAAGCTGAAATGTTTAAATAAATAAGGCAAAATGATAAAAATATGATGCCAAGCATACATTTTTAGATGTATGAGATAATGAAAGAAATCCTTACCACAAAGAGAAGTTTAAAAATCAAGAAAATATTATGCTAAGTAATAATATTCTCTTTGTGAATATGTATGTTCCTATTTGGTAAGCTCTAATTTTGTCAAATGGTCTCTCCTAGTTGATGACTCATTTTATGATAGAATTATATTTTGAAACACAGCCCCAAGAAGCATGAATAGGACTGACTTCTATTCAATGGAGTCATAAATATTTAACATATATTTGCCACTGGCTTCACAAATGAACATTCACTGGTGATTAAATAAAAATACAAGTAAAAAAAGAATAAAGGTAGCACTCGTACTCTTTGTTGAGCTGAATAGAATAAAATAGAAAATGTAAAAATATTATGGGACTCCAAACTATTAAACTAATGCGATTGCATCATGAAACTTTTCATTTAAGAAAAGATTTGAACTACCTAGGACAGACTGACATTCTAAAAAATTCCAGAAAACTACACAAATGAAGAAAAGAAAAGGAATGAAAAGAGAACAAAAGCAAATAGGAGCAATAAAGTTAAGGTTATGGCAAAACTTTGAAGGATTGAATTATTGCAAGGTTAATGGATAACAAATGTATAAAGCATGCAAATTTCCTTGATAACATTTGAGTAAGCAAAATTGAGCTTGTTAATAAAGACTTACCTAAAGAGACTGAAACAGAAAAATTATCAGTGTGTTACAAATTGGTCAATCTAAAGTGTCTTAGTTTAAAAAATAGTTGTATATCATCTTATGCTAACAGTGAGAAATACTGTTATGCCAAAATTAAAATAGTTAAATATATAAATTAATGGTCTCTTACATATAAAGTTTCTAGGATTTTAGTATATATCAGGTAATAAATTTTTAAGAATAAATATATCTTATAAAAATTTTAAATTTAAAAGCTCTATACTTTTTAATTAACTTTAAAAATTTATTACCATTTCATTATTAATGGCAGGGGGTTTGATTGAGATTTCAGAGCACTTGTATTCCAAAAGAATCTACTTTAATAACCATCTATATAAAATTATTATCCTTTAAATCTAAATGTATTAAAAATTTTAGATAACAGATTTTCAACATTTTCTTATCACTTTGGGAAAGAGTGACAATTATTAATATAAAAAGATTAATGTAATTGTTTCTCAATCATTTTTTTAAAACTATATTTATTGTTTAGATTATATCCCAAATAGTTGTTCAATGTATCTTTACTGGGCCTACAATAAAACTAAGACATATCATGTTAGGCAAGACTAAAGGAAAGAAATATGTTATCTCCCTGTAGAAAAACTGAAATTTTTATATTTTATTTTCTTATAGTCAGTCACTATTATCTCACTCTTCTGTTTTCTTACTTTTGTATTCTAGCCCTTTCTTCTCTTTGTAATACATACAAATATGCATATGAAAATCCATACCTGTTCATCCACCAAAACATAATTCTCATTTGAAAGCCATGGGGATTCATACAAAGCCACTGAAGTTCATACAACTACCAGAGTAGACTGAGACTTAACCAAGGCTGCATCCCTTCCTTGAGTCAATACCATTTGTGTTTTATTAAGGTGAGTAGTCACTGTATTCTCTGAGAGCAGGGGAGAGTTGGGTCCTCACCGGAGAAAGATAAAAGAATCAGTAGCCACTTAAAATCAGAAATAACGGCATAATTTCACTCATGTGTAGAATTTAAGAAACAAAACAAACAAGCAAAGGGGGAAAAAAAAAGGAGAGAGAGAAAGAGAGGCAAACCAAGAAACAGATTCTTAACTATAGAGAACAAACTGATGGTTACCAGAGGGTAGTGGGGGGGTGGGGTGGAGGAAATAGGTGATGAGGATTTTAAAGAGTGTACTTGTGATGAGCACCGGGTGATGTAAGGAAGTATTCAATCAGTATATTGTACACCTGAAACTAATATTTCACTGTATGTTAACTAACTGGAATTTGAATAAAAACTTTTAAACAATGAAAAAAATCAGAGATAATAGGAAAAACTCTTAAAGCAGTCAGAGAAAAATAATTCAACTGAATAATAAGCATATAAACATATTAGGCATATCAAAAAAGATGACATGGTCAAAGTCAGAGAAAGAGAGAGAAAAAGAAGACAATCACAAATGGTTCAGTTATCAGAGTTACATGAAAGAGACTATAGAATAACAATAGGAAACATATTAGAAGAAATATTCAGTAGTGTGAAAATAGATGACAGTATAAAGAGTTTGATGAGAGAACTGAATCTATTTAAAATCAAATGGAAATTATAGACTTGCAAAACTTGGTATGCAAAATTAAGAACTTATTAGTTTGCTTTGAAAGATCTGGAAAAGCAGAAGACATGACTAGTGACTCTGAAGAACAGGTTTATAGGAAATATCAGAACTGAATAATACAGACAGAAAAGAATAGAAGAAACTAAACAAGAACATAAGAGACATAAGAGAACTAATGAAAAGATCTAAGATATGTGTGATTCCAGATAATGTAGTTCCAGAGCGGGAGGAAAGAATGAATGGGTCAGGAAAGACAACTGCTGAGAATTTTTCAAAACTGATGAAAGACACTGACCCACAAAATTGAAGCTATTCTTGTTGATTTCCAACATGATACATATGAAAAATGACCATATATTTTTTAATATTATAAAGTTCTTAATGACTTTATGAAGTATAGAAAGACTAATCAAAATGAGAGACATATGGGAAAAGCTGTTAAAGTGGAGAAAAATAATGTATTACCTTTAAAAGAGCAACAAGAGAAATTGGCAACTGACTTTTCCAGTTTCGTATAAAATTCATCTTTTTGAGTTATATTTGAATATCCTTCCAGCTATATTAGAATGCCAAAAACAGTTAAATGTTGTTGACAATGGGTACACCTAGGTGACTCAGTCAGTTAAGCGTCTGCATTCAGTTCAAGTCATTGTCCTGGGGTCTGGGATTGAGCCCTGCATTGGGCTCCCTGCTCAGCAGAGAGTCTACTTTTCCTTCTCCCTCTGCTCCAACCCCCTGCTCATTCATTCTCTCTCTCTCTCTCTCTCTCATGCATGCACTCAAAATAAATAATCTTTAAAGAAAAAAATAATAAAAAAATAAATGTTGACAATACATTTCTTTTCTGTACTAAGATGATTATAAAACAAAAGATCTACTTTAGTAGATCTTTGCTGTTTGCCTTTCCCAATCAACCACCCACATTTGGTCAACTCCTCTTTTTTATTTATCCAGTATATACCATTTGCTCAAAAGATAAACTCTTCTGGTACATTCCATGTTTTCTGTTTTACATATGGTTTTATAATTGAATCTATATTTCTAGGTCTACATATATTTTCCTAATCATTTAAATGAGTATAATTTATAAGTATCATTGGCCAGTTATCATATTCCATAGGAACTATATATAATTCAGTGATATCAAATAGCTTTGTTTAAAAATCCAACCACAATGCATTGTATACATGCACACAGACATGCCCAGACACACACAGAAGCACTGAATCAAGATTTAGAACAAAGTTCTGTTTCTCATTCTGCCTCTAAATCCCTGCATGACATAGGTAAAGAAGGGTCTAATTTGCTTTCCCTAAAATTTGTTTCCCTCAAATATTACAGAAGGAAGAAGGAGTTGGTCTCTGGTGTTCATTTAGTTTTGTTTTCCAATTCAGGTGGACTAATTTTAGCTGACTTCATATTCAAAGGCTAAGATATAATTGGAGTGTTTTGTGTGGAAGTAGATAATATCAGTAATCAACACATGCATTTCCAGATAAGTTCAGTTTACTTTCTTCTACATATTGAACTAGAAGAACAAAGGGCAATACACTGTGCATTTCACCTCTTAAAATAAATAAATAAATATGAACGAGGATGAACAGAGATTTCATAAAGACTGTTCTTAATGCAAATTGCAGTAGATTTAATTCCATCAGGGTTTTAGTTTGACTTTAATCTAAGGTGACATTGAGCTGACCTGATGATCTCATGGCTGGAGAAAGCTGGGCTTAGAGACAACCCCAAGGTCATTTCTCTCAAGTTAAGATCTATGTGTTAACACTCTTTTGTGAAGAAAAAGGATGGGCAACTGTGAACTTTTTTGGCATCCACTTTCTAGCACCACAATAAGACACATACTCTGACAATAATAATATAAATATAATTTATATATATATTAATAATGATTACCATTTTTCATGCTTTAACCTTGCACTATAAGATATTCCCAACATAATTTTGCTGAGAAATAGGCATATCTATTACAATTTGAGAGTGAGGTTCTAAGCTCTTATATCATTTAAACCACCTCTGAAATAGTGTTTTCTTATGCAATTTATAACACAGAAAAAATATATATATATATTTAGAAATTATTTAGTATTTGAATTTTACTACTAAAGCCTTGCTTCATCAGTTTGCAGAGTTGACTATGTTTATGTGACATTTGGGTGGCTCCAGAAGACCCCTTCTTCACTCACATATGCCCCCTTATCTGCTTCTTGAATATCTTTCTCTCTATAATTAGGGAAAAATACTGGAATGGATAATGCATTTAAGTCCAGTTATAGAATATAAAGTTATCATAGGGAAGCAATGCTTTGTAAAGTCTATGATCATCAACCAAATATTTTTCTCCAGCCTCTAGCTCTTAAGGGAGACTAAGGAAGGAATCTCTCTCTCTCTAGATACAAATATATCCCTATTTCTCTATCTCTGTCACCTCTTTGCTTCCTCTTTGTGTATTCCCTTCTCTTCTTTTTCTTATTTTTTTAATGTATCTTTGTAACCACTCTGTTCCACTTCACTAGTTAGTATCAGATGCATTCATTTTGAATGCCCAAATAACAATTTAAAGTCACTATCAATTCCTTCTAGACAAAGGCCACCAGGGATATGTGTAGTTAAACAAGTTGGGTTTAATGATGGTTGCAAGTGAAAGAACACACACCCTGTGGTGTCTCAGTGTAAAGGTGTTAGAAAAGAAAACTATTATAGCATGGGAGCTTATGATACATCAGCTCAGATGCCTTCAGGAAGCATGGGTAATTGATTCTTAATCAGTTTCTTCTAGAAGGAAGGAAAACTGCATAGAAACAGAGCTATAATTATTAAAGAAGCAGCAGTCATTTCTATTACCAGGATAGGGGTATGTCTGGTCATTTTTGTGGCTCAGACATTGTTCATGTTTTGTCTGTTCAGACAGAGTTACAAAGTGGTCATGTTTTGTTGGAAATCATCCTAGTCACAGAGTGATATTATCTGATGTTGCTATTTTGTAAAATTGATGATGTTTGACGGAAGAACACTTTGGTCTATCTGAGAGTACCAGACCGAGTCCTAGATTTCAGGGGGTGTTTTTCTCATCATTACCAAGCTATGAATCTCGGGCAGCACAGCGGTTAAAAGCACATACTCTTGACTCACATCACTGGGTTTGACTGACTAATAGATCTTTTACTAACCACATTGTAGAATACTTATATAACTTATCTGTACTTTATCTCCTTCATCTGAAAATTGGACATAATACTTAGAATTACCATGATGTTTAAATTACTGGATGTGAAGTGGTTAGAACCATGCTTAGCACACAATGATGCTGTGAAAATGTTAGCTAGTATTTTTTCATTGATTTTTTTCCTCACAAGTAAGCACTGGAACTCAAAGGAAATGCTTATATCATGGTGAAATCCTTTGTTCTATCACTATTATCTCTGCTGGTTGATTGTGCATCTAGTCCCAGATGCTTCAAAGCCCTCAGGTCACCTTCCAGAGCCCTCTGCTTGCCAGCTCCTGCAGGTGGCTCTCCTCATTTAGATTCGCCACTTGCCCTAACTCAACTATCAGCTTAACACTGGTTCCTGCCTAATTGCCTAACTTTTCCTTTTCCTGACTGAGTGTTGATCCACTATATAAGGAATTTAGATTATAGAATCTAAACAGTATAGGACTACTCTAAAAGTAAGAAGCAGATATTCATCTTACACTTGTGGCTGGGTAGTTCAGAGGATATGCATTTTTATAACAACTTATGTACTTTTGCTTTGTTTCCCTTTCTTGGGTAGAGAAGTTTTGTAATTTCCTACTTTGGTGGTGTTTGTAAGCCAAGAAGAAGCAACTTTGGGTTAAAAACTCTTCCCTCTTTTATTAAAAACTAAACCGACTGACTCGATTACATAGGGCAGTGGTATTGAAGAAAAGATGAAGAACATCTCTGATGAACTCCCTAATAGGGGGGAATGGTGTCATGAGATGAGAGACAGAAATACTGGTTCATCTTCTAAGAACTGGGAACACACAACTCTATTCTAGGACAATGTACCAAGCAGTTGGCATATACCATTTTGGTAAGGATTCTTGGGTCCCATACGCAATATGGAAGAAGCAACCCAATTTTCAGACCTGAAGGGACCAGAACAAAGGGCATCTCAGTCATAAGTGCCAGAACTTAAACCATTAAAATAGAAATCCCATGAGGTGAGGCCCTTGACTTTCTTCTTACATGAACACTAAATGCTAAATTCCCAGAATTGCTCTAGTAAATACTAGATAAATGTTTACTTAGTTAATAAATTAATGAATGACTGATTAGATCTCCAGATTTTTGCATAAATTGACTGGAGGCAGCACAGAGCACCTGTAGAACGGCAGTAGGAATATCCTATCAGGATTTGATTTGTTTCAGGAAAACAATTTCATTATTTCATGGCTACCTTGGAATGTGGGTTCTGTTTACAAACATGTCCACCACAGACTTGTGGAGGTGTATATATATATACATATATATGTATATATATATACACACACACACACATATATATATATAGCCACTTAGATCACCTTCCCAGAATAATAACATGACGATGCACATATAAAACCACTCCCTGCCTTTAAGTTCCCCCCACACCAGAAATAACACTAACAACAGCAGCATTAGTACTAGTACAATTTCAACTCTCAGCATATGGAACTACATTTGCATTCTTTGTGATAAGTTATATAGTCATTAACTCTCTCATGAAGATAAAGCCTATTTCTTTTTTGAAGGTTGTGACAGGTTGACTACTGGCATTTTCCTGATTAGGTCATGCTTCCTCTCACCTCTGGCCTTTGCTCATGCTGCTCCTTAGGTTTAAATGCTTTCTCACCATCTGTACCTGGCTAACCCACTGCACAGTTCATGGTTTTTGCTTAGACATTCCATACTCCTAGAAGTTTTTCTTAGAAAATAATTTTTAGTGCAAGAGAGAGAACATGAATGCACTGGTAAATGCCTGAAGCCAGGGGTGAAGAAGGAAAAGGAATAGAAAAGAGGGATTAACAACAAATATTAAAATGTTTTATTCTTAGTTGTGCTTGGACTGATCTATACTCTTATTAAACATTTTTAAAAATTGTATAGTATATCTTAATTCATATGTAAGCATATAATTAAAATACCTTCATTGATATTGTATCTAAATGTCGATGTCCAGATCTTATTTTCTCAGGTAAAACTGTAAAAGATACGTATTTCTAAGTATTCATTAATAATACCTTGCAAATGTGAGTTACAGAGGCAATTGTATATCTATATCTAGTCAGATTATTACATTAAAAATCAAATCAAAATTTTAATTGAAAATAGCACCCAGGAGGATACAGAAGTTTAGTATTCTGTGCCATCACTTTATATTTAGTACCCTCTATCTCCTGTTAACAATGGTATTTTGTTCTTCAAAATAATCTTACTATCACTAAAATTAAACATTTGATAAGCTTCCTGTAATTTGTTTGGATTAACTCTATTCAGCTAGTTGACAACACTTTATTGTAGACATAGAATGGTCAAAAGTATTTACAATATATTATCACTGCAAATTGACATACATATTTACATGAATAACTTTATATATCTATTTATCCATACCAGTGGTGATAGCTTTATGGCAGTAGATATTGTTAACAGTTATTACAGCAGTACTTCACAGCAAAATTATTGCCATCTTCTTTGAAAGCATTTGTCAATCCTTACTTCATTGTGCAGACTATTGTTACCCTCAAGGCACAATTTATTTAAAACTAGAAATTAGAATTTTCAATATTATCATTAAAAGGAAGTTAAAAGTCATCTCATTTTGAAGTCCCCAATAGCCAATCAAGGTCAACCAGTAGATTCTTTAGTTATTGTCTATAGGAATGTTCTGTATCACAAGAATTAAAAATTCTGGTTTTACATAATGGTCAGGGGTTGAAGCAATGGGACACAGAATATTAGGCAGAAGAGAGAAGACGAGAGAGCTGTGTATTTTCAAAACCTGATTACCCAAATGGGGCTGCAATGACCAAATGATAGAATGTTATTCCTGACCACAAAAGCCTACTAATCTATCATGACATAGTTTAAGCTACATCCTGGGAAACCAACCAGTATAGTTATTACTGCATTTTAATGGAAACACTAATTTCTTCCCAAAAAGAAACTTTAAAACAAATCTGTAGAAATACAGCCCATTTGCTAATTGGGGATCCATGAATAATTCTAGATTTGTGTAAGGATAATCTTCATTTATTTCTTTCAAATTGGGAATTGTACACATTTACCTTAAACTTTCTGCATTTTTAACTAAAGTTGTATACTTTGTTCACATTGATTTCTGATTATATACTCCCCATCAAAGTTTATTAAATACACAACATACTCTATGTTCATGTCAAAACTGTTTGCACTAGCAAGAACAAAAGGGAAAAACATAAAGCACTAACTTAAATTTAGCAGTTGCTGAACTTGCTGAAAACAAACATGCATGGAAACATTTATAGAAAATAGAGCTTAGCCCTACATTGTAATTTACTGAGCCCAGGATTTGTAGCCATCAGTCTATACTATTGACATAAAGTGTTTAGGAATTAGAAATTTTAGAAGCTATTTCTTTTTTAAATCAGCTTCTTAAATTCAGAGAGTATATGAGCAAAAGATTTATATGTGCCCATAGGCTTAATTATGGACACTGTCAGAAATTTTATAATGACTTCATGGTAATCTTATTCATGGTTAACTGGAAATTATTTTAATTGTGACCTGGCATGATACTACCTAGCTTTTTTTTTTTTTCCTTCAAATTTATTATCTTGGAAAAAAACATTTGAATTAATGTGAAATATTGGAAACTATATTAGGGTGCAACTGGAGGCAGAGAAATAAATTAGAATGAAATAGCCTATTGACTATCTTTTTCTGGGAGATAGTACAGACTAAAAAAGGCACAAAGGAGTTATGTCTAGTTTAACCCCTAACTCATTTTGCTCCCAGAATGATAATTTTTAAATAAATAAATAAATTAGAGGATTAGGCTAGATTTAGACAATTCATGTTTTTCTGCATAACTTTTCTCAGTAAACTCTAGGGTATTCTAGGAAAATTGTCTGGGAAGGAAATATAGTGGAAAGCTGTGAAATATATATATTACATACGTATAATGGGATTGCTTTATTTTTGCTACATTTATCATAAGAATGTTTATTCAAGTGGAACACAGAAGTCTTTCCAAATAGTTCTTGAGACTGCCTGGTAATTGATTCCCACTAGAAGGGGAAATGAGTGGCAAAACTCTAGAAAAAAGAGGTTTGAGTGTCTAGAGTATAACTTGATCGCTGGTGTTATTTGTAACTTCTGAACTATGATAATCTTCTACAACTCAACAAAATCTAGTTGAAATTAATGAAGTACCAAGGAAGTGCATGTTCAGCAGCTTAACTAACTTAAAGCAGAAGAATCAAACTGCAAATAAAGAGCAGATGTTCCACTGCACCCAGGGATGAATATATTATAGATTGCTGAACACTTATCATGCCTTCTCTACGTGTCTGAGGTCATGTAGATGAAGGTAACTGGAGTATGACAATTGTTTTTATTTTTTTAAACTTTATAAAGGTTAACCTTTAAGATATATATTTCAGATACATATTTTCCAAAATATAATTTTCTGCTAGTTTGGATATCATTGTATTTTCCAGTATATATCACAGGTTTCATAAGACCACTTGCAAAAGACCACTTGCAAACTTATTTTATTACAGGTATTCTGTTATCTACATGATGATTACTAAAACATCTATTATAAAATAAAATAATAGGACAACCCTTTTATTTTAAGGGATGATCTCTAGGTTTAATAGAATTTGGACTATGCTAATTAAAGTGTCAATTGCCTTCATGTCATGGATTCCTGAATCTAAACTATTTTCTGACTTTTGTGTAGATGTCAGTAATCTGAATTTATAATTCTTTATGAGGTTAACTTGGGTTCTATGGGTCACACAAGCAGAAAAATACAAATGTGAAGTTGAACTCAAAAGGAAGATTAATTAATCAATCATGTGTTATTTAATAAGTAAATAATAAAATCATATTATTATAATAATTATTTATTATTTATTTATTTGAGAGAGAGAGAGAGCATGAGTAGGGGCAAAGGCAGAGGGAGAACCTCTCTGTTGAGTGGGGAGCTAGACATAGGCCTTGATCCCAGAACCATAAGATTATGACCTGAGCCTAAGTCGGATGCTCATCTTACCACGCCACCCAGGTGCCTAGAAGATTAATATTTTAAAGCGGTTCCATGTTGTGTCAACATTCTCTGTCCCCAACTTTGTATAAAACTTGCAGAAAGTACATAAATGAAAAGTAATTAATAAACTGCAGTAATACCCATATCATAGTTACATAGTAACTAGTCAATTTATCACTAATATTAGCAATATTCTTAGTATTGTTAGCAAATAACTAACACTGTGCTGAGGTCTTGAGTTAGAGGGATGAATATGGCAGAATCTTGGTGTTGAAAATAATTTTTGAATAACAACAAATAAATGCAGAGCAAAAAGAACTCCCATCCATCGCTGGTGGGAATGCCAAAGAAAATAGCCACTTTGAAAGACAGTTTGGAAAACTTTATACAGTTCATAATAGACCCATCGATCCCTTCCTGAGATGTTTATTCAAATAAAGTGAAAACTCATGTTCACACAAACAGGTGTTTGTGAATGCTTGTAGCAGCAACTAAAATGTCCATTAACAGAAGAATAGATAAACAAACTGATACTTCTTTATAGTGGAGTATCTCTTCAACATTAGAAAGAAAAATATATTAAGAAACAAAGACAAAAATAAACAGGGCTACAGCAAACTAACAAGCTTTTTCACAGTGAAGGAAACCATCAACAAAACAAAAAGGCAAACTACAAATGAGAGAATATATTTGAAAATGAAATATCCAATAAGGAGTTAATATCCAAAATATATAAAAAATATATAACTCAAAACCAAAACAAAATTCAATTAAAAATGGGAAGGGAACCTGAATAGACATTTTCCCAAAAGATGTGCAGATGGCAAACAAACACATGAAAACGTCACTTATCATCAGGAAGATGCAAATCAAAACCCAGTGAAATATCACCTCACACCAGTCAAAATGGCTATTATCAAAAAGACAAGAAATAACAAGTGTTGGTGAGGGTATAAGGGAAAGGAAATGCAAAGTGAACTGTTAGAGGAAATGTAAATTGGTACAGCCACTATGGAAAACAGTATGGAGATTCCTCAAAAAAACTAAAAATAAAGTACTGTATGATCCAGTAATTCCATTACAGGGTATTTACCCAAAGAATACAAAAACACTAATTTGAAAAAATATAGGCATCCCTATGTTTACTGAAGCATTATTTATAATAGCCAAGATATGGGAGTCCACCAAGTGTCTATCAATAGATGAATGGATAAAGAAGAGGTGATATATATATATATATATATATATATATATACACAATGTGGTGTATATATACAGAACCTAAAAATAATGAAGTCCTGTCACATAAAATAATGAAATCCTGCCATTTCTGACAACACACATGGACCTAGAGGGTCACCTAAAATAATGAAAACCTGCCATTTCTGACAACATGCATGGACTTAAAGGGTATGATGCTAAATGAAATAAGTCAGACCAAGAAAGGCAAATACCATATTATTTCACTTAAATATGGAATCTAAAAAATAAAACTAATTAGCAAACAAAAAAAAAAAAGAAAGAAAAAACAGAACAAATTAAATAGAAAACAAACTAGTGGTTGCCAGAAGAAGGGGGATGGAGGGATGGACACAATAGGGGAAAAGGATTAAGGGGTACAAACTTCCAGTCATAAAATAAATATATCAAGGAGATGAAAAGTATAGCATAGGGAATATAATCAATAATATTGTAATAACATTGCACGGGGACAGATGGTGACTACACTTAATTTGGTAAGCATTGAGTAATGCACAGAATTGTCAAATCACTATGTTGTCTACCTGAAACTAATATTACATTGTATGTCAGCTATACTTTAATAATAAAAGATAAAAATATATCAATAAATACAAAAGCATATTTGAATCTAAATACATTTTGCCCAGTGCAAGAAACTAGAATATAAAAGTCTGTTGATTGTAATGTTCCATTCATATAACATTCCAGAAAGGCCAATCCATAGGAATAGAAAGTCAATGGTAGGTTTTGGAGGCATGGAATGTGGTTTGAGGACAAAAGGGCTATGCAAAGGATGATTGAAGGTGCTAGGAATGTTCTGTATGATACTGGGGTGCTGGATACATCATTCTATGTAACTGTCCAAATTCAGGAAATGCAGTGTACAAAGTATGAACTTTCATATATGAAAATGTAAAAAGAATGAAAAAGAATCAACCAGAATGTCAAGAAGTCTAGTGATGGACGACAACATGTGAAAAGTGAATCTAAGTGTGTTACAAATGTATAGCATAACTTTACTGCAGAGCATGGAATGAAAATGGAACTGACCCAGGTACTGTTGGAAAAGAGTATTTTGGCTGGAAAAATAAAGGCTAACAACAAAAAAGAACTGTGCAAAAGCATGGTAGTCTAATAAATTTATTTCTCACAGATTATAGCTTAGCAGTTTTTAAACTACTTTATATGTGTCTGAGTTTTTAAACTAGGTATTGAATGATAGATAGTGAAAGCCTGCCTTCTTACTGTCAGAAGGTTTCCAAATAGTATCTGTAGATGCTCCGTATTCTGGGGGTAGAGTATACACACACACACACACACACACACACACACATTTAGTTTGGAATAAACTTACATGTACAGGAAAGTTACAAAGATAGTACAGAGTGTTTCCATATATACTTTATTTGATTTCCATTAGTGTTAACATAACCATGGTCCATTAGTTAAACTAAGAAATTATCATTAGCACATTACTCTTGAATTTACTATTAAATTCAAATAAATATATTTTATTTATATCAAAATAAAGTATATTTTATTTGGATTTCATCAATTTTTCTACCAATATTCTTTTTCTGTTTCTGGATCCCATACTAGATACTATGTTGTGTCTTGACTGTATTTGTCTCCTTAGTTTCTTCTGTAAGTTTCTCAGGATTTGATTTGCATGACTTTGACAGTTTCAAAGAGTACAGGAAAAATATCCTGTAAAACTTTCCATATTTGGGGGCTTATTTGGTGCTTTTCTCATGATTGGACTGGGATTATGGCTTTGGGGAAGAATGCCAGAGAAGTCAAATACCCTTGTCATCACATCATATCAGAATACCTGATGTCTACCCACTGCGATTGATGCTGTTAACTTCGATCACTTAGTTGACATAGGTGTTCCAAGTTACCCCTGTGTAAAGTTACTATTTTTTCCCTTTTAACACTTTAGAGGAAGTCACTAAGTCCAGTCCGTATTTTAGGAGGAGAGAAGATTAAGGTCCACCCTAACTTGGTAAATTAACATCAGGTACTTTTTACTTAAGCAATAATATCTATATTAATGCCACATTTTTTCTTTATTATTGAAGTATAATTAACAGCAGTGGTACATTAGTTTCAGCTGTACAGCATAATCGTTCAACAGTTCTATACATTGCGCAGTGCTCATCACCGTAAGTGCACTCTTAATCCTCTTCACCCATTCCACATGTCCTCCCACCCACCTCTGCTCCGGCAACCACCAGTTCACTGTCTATTTAAGAATCTGGTTTTTATTTGCCTCTTTTTTTCTTTGCATGAAATGTATAACAATACATTGAAGATGCAAAATGTTTCTAAACAAAAATGAAAAAGAATTTGATGATTAGAAATGAGAACTTTACCAGGACATCTTACTTCTAAAATGTTTAAGATATCCTAGTAAATTTCTTATTTCTAATCATCAAAGTATTTTTCATTTTTGTTTAGGAGCACATTTTGCATCTTCAATGTACTACATATTTCACGCATTATCATAAGGCAGCTTTCAGAATATGTAACAATTTAGGCATAGTGGGTGCCTAATAAGTGCTGGCTGAATCAATTAACACAGGAAGTTCAGTCTTTGTCTCTCTTTAATCACAAGAAGAAAAGAATTTCAAAGTATATGTAATTCCATGTAGAAGTCAAGCATCTTAGACTTTCTTGAATCTCATTTTTTAAAATTTAGCGTCATTTTAAAATTCCATTTTGTAATACATCTTTAAATGCAGTACATGTGAAGAAATATATCATTTAAATTCAATGAAAGAAAGGTGCCACAGTAGCTTCCCAATTCACTTTAATCTACAGAAGCCTAGGGACTTTTCTTTTGCTGACTCTCCAAATCACTTTTTCTTTTATTTTTTTCCTTTCCATTAATTCTGGTGGATTTAAAATATTGTTAGCCTATTTAGTTTCATTTATTTTTACGTGACATTATTTAGATGAAGAAGTTAGAGTAGCTATATTTCAGACTGAAATATATGTTTTAATTCTTAAAGCATTCATTAACTACTAAAATATTTATTGCTAGCGTTTAGACATCACACCCTAAAATAAAAAACCCTGCCAAGTGTTCATGTTCTTTGTATAACTAATGTTCAAATAGATACACTGGAAAGATTAGTTGTTAGGAAAATCTATTCACTCATAAATGTAGATAATTTAAAACCCTACCTACAAGCTTATCTAGCTTTATAAAAATCTCTCTGACTGCCTAGGAAAGAAGAGAAGAAGGCTTCAAAAATTAGTACACATGTATAATATTTGCCCCCAACATCAGATTGTATATAAAATTAAGAGGAAAATGATTCTTTGAGAGAAAGTTTGCTTGGTTATAAAAGTAAACGTCTCAGTTGATGGTTTAACCCATCTCTTCTGTAAATTCATAAATCTGTGTGCCATAGATCATTAAGTTAAGATACTTGATAAAAGGGAAACATTTCACATACAGTGAGTTTAATATCCCTGGGAAAGAAATATGTGACTTAGTAGGGATGGACTTCTTTGCTGGGCTTAGGACTGCTGTATAGAAAGGTCAGCAAAAGGTATATACCCTCCAGTAAAACTAAAATAGCAAGGAAAACAAAAGGAAACAGCAGTCAAACAAACAAACAAACAAACAAAAAGCCCACCTTGAACTGAGAAAAACCTCCAGTTCTGAAGA
Source organism: Enhydra lutris kenyoni (assembly GCF_002288905.1). NCBI lineage: Eukaryota > Metazoa > Chordata > Mammalia > Carnivora > Mustelidae > Enhydra > Enhydra lutris. Next base: position 26,275,979 of record NW_019154099.1, on the reverse strand, counting down.
GGGGAATTATTTTCCAGAGAACCTGAGGAAACATGATAACCTCTTTCTTTCCTCTTTCTCTTTCTTTCTTTCTTTCTTTCTTTCTTTCTTTCTTTCTTTCTTTCTTTCTTTCTTTCTTTTTCTTTTTTAAGATTCTATTTATTTATTTGACAGACAGAGATCACAAGTAGGCAGAGAGGCAGGCAGAGAGAGAGAGGGAAGCAGGCTCCCCGCTGAGCAGAGAGCCCGATGCCGGGCTTGATCCCAGGACCCTGACATCATGACCTGAGCCAAAGACAGAGGCTTAACCCACTGAGCCACCCAGGTGCCCCGATAACATCTTTCTAAGAAAACAAATCACAAACTGGGTAGGCCCAAAATACTTTTTGAAGGATCCAGAGTTGTAACTTGAAGCACATAAAATGTGAAGAAGAAAATTAAAATAATCAAAAACCCCACAAGAGACAGCCAGCCATTCTGAATAATTTGTATTTTCAAATAATACTTCCTATGCAATATTCCTATATAACTTTTTACAAGATATATTCCTACCATTCATTTCTGTATCCTGCTTTTATTATTATTTATAACTATTTCTCATTGTATAGTCCTAAATCTATGTGTTTAATGGAAACCTAACATTATGAATCATTTATCTACTACTGATTCTCAAAGGAAGGATGTGGCTTCAGGTAAATTCAGGTAGGTTTATATATGTGTACACTTTTTTTATATCAAGAAGTAGAGAAAATTTATATCCTATTGTATCTACTTTCCTTGAGCAGGAGACAAGGGCACCTGCTGAGAATTTCTAAGAATATGGAGAGCAGACTGATAGAGCATAGTAAGATTGCTATTCTACTTCTCTAGGTAACCATGATATATGCTGGTGTTAGTTTACCAATTTTTTCTACTTGGCAGCCTGCAGTTGCAGCTGCAGCTCTGGACAGACGTGAAAAGGGTAGAAGTTTGGGTTCATATAGAATTCTAGTTTTTCTAGAATAGATATTAACAGAACAAGAGACGTGGAGCGATTTTAAGCTAGTTTTTGGAGAAAAAGCATTGGAAACCAGACTATAGAGGGAGGTAGGAAAATCCAGATGGGAATGTATCTCCAAACAAAGAAAATTAAGCATGCAGCTCTCTGTTCACGTGATCAACAGCAGAAACCCAGAGAATTTCCACTCTACTGTAGTAGTATCTTCCCTTCATTGCTATGGTAGTGTCAAAATATAATTTACAAATATAGACTGCAAATATAGTAAAGATTTATCTAGGAAGGACATCAGCAGGATAGTGAGGTTGGTTGAAAGGGGATTTGAGGGAGATTTACATAGTCAAATAAGACGCAATGACAAATTTGCTAAATTAGAGACAATAGGTTACTATCCCATTGAGTGAAAAACTGATACGTTGGAGTTATCTCCTCTAATAAACATAATTCATTTTCACTTTTATTGGGAAAAAATGTACAAGTAAACATGTAACAGCATAGAGTCTGGGATCTTATCAATGATAAATAGTAAAAAAACAAAAACAAAAACAAAAACGCAGAGTGCTTTCCTTAGATAATTAAATACACTCTGGGTGGTCCTATAAGACAGTGTGTCATTATGATACTGAAAAGACATTTAGTTCATCCTTTTGTCTTCTGTTCGAGTTTGAATATTTTCCTTAACACAAGAAATACATGTTATCTCTTAAAAACTGTGGAGTCCATCCAGGCTAAATTCCTACCAGACTTTTTTTTTTTTTTTTTTTTTTCCCCTTAACCTGACTTGGAGACTATAATAAGTATGCTCTCACCTGTTTTCTAACCAATTTTTACCCATCACTTTTTGTTTGTTTGTTTGTTTGTTTGTTTTTTAAGAATTTTCAGTGTTTTCATGAATGTGGAAATTATAAGAGCAAAGAATGGAGGGTCATGAGTTTGCTTCTCCTTTCAGGCTGTCATGAGGTAAAGGCTATAGAGACCAAGCACTGAACTCACCTGCCCACCCAGTTCCATCTTCTTTCTACTTACAGGTCAATCAAATTTCAGTGTTGGTTGTCAATCAGTTCAGTTCTTCAGTGTTGTAGAATTCTACCTCGTCTGGGTCTTCATAGGGATTCGTGTGTATTATCTCATCACTGAGGGAGTGGAAACCTCACTTTACTCTTCAGAGAGTGTGTGAGTGTCCCTATTCATTCACAGGCAAAGAAAAAGCAAAACAAACCAGTTCAAAGCTTATTTTGAGTCTCTCCATATCTGGACCAGTTCTACACAGGTTTCAGATAAATTTTAAGATCTTCCTGTCAGATGAAATGATTAAGAAAAAGTATTTGTATTTTCCTATCCTACTCAAAATGTTTACTTATGAAGTAGATTTTGTATATGTTAATATTTTGTCACATAAAAGAGAGTTTGGATTTAATGTGATGATGTTTAAATTTATATGTAAGCAACTTGACCATAACCTTAAAAAATTACTCTGTTGTGCTAATAAGATATCTTTAGAAGAGTTCAATGAACTAAAATCTGAAAAAATGTGCTGTTAAGCCTGGACAGTTGCTGCTTTTCATAACACTTCAACATAGTCACGCATTTTTAATGAATGTTTGTGAGTCCATATTTCTAATTATTCATTAAAATTCATTGTTAAATGCTATGAATATGCTATAGCATGAATTTGCATGAATATAAAATGAAAATCAAAACACATAATGCTAAATCTGCAGAAACATTTCTCCAATATGATATAGAGTTCACAATTATAAATACTTTATAAAGTTTCATGTTTTACTGAGAGTTGTAATTCAAAATTAATTGCATATCTTTACACATCAATTATCCAGGCAAAAATGCTAAAATTAATTATTAAGTTAAAAAAATTGAAAATATGTTCTTTTATGTCAAAAAATACTATTTTATAAATAGTTTCTGAAGTGAATCACCAGTATTTCAACTATGAAACTTCAAAAACAAAAAAACAAAATAATAATGAAAAAACCTTTCTACCCAACTTAAATATCATGAATCGAAGTCCTCAGTGATAAGGCAGATCATTGCATGAGTGAATTTTTTTAAGCTCTACAGGTAAGTTTCTTGTACATAAATATTGGTGGGTTTTTTTTTTTTTTTGGCATTTACAGCAATATCTATTGTGAATTTCTGAGCATTTTTTTAAGCAAGTACTTATACACTCAAAAAGGACTAGCTCTTCTTGAGGCATTTCTATAAAAACATATTCACTCATTCAGCAAATACTTACTGGAAAGCCTGCTTTTTTTAAGATTGATAATTCACTAATAAATAAGACAAATAAGGTCCCTCTCTGACAGAGTTCCCATTCTGATGGGGGAGAAGGAACATGTGCAAATACACATAAACCTCTTCATATATACTATCTCAGTGGGTAAAGTCTATTTGGCAAACGAAACATGGTAAGGGGGCACAGAGTAAAAGAAAGTAACATTCAAGACAAAATGTTGGGGTAGCTCATCTGGAAGGGACTCATATTTTTCTGAGATCTAAGTAAATTTGAGAACAAAAAGAACATTAAATGCAAAGGGACATGGATAGGAGTAGACTTGGAATACTCAACAAACCAGCAAAACAACTAATATTCCTGGAAGCAACTCACATGGGGTAGGATGCTATGGGTCAAGTTCAGAGATAGGGTTAAGGGTCAAATTATGAATGGAGTGATAATGCAAAATAAGTCCTTTCAGTTTTGTCCTAAGGAGTAACATAATCTGGATTATCATTTTAAAATTACATTCTGGCTGCTGTGTGGAGAAGAAGCTCTAGCCATTGACAGTAGTGAAAGTAATGAAAGGAGACTACATAGTGAGGGCAAACAATCAGCCAGGTAGGCTGGTGGTTTAGACTATGATGATCAAAGTGAGGTCACAGGGGTGGTTACATTGCATATATATTTATAGAAAAGACTTTTTATTACATCATCTACTCTCTGTAGACATCAGGACCTTGGCAGACAATGCCATTTGAGATCACAGGTTTTTTTTTTTTTTTAATCTCATCAACAATATTTGAAGCAAAGTTTTAACCATACTTACATTTTTGAGGTTTAAAAAAAAATATATGTGTATCAAATATTTTGATAAATAGCTAAATATACAAAGAAGAAAAGACACCAAGAATCCTAACAAGTAGAGATCACATTATGATGTCAAATCTTAGTGTGATTTTTTTTTTCTATAGATATATATGTATTTTAATTAAAATGACACTATCTATGTGGTTTGGGAATCTGTTTTGACCAACTTAATTTTTCATTGTGTACATATAACATTAAGGCATTTTAAAAATAATTCTAGTCTCAATTCTATTTAGAAATGTATAACATAGATATGCCACAATTTATTCAAGGTATTCTTTTAGTTCCGAGTCTTAAAAAGATAGGTAACTAAGTGCCTATCATAGAGTTAGTGCCCTGAGCAGTTTGCCAAATATTGGGATTCTCTAGAGTTCTATCTTTGATTCTCCTCTTCCCTAACTGTATGTGCTCCTAAGAATCCTCATTTATTTATTTTTTTAAAAGATTTTATTTATTTATTTATTTGACAGAGAGAGATCACAAGTAGACAGAGAGGCAGGCAGAGAGGGGGAAGCAGGCTCCCTGCCAAGCAGAAAGCCTGATGCGGGGCTCGATCTTAGGACCCTGAGATCATGACCTGAGCTGAAGGCAGAGGCTTTAACCCACTGAGCCACCCAGATGCCCCAAGAATCCTCATTTAGTTGCTTAGTTTAACATCAGTTGAATATACATTTAACTCCCCAGTCTGTGTTCCAAGCTGCAAGTTCCATACCCGTGTATGCCTAACGCCTCATGATTGTTTAGACTGCTTCTGCATGTGAGATGCAGGACCTGCAAGCACAATGTATTGAAAACTAACTAAAATTATCTTTCTATCATTCCTCCAAAACAGAATTCCTCATGAAATTTCCTACGTTGACTTTCAACACCATCTATCCAAACCAGAGACCTGCTATGCCTTCTAGGCACTTCTCTTTCACTCCACATTGACAGTCATTTCCATGAGTGACTGGTGAAAACCTCTTTAAACTGCCCTCAGCTCACCGTCTAAGTTGACACCTCCTTAGGCTCAGTTTCATCTTTCACCTGGACTCCTGACCTAATTTTATAACTTCTTTTTCTGCCCCCATCTTTATTTTTCCATAAAGTCAATATTGTGGCTATTTTACTCCTGTACTTTTTATTCTTCAATGATTCCTCATCATCTTTAAAATAATTTTAAACTTCTTAAGCTATCTACCTCCAAACTAGACCCAACTCTTCCCTTCCTGGGGCACTACTTCCTGCAATAATGCCAAACAAATTTGTAGTTTGCGTATATGGCATGTTGTTTAAAACTTCCCCTTTCCAGAATGCTCTTTCCCTTTCATCTGCTTGAAACTTTATCAATTCACTGAAACTACTAGGATAGTAGTTTAGATGGGATTAAACTGACCATTCACTCTATATGGGTCTTTGCCTCTTCTGTGACTCACCTCTTTTCCTCAGGCAGACAGTTAATCACCAACTTCTCTGTAATATTTCTGAATATCATATGTTGTTTAAACACAATATCCATGTACAAATGTGTGCATTCTGCTACAAAATAGCTGAATCTCTCTTCAGACTAGCTTTTTGAGGTAAAGAATCATGCATTGTTCGCATTTGTAAATGTAGTGCCAAGCAGAATTCAATATTCTTTGTAATTCAATTGCAACAAAGGATGAATGATAACTACTAAACAAGATAGACATCTATTTAAAGATTTGTCCTGAATGTACTGAATAGTTTTTCACCCCAAACTCTTGTTTGAGCCTGGTCTGGAACATCTACTTTTGCCATTGTGTTTTGTGTCAACAGTTGATTTCAGAATCTCAGGCCACTTTGTTAACTAATTTTAGTTAATCCATACCAATTGGGATCCAGATAGGAAAACACGTATCATACTAATTATTTTAACTGGGAAATTAATAGAAAAAAATAAACAGTAATTGAAGGACGGAAAGTCAGAGAGGGAAAACAGGTGTAACAAATTGTATTTGCAGCAAGTTGCTAATGTCTCTAGGGTTTTGTGAAGAAAGGACAGAGGTTGGGTTTACTGAACCTAAAACCTTACAGGAGAGCACCTAGAAGGGAGCTTAGACCTCAGGAGATGAGGCATAATCTATCTGTGACTGGTGTGTCAGAAACTTGGGCCTGGGCTTGTTTGAAACTGGGACTCCTACCTTTGACTTGGGCCACTGCCCAGATGGTCTCTGAGGGTTACCATGAGGCTGGTTTGGGGATAGTTGAAAAAAATAGTGAAAAGTAGGCAAATTGCTTGGGGTAGAGTGTAGAATCACTGTGAAGAGGACATTGATAGGAACTGTTCAACAGAAGGAGTAAGTCCTTTCAATTGCCTCTTCCTTCAAGTCTTTCTGTAGGGGCCTGTGTTAGCAAAATCCAGTCGGGAATTATCTGACAAAGGAGAAATATCATTTGCAGAATCCCAGCCTCCATACTTCAAGAGGGGTATGGAAGCGGGGATATGGAGGCAAAAGAACAGTTGAATAGCCAATACACAAATCTTAAATGAATATTGTCATTAATTTGAAGGCTTGTACGTATCAAGTCACAGAATAAAGGGACCCATGAATCAGGTCCCCTGAACACAGGCTTCACGCTATGATGTGAGCGATATCTGGAGTTCTGTCAATCTGCAGGTAACAAGCAAGACTGAATCATATCCTGGTCAATCATTTATCATTCCCAGATGCAAAGCCTAATTCTTTGGAATATTTTCATTAGTAAATAATCAGTAATAATACCTGATTTTTTTTCCTGTAGCCAAAGACATGTTTCACTGAATGCTTTAATAGGCTAAACCAATTATGAATGAAATTATGCCCATGCCGATATCGCAATTCAACATGAATTGCGGTATTTCAATGGGGGCATTGTTGCAGTAGCAAAAAAGCTTCGTGAGTGCGTATGGTACAACTGCACTTTTCGCTGTTGGTGTGCCCTGTGTCCAGCGCAGTGCCAGACATCACATGGGCCCCAACATATTTTTGTTTGAAGAAATGACATCACTTAGTTCTTCAGATCTTATCCTGAGACGCATTTAACATTTTCATTAACTGGAACACCAGGATACTATATAAAGAGTCAGTGACTTCAAGGTATTAAACTTATTTCCAAAGTTTCTAGCTCTCATCTGGAAATGCATTGCTTCTGAGAATCTGCTTTCACAAGACAGAGGCAAATTTTAGGTAATGCCTCACATACAATATAAATTCAATATGAATGATTTAATGTTGATTATAAAGCCTTAGTGTTTTTAGGTTCCTACATTTTCATTAACAGAACTGAAAGAATATACTGCAGGCTGATCTGGTTCTTTCAATTATTCACTGTTTATCTAATTAAAATACATTTTAAAATGTGTTATAAATCATAATGCTCACTGTGGTCAGACAGAGTACAATGTATTAAAGATTTAAAATACTCTTGAGACCAACTATATTAAACGTAGCAGTGCGAACAGAAGCACATATAGATATTACATATTTTCATATTAGCTTTAAAAACAATGTATTCAAAAAATAAAAACAATACTCAAATAAAATGTTTAATAATTGCTAGTATTTATAAAATCTTCAAAATAAAATGATATAAGTTCTTTATCATTATACACTAGATATAGTATTATATATTAAAACTTTATTTTTATGTTTACATCATATCACTTCTAAAATATATCTTTACATAAATATCCATCCATCTATCCCTATCTATCTGATTTGTTAGTATTGTAGCTGATGGTTAGTTCTTTATGTCAACATTGAGGCATGGATGCCCACATTAAACATTGTAGATTGTGTTCTCCAAAGTGATTAGACATCCCCCAAACCAGTAAAGGCCTGAATAGAATAAAAGGCAGAGGAAAGGGAAGTTCATCCCTATTTTCCTGCCTCACTGGTATAGCGAGGACATCTCATTTAATCTGTCGCTCTCCATGAGCTCCCATGGTTCGCAGGCCCTTTGACTGAGAACTGAATCTCCTGGGACTCCAGTTTGCAGACAGTAGATTGTGGGAATTCTCAACCTCTGTCAGCACATGAATCAATTCCTCATAATGATGCTTCATCTGTATATATTCTATTGGTTCTATTTCTCTGAAAAACCCTGGCTAATACCATAGCCAGTCAAGAACTATTGTATTCTACCCATGGTGTAATACATAGGACCATGAAGAGAAATAAGACCATCTTTATCCTCAAGGAACTTGCAGTTTTTTAAATTTTTTTCTTTTTTTTAAGTTATTAGCATCTCAATTTTTTGCAGCAGGTTATAAATATTTTGGAATGGTGATAGTGTCAATAGCAATAATAAATATTTGAGGCAATAGCAATAATACTTTGATATTTCATAAGACTATATTTTAATGCTTTTGCATCCATTTCCTGATTTCTTATTTGGATCTACTAACTAATGTAAGATGTAGAAAGATTGGATATGACTTTCTTTTACCTATGACAAAAATGAAGTCAGTGATAGTTCATAAATAATATTTTTCATATATTTTAATCATTTTATGTTTACTTAAGTTTAAAGGTTAGGTTAAAATCTCTTTGCTACAATTAAATTGCATTGTCCCGATACTATGAAAAACTGTAGTTTTCTGGAATTCGAAATAAAAGTGTGGTTTTCCTTTTGCCTAGGAGATGTAAATTGAGGTTTCTAAGCATAAAAGCCAATGTGAAACTTTGTTTATTCTTCTACATTCCTTCAAAGATCTAATTTATGTGTTTCTTTCTGCGATTCACTATTCCCAAAGCAGAATGTATTGCTTTCTTATCTCTGCAACAGTGGCAAAATTCTTCATTCTGCCGTAGAAAAGGTATCCCACAGAAACACTTCCCAGATCTTCTCAGACATATGTGGAACTTATTTGGACACTCAAAGAATAGAGACTCTGAAATGTTTATGCGTGCGAAGACCCTAAGGTTATACTTGTCCATGTCTATATAAACTCACTCATGTATGTTCGGAATTCAGGATCACACTGGGGATCCTGGGTCCCGTTATGTGTGTCTCGCTATGAAGGAGCAATGGCGGAAGAGGAAAAAGAAATGCCTTTATTGACCCAGGCAAGCATGTGACAAGCTCTGAATGTAGGCCTCTTCTAGTAAACTCAGGTGATGCTCAGGCAGATCACCTTGAAAGAACACCCGGAATTAAAGCTTCCGCTTCCTCTGTTCACACCCACAGCTTCAACCTAAGAGTACAAGGAAATGCCCATTCCAAGTATGCCTAAGAGAGCAACGGGAAAGCCATGAAAGGAAGGCAGCATTAGGCCAAAGGAAATCAGACTCAATGTGTATTTGTGAGGCCATAGCTAATTCTGCAAGGTGCTATGAAGCTGGGAAGGTTCTTTATAACTATCCCAAGCTGAGGCAAGAAGACAAGGCCTTCATATTTTCGTATCAGCCAGTTGATGGAGTTCAGCACATGCAACCCCAAAATAAGGCATGTTGGTATATAGAATAGTTTTGTTGGGTCTGTTATCAAAGGAACGAGACTGAGACAAAGTGAAAGTTATGCAAAGCTTTATTTTAAGCCAAGCATTTGAAGTCAGACTGACCGGCCAGGGCTGCATCCAAAGAGAGCGACCCCCACCTTAGTCTTACAGGTTAGTTTTATAGGGCGCAACCACAGACCTCTACATATGTGGCTTTGGCTGATTGGATGTCTCCTACCTATGTGTTTTAGTAATGGTTACCCGGAACCGATACTAGTAACTGCTGAGGCGTTTATTAAACAACAAAATGGTCTTGTTTTAGGTATGTGTTTTAGCAACGGTTACCCAGAACAGGTATCAGTAACTGCTGAGGCATTTATTAAACAACAAAATGGCTACCTAGGCAATATGGAGTCACTATGGCTAAGTAGGCCCAGGCAGGCCCTAGGGGTTTAACAGGTTTTAACGTGGAATCGACCCCAACAGTTTAAGCTGAGGGAGTCTGAGAAAATGGCAAAAGCAGGAAGGCCCCTCTGATGTCCCTCCACACTTGCCATTTTTCCCTGAAAGCAGGAGAGAAATCGCCAATGTGAAAAGTATCTTCCCTGTGCCAAGAGAAAGGAAGAAATTCTTATTTCTAGAGACAAGGAATTCGGGACAGAGAATCCATATAAATAAACCTTGTTAAACTAACCATACCTTCTTAGTTACTTCCTCACTGTTTAGGATCCCTGATCCAACCCGTGTGTCTTGTCAGTTCTTCCCAAATTGATTGTTTCTTTGTCTAAAAGATATAAAACCTTCCTGCTCTGATCATGTCTTCAGGTTTTCATTCCCTTGTGAAAGCTACCATGTAATGTAAAAATTCCATGAAATCTGTATGCTTTTCTCTTATAAATCGGTCTGTGTTCATGTGACATTCAGACCCAGCCAGGGACCCTCAGGGAGTTGAGGAAAACTTTTTTTCTCTCCTCCACAGTCAGTGACTATGGACAGAGCCCTGGAAAGAGGTGTAACCTTGGGGAGACATTTCCCTGTGGCCAGGGACAAGTTGCAGTGAGAGGCTCAGGTGTGAATATTCAGCTGCTATTTTTAGCACCAAGTGAAATTGATGCATTGGCCCTGAAGGGGGCATCCAGGCGGATCATCACATTATTCATGACAATCATCTCTCAAAGGTTAAATGTTTCCCATTAATACTAAGTTTATTTATAGACATGTTAGTTTCCTGTCACTGTTATTAATACAAATATTTCTTCCATGATGTTTCCTAAAAGATGTTCTAATGGAGGAAAACTATTGAATTTTGCCTAACAGTTATGTAACTTACCCCTTTATTGAATTCCTTTTTTAATTTTATCATCTTAGGTTCCACAAGTATATGATTATCCATATGTGCATCTAATCTACCCCTGACTTAAAATAGCAATTTGTTCCTGGAAAAACACATCTAGGTCAATTACATCATTAGAACATTAAGTATACGTGACATTATGGGTATACAATTTCTTCAGTAGTTAACAAACAAACAAATCACGTGATAGTCCATGTAATTGAAATTTTTATGCAAAAAAATACAAAAGAAGCAGCAAAATAAATCAATATTAGCAAAGCAAATGATGCATGAAATTGCAACTACTCTCCACTGACAAAACTAGAGGAGGCTGGAGAAGACCCAAATGCTATGGTGTCAGCTACTCACCTGAGAAGGTAACTGCCTCCTGGCTGATCTCCTTTCTGTGCTCACTGCTCCCAAGCCATGGGAAATCTGAATGAGCTCAATCTTAGAAAGAAATGCCTCCCAGCAGTAAAAGAAAATATGGAAAGTAATCCTCTATGATGTCAAATTCTTGTAAGTCAAATGGGCAGATTATATCTGTTGTGATAGATTATATCTATTGTGATAATGTTTTTCATGCTTCCCTTTTTTTATAATATTATAAATTGAGTCAGAGAATTGGCTGACACTTCTATAATGTTGGATAATAATAACAGTCATCACCTTGTCCTGTTCCTTCTGCTACTGAGAGGTTTATGTGTTTCAACATTAATTATGATCACAGATTTTTCTCTCTCACACTTGTATTATGCCTCTTTTTATCTATGAATATACAGATGAAATAGAGAGTACGGTATATACATATATGTATATACATACCATATATGTATATATGTACCATATATATGTACATATGTATGTATGTACCATATATATATGTATATACTGTATTCTCTATTTCATCTGTATATTCATGCATAAAAAGAGAAATAATATATGTGTGTGTATCTATATATATACATACACATACACACAGTTACAGAAAAGTTATATTAGAGTATCTAGTTTCTCACTGTGTTCCAAACTAATTGGTATGCTTAGAATTTTGTGGTTTTTTTTCTTTCTGTGCTGATTACTACAGATGCCATTATTTATTGTACTACTTCTTTTTGTTGTCTAATTGTTTCTCCTGAGAATTTTTCTCAAGAACCGATGAGTACATCTAATTCATTCAGTTTTGCATATTCGAATATATCTTCTGTTACTTTTCACGTTGGATGGGATTTTAACTGAAAATAAAAATCTGTGTAATTTTTCTCCTCCTGAGATTTAAAAAATTTGCTCCACTATGTTCTGTCATTGACTGCTGACCTGGAGAAATCTCAATCAAGCCTGATCTTTCCCTTTTCAAGTGTTTCCCCATCTGTGTGTATTTTTTGGTCTGGTTGCTCAGAGAATTCTTTACTGATGATTTCTAGCAAATTAAAAAAAAAATCTATGCTCATATTAATCTACCGGAATCATGTTTCCCAGGAGTCAGTCTCTTCTTTCAATCTGTATATTCAAGTCTTTCTTCATTCAAATCACGTTTCCTTTAATGATAATTTTTCTTTTTCTGTGTATATGTTTAAGTTTTATTGGTTCTGTTCTCTTCTTCAAAATAGCAGTAATGCCAATGCAAAATCAATTTCTCCTTTCATATTTATTGCTCATGTTCTAATTTTCACTTCTCTATCTTTTTTACCTCACTTTTTTTTTTTTTTCCCGCTTTTCTCTGCCACTGTAACATATTTCTGATTGGATTATCAGTGAAGTTCTTTCCTTTTCTTTTTTATTTATTTTTCCATTATAGTACAATCCTCAGTTCCAGAAAATTTTTCTTTTTTCTTTTTCTCTTTCTTTTCTTTTTCCTTTCCTTTCCTTTCCTTTTCTTTTCTTTTCTCTTCTTTTCTTCTCCTTCCTTCTTTCTTCCTCTTTCTTTCTCTCTCTCTCTCTCCTTCTTTTGTACCTCCCTTCCTCTTTATTTGGCATTCATTTCTTAAGCTCTAGAAGCTTAAAATTGATCTCTTACTGATTTTATATCATCTCTTCCTGGAGCAGATCTGTTCTGAGGCCTTTAAATACTGAGATTATACTGCATTTAGATTCTCAAGTTTCATAAGCAATATTTTTTTTCTTGAAAGTTTTCACATTTTTAACAGTGTCATCTTACTGGCTTGGGGTTATTTCTGTGAAAACCATTATCACACTCCTTTTTACCCTTTAAGGGTGCAGTGCTTTTATATAATTTCCAAAGTAGTTTTTTCTTTATGACTACACATAATTGAATGGGGAGACCTCATCCTGGACCAACCATTTTCCAGGTATGTGATGGAGTAAAATCAGAAGACAGATAAAGGGCTTCAGGCACCTAGAGCAGAGGAAGTTGGTGCCACATTCTACTATTAGAGAATTCTCTTTGGCAACTTTACTTTTAGGTATTACTTTGTGCAGTCTAACAGGTATTGACCCTAAATTTAGAAACACTCAACAGCATATCATGGAAAAATTTGAGTATTTGTAGCATTTTATTTTTCGTACATCCTTAGGTGACAAAGGCACCTACAGATGTCTTTCCACTTACATTTTTCCTCTGTCTTGGGTTACATTTAAACTATTTTGTGCAAAGATGGCATATCTGAGATTTTTTTCTTTTTTTGAATCCTCAGTTCCTTCCTTCTTTCCTCTCTGGGATATCAAACCAAGAAGGTAGATTTAATTTCACATTCAGGCCACACACACCAATTTGATTGTTCCAAACACAGCATTATTTCTTTTTCCCTTCATGAAGTACCATCTGGTTGGTGGAACTTTGTGCTTTGCCTGCCAAAGAGAAAGAGAAGGAGAAGAAAGAGAGAGACTTTTTTGAAATTATATATAGAATATCAATATCAGACTGAATATTTTCCAGAGGAGAAGTTAATTTTGAGAAAACTAAAAATTCAACTGGAGTTAGAAGGGGGAAAAGGATAATAACCATTGAGAAAGAGGTGGTGGACTTGTGTTTTGTTTTGTCTTGTTTTGAATTTGTTATCAGATTTGGGACCAAAAATCTTTCAGCTAACAAATTTAGTAATTAAACTGAATTAAAAACTATAAGCACCCATATTGAGCACATTCTAACTGGATATATTAAAAATAAGACAACATGGAGGAAAAATCTTCCATATATTCATTCTAAGAGGCAAAGCATATGAAAAAAAGATCATGGTTTCTCTTGATTGCTGAAATGCTTGGTAAGAATAGTGGTGGGCATTGAGGCACCGAGGTGGTTCAGTCGGTTAGGAGTTCAACTCTTAATTTTGGCTCAGGTCATGATCTCAGGATCATGAGATCAAGCCCCACATCAGGCTCCACACTGAGAGTAGAGCCTGCTTAAGATTCTCTCTCTCCCTCTCTCTCTGCCCCTCATCACCCACAACAATTGTGCTCTCTCACTCTCTCGGAAAAAAAAAAAAAAGGAGTGAGCAATAAGTAAAAAGATTGATGTTAAAAGAAAAATTTTAAAGAAGCTTTATTTACAAAAGCAAATATTTTTGAAATTTACATGAATTTTAACTTAAGCTTATATTATATACTAGTACATATTCTAGCAAATATCCCCAAATGAATCTCTTTAAGTTGAGAAAATCTGTGGGACAGTTCTAGGTTTTAATTACTTTTTGATCACTTCATTTTGACTTAGATGTTAAAGAATTATAAAAAGCAAGCATTGCACATCTGTATTTTCTAAGTTTATTTTGTTAGCTAATTCTAAGATTTTATAATTTACCAGAAGTTGATTTAAGTCATCAGTGGTGGAGGAAGGAAGGCAGAGGCAAACAAAAGCAGAAACTTTGAGACCAAACTTTATAATACCTATAGGGTAAACATGATAGGAATGAGAGCGTTTTGGAGGTGAACCCATAAAAAGTGGAAGAAAATTCCATCCAAGAAGTTAGAATGTTTTACTAAGAGTGATGATTCAGTGCAATGATTAAGATGCTTTAGTGTAGATTATGACGTTGATACCCATTCTCTCCCATTTTCTAGCTGTGAGATCAGCAAGATACTTACATGCTCTCTGCTTTGATTTCCCCATCTGTAAATAGCTGATGATAGCAGTAACTACTGCAAAAGTCAAGTAGGACTCTTAAAAGAAATAATTCTTGAAATTATTTAAAATAATGTCTGGTACATTATTACTATTTACATATGTTTGTCATTCTTGATATTATTGTTTTTGCAATTATTAATCGTGGTACATTATACTTTACAAAATAATAAAGGAAGGAAAAATAAAGGGAAGATAACAGGAAGTTTGGAAGAATGTAGTATCAGGGAATCATGAGGAAAGTGGCATACAAAAACTCACTTAGGCATGTGGTGAGTATGACCTTGCTAACTTCAAAGTATTGGGCTTAGAATTACAAGGTAGGGATTTGGGAGAGAAGATAGCAACAGTTACTAGAAGATTAATCAAAGAAGAACCTACGTCCCAGAGCTGAAAAAAATGTAGTGTTTTTTGAGTGACTAATTCAGGGAATTATGCATGAAGAACAGTATTTGAATCTCAGTTAATCAAAAAGGGGCTTAAGTCACAGGACATATACAAAAATGAATTCCCGGGGCAAAACATTAGTAAAGATTAAAAGAAAGTCTTATTTGAGATTGTGAGACCTAACATTTTGCCTAAAACTTCTAAAATATCTGACATCAAATTGAAGATAAGGCTGGGATTTGCAAAGAAAATTGCTTCTGTGTGAATTAATCTGTCTAACCTGGCAGATCTGTCCTTCTCAAATATTCACCAGGAACTTAAACTTGTGGCAACACCTTCCAGGCTCTCTGGCTTCTGGTTGGGGTCCACAAAAGGGATATATTAGAAGAACACTAGAGGCAAGGATCCAATTGGTCAGATTATTTATTCCTTTATGTCTCTCCCTGTGGCAGTGGCCCAAGATGTCTGCTTCCCTTTGGATGGTTTGGTCAAGTCCTTCCATGCTAGGGATTGTTACAGAACTCCACTGTCACTGACCTTGTGTGTTGCTCTATGCCTCCCAGGTTTCCTACACAATTCTTATCCTGTTGTAATCAGTCTCTTCATGTAACCTCAGTGTTCCATCTGATTCCTGATTAAGACTCTGAGAGATTCAAAGCATTCTTTGTATGTCCGCAAGTATACATATTTGTCAGAGGTTATATTCATAAATAACAGGTCAAGCTCATTATTTTTCCTTTCTTCCTTCTTCCCTTCCTCTCCCTTCCCTTCCTTCTTTTTCCCCATCCTCCTTTTTTTCCCCCCACCATTTTCCCATTCTTTCTCCTCCTCCCCTCCTTCCTTCCTTCATGCTTTCCTCCCTCCCTCTCTTCTATTTCACTCAAAAGCATTTATACAGCAATGACTAGATGCTAGATATTGCTCCAAGAGGGTAGTAAGATAGCAAGAGGGTAATAAACACCATTTCTGCTGCCATGGATTTTACATTTGGGGGCAGAAAAACAGAAAATAACCATGTAATTGTATAGCACATTAGGCCTACTACATTAGTACCTACTTTGGAGGAAAAAGAAAAAGGGAGGTAGGTAGTATAATAGGCAATGTTCAGGGTGCATGGTGGGTTAGGCTATTTCATAAAGTCGTCAGAAAAAGCTACTTTGGAAAAGTCACATGGGAGTATGGGATGAATGGTGTGAAGCTAAGTGAGGAGCTTTGAAGTCACACAGATTTCCCGAGAGAAGAGCATGCCAGGCAAAGGCAAAAGCAACAGAGAAATCCCTGACTCTTGGTCAAAGAGTAGGTGATTCGCTTTATTGTCTTAATTTATAGCCAAGGTAGATGAACTTTGTATTAATCTGATGAAATGCAGAAATCAGAATTTCTCTAGGAAGAAATAAGATAAAACTATTCAGTAAAATATTTGCTGTTTTATTCTCTAGAGTATTTATTTTCTAACTATACTGATCCAGATAAAATGACATGGAAATAACTTATATGACAGTGGGAATTTATTTTGTGGTTTAAACTTATTTGGACTTTTTTCAGTTTAACCTTTTTTAAAGTTTTCAACTTTGAAATATTTAGATTCTCTCCTGGCTAGCTGTAAAAAAAAAAAAAAATCAATCTTAACATCATTAAAAGTCAAAATAAGTAGTCTTAAGAACATTTTCTAATTTAATGACATATTTAGAAATGTCAATGGCATAGGTATCTTTACATGTTATAATATTTTACAACAATCTCTTCCCTAAATTATAGCAGTCCACTAGAAATTTGAGAGTATTCAAATAAGTGTAGTAATTTATTCCATGTTTAATCATTTAGATTGATATATCTTATACAAATATACATAAAATTATATAAGCTTTATTATTCAGCTTTCCAGAATTTAGTTAGATCAGTTGCCCCAGACACCTCTACCAAAATGTTTTCTATTCATTCTTTGAGAAAATTTCCCAACTTTAGTCTTATATGTGATACCTGTCAAATAAGAATATAAACAGGTAAGGTTATATTTCCATATTGAAAATATAATTATGACATTTATTAACATTAGAATTGAAATTTTTTTAACATGAAGAACTTTCATCCAACTTAATTGCCATCACAAGAGATGTGCTAACTTTAGGCCAAATTAACTTCAGATCCAGATGAAGTCAAATTGATACACAGAATTACTCTGAATTCCTCTGAGAGCATCCCTAATAGTGTGGGCGAGCTTCCATATAGTTTAAACATGCTGTACTGAAAGGATAATTCCCTTTAGATATAAGGAAAATAGATACAATCTGTTATATTCTACAACTTTAAGGACATTTGCTGAAAAATTTTCATTTCTAAATTGTACACAATTCCTCAGTTGAGACTTCAATATTTCTCATGAAAGACAATTGCTATAGGGAATATCACCACTAATAGTATCACTCAATTTCAATTCTTTTATTAAATTGAAATATATTATTTTGCTATTAAAAGGGAAATTAATGATTCATAAAGTTAAGAAAAAAGAGAAGGTAAAAAGGATTCTTGATCATACTACTTATAATTGTAGAGTGTTTTTGAACTGCTAGTTATTAAAAGTATGGAATTAGCATTTTTATGTTATAACAAATGTTACAATATAACTAATAAAGAAATGCTACATGGGGTATGCTTTCTGAGATAATTTTGATAAGATACCTAGTATCGCACTATTCAGTTCTAATAAAGAATAAATTTGAGTAACAGTATCTTAACTAATAAGAAAATCATTGGGAAATAGCATTGGTTATTTTTGTATCCTTTTTTTCTTTTTTACCTGGGACCCAATTTGACAAAGTGAGTATAAGGGGCCATGTATCTCTCAAAGTGGACTGTTCACTGTATCTGCCAATCTCTGCACACTTCACAAACCACAGCCCCATCCATGTTTACCTACCACTGCATTATAATTTTACATTAATACTCACTGAGGAGACACAGAAATCCGCAGTTTTTAAGAACAGATTTCTAAGAAGGCACCTGGGTGGCTCAGTTGGTTAAGCTTCCAATTCATGATTTCCACTCAGGTCATGATCTCAAGGTCCTGGGATGGAGCCCCTCATCCAGCCCTTGTTAGGCAGGGAGTCTGCTTGAGGCTTCCCTCCCTGCCCCCTGCACCACCCCCGACTGACACTCACTCTCTTTTACTCTCTCCTTTCTTTAAAATAAATAAATCTTTTGGATTGCCTGGGTGGCTCAGTCAGTTAAGTGTCTGCCTTAGGCTTAGGTCATGGTCCCAGGGTCCTGGGATCAAGCCTCGCATCATGCTCTCTGCTAAGTGGGGAGCCTGCTTCTCCCTCTCCCTCTGTCTACCACTCTGCCTACTTGTGCTCTCTCTCTGTCAAATAAATAAATAAAATTAAAAAAAATATATTTTTAAAAGAAATAATAGATTTCTGGGGCACCTGGGTGGCTCAGTGGGTTAAGACTCTGCCTTCGGCTCAGGTCATGATCTCAGGGTCCTGGGCTGGAGCCCCACATTGGGCTCTCTGCTCAGCAGGGAGCCTACTTCTCCCTCTCTCTCTACCTGCCTCTCTGTCTACTTATGATCTCTCTCTCCTTGTCAAATAAATAAATAAAATCTTAAAAAAAGAATGGAGAAGGGAGTTGAGGGAAATTGGAAGGGGAGGTGAACCATGAGAGACTATGGACTCTGAAAAACAACCTGAAGGTTTTGAAGGGGCGGGGGGTGGGAGGTTGGGGGAGCCAGGTGGTGGGTGTTAAGGAGGGCACGTATTTCAAGGGAGCACTGGGTGTGGTGCAAAAACAATGAATACTGTTAAGCTGAAAAGAAATTAAAAAAATGAGATTTTTAAAAAGAAGAATGGATTTCTAAGTTAATAATGGGTAAATGAATACAAAATTACAAAATAAGGCTATGCTCTCTCAATCTAGTTGTGAACATATTCTACTTTTATTACAAACGTTTTTATTTTCTAATGTTTCTATATGTACTTACATTAAGGTCATAAACTACTGGGGTATTAGGATCCTGTTGTCTAAATGATGTTTTCTTAACATTGACCTTGGTGTCCTAACATCTTTCACTAGAGAAATGCCAATTAATTTGGCACTGTGAACGTAATTTTTTGTTGTTGTTGTTTTAGTGGTGATAGTTGTCATCGTTTTGTGTATATGCTTTTATGTTGTTTTTATCACATAAGAGTTCATGCATTTAACAATGGAAAAATCATTTAATTAAAAAATTTTTATTACTAGCTTTATTGAGATATATTTATTTTTCTTCTTTCTTTGTGCCTTTTATTACTGCTCCTCAGAGACAACTGCTTTTAATTTTGTCTCTTAATATTTTCTGGGAGAAATCTTCATATATTTCTAAATGATTGTCTGAGATTATTTAAGTTTTTTATTTTATTTTATTTTTTTAAGATTTTATTTATTTATTTGACAGAGAGAGATCACAAGTAGGCAGAAAGGCAGGCAGAGAGGGTGTGTGGGGGAGCAGAGAGCCTGATGTGGGCTTCAGTCCCTAGACCCAGAGATCATGACCTGAGCAGAAGACAGAGGCTTAACTCACTGAGCCACCCAGGCACCCTAAGTTTTTTATTTTAATGCCAATTAGTTAACATAGAGTCTTATATTAGTCTGAGGTATACAATATAGAGATTCAACAATTCCATATATCACTTGCTACTCATCATAACAAGTGCACCCAATTCCCCTCTGGTAACTACCAGTTTATTCTCTATAGTTAAGAATTTGTTTCTTGGGGCTCCTGGGTGGCTCAGTCCATTAAGCATCTGACTATTGATTTCCACTCAGATCATGATCTCAGGGTCCTGGGATGCAGCTCTGTGTCAGGATCCCTGCTCGGTGGAGAGTCTGCTTCTCCCTCTCCCTTTACCCCTCCTCCCCCAACTTGTGTAGGTGCTCTCTCTCTCAAATAAATAAATAAATAAATAAAATCTTTTTTTTTTTTTTTTTTGACAGAGACAAAGGACAGTTTATTATTCTTAACAATAACAGATTCCAGAGTATCAGCATTTTTTTTCATTTTGTTTTATTTCTTTTCAGTGTTCCAAAATTCATTGTTTATACCCCATACCTAGTGCTCCATGCAATACATGCCCTCCATAATACCCACCACCAGGCTCACCCAACCCTTCACACCCTTCCCCACCAAAACCCTCAGTTTGTTTCTCAGAGTTTACAGTCTCTCATGGTTTGTCTCCCCCTCTGATTTCCCCCAATTCACTTCTCCTCTCTATCTCCCTACATCTTCTGTGTTATTCCTTATGCTCCACAAGTAAGTGAAACCATATGATAATTTACTCTCTCTGCTTGACTTATTTCACTCAGCATAATCTCTTCCAGTCCCTTTCATGTTGATGCAAAAGTTGGGTATTCATCCTTTCTGATGGAGGCACAATATTCCATTGTATATATGGACCATATCTTCTTTATCCATTTGTCTGTGGAAGGGCATCTTGGCTTTTTCCACAGTTTGGCAACTGTGGCCATTGCTTTTATAAACAATGGGGTACAGATGGCCCTTCTTTTCACTACATCTGTATGTTTGGAGTAAATACCCAGTAGTGCAATTGCAGGGTCATAGGGTAGCTTAATTTTTAATTTTTTGAGGAATCTGCACACCGTTTTCCAAAGTGGCTGCACCAACTTGCATTCCCACCAACAGTGTAAGAGGGTTCCCCTTTCTCCACATTCTCTCCAACACATGTTTTTACTGTCTTGTTAATTTTAGGCATTCTAACTGGTGTAAGGTGGTATCTCAATGTGGTTTTGATTTGAATCTCCCTGATGGCTAATGATGATGAACATTTTTTCATGTGTCTGTTAGCCATTTGTATGTCTTCTCTGGAGAAGTGTCTGTTCGTGTCTTCTGCCTATTTTTTGACATGATTTTCTGTTTTGTGTGTGTTGAGTTTGAGGAGTTGTTTATAGATCTTGGATATCAGCCCTTTGTCTGTAGTGTCATTTGCGAATATCTTCTTCCATTCCGTGGGTTACCTCTTTGTTTTGTTGACTGTTTCCTTTGCTGTGCAGAAGCTTTTGATCTTGATGAAGTCCCAAAAAGTTCATTTTCGCTTTTGTTTCCTTTATCTTTGGAGACATATCTTGAAAGAAGTTGCTGTGGCTGTTGTTGAAGTGGTTACTGCCTATGTTCCCCTCTAGGATTTTGATAGATTCCTGCCTCACGTTGAGGTCTTTTATCCATTTTGAGTTTATCTTTGTGTAGGGTGCAAGAGAATTGTCAAGTTTCATTCTTCTACAAATAGCTGTCCAATTTTCCCAGCAGCATTTATTGAAGAGACTCTTTTTTCCACTGTGTATTTTTTCCTGTTTTGTCGAAGATTATTTGACTATAGAGCTGAGGGTCCATATCTGGGCTCTCTACTCTGTTCCACTGGTCTATGTGTCTGTTTTTGTGCCAGTACCATGCTGTCTTGGTAATCACAGCTTTGTAGTAAAGCTTGAAGTCAGGCAACATGATGCCCTCAGTTTTGCTTTATTTTCAACATTTCCGTAGCAACTCGGGGTCTCTTCTAGTTCCATATAAATTTTAGGATTGTTTGTTCCAGCTCTTTGAAAGATGCTGGTGGAATTTTGATTGGGATAGCATTGAAAGTATAGATTGCTCTAGATTGTATAAAAAGGTTAACACTGTTTAATCTTCTGATCCATGAGCATGGAATGCTCTTCCATCTTTTTGTGTCTTCTTCAGTTTCTTTCATGGCTGAAAGAAACTCGTAGTTCCTCGAGTACAGATCCTTTACCTCTTTGGTTAGGTTTATTCCCAGGTATCTTATGGTTCTTGGTGCTATAGTAAATGGAATTGATTCTCTAATTTCCTTTTCTGTGTTTTCATTGTTAGTGTATAAGAAAGCAACTGATTTCTGTACATTGATTTTGTATCCTGCCATATTACTGAATTGCTGTGTGAGTTCTAGTAGTTTGGGGGTGGAGTCTTTTGGGTTTTCCATATAAAGTATCATGTCATCTGTGAAGGGAGAGAGTTTGACTTCTTCATTGCCAATTTGAATACCTTTTATTTCTTTTTGTTGTCTGATACCTGTTGCTAGGACTTCTAGTACTATGTTGAACAACAGTGGCCAGAGTGGTCATCCTTGTCATGTTCCTGATCTCAAAGGAAAGGATGTCAGCTTTTCTCCATTGAGGATGATATTTGCTGTGGGTTTTTCATAGATAGATTTTATGAAGTTCAGAAATGTTCCCTCTATCCCTATACTTTGAAGCATTTTAATCAGGAACAGATGCTGGATTTTGTCAAATGCTCTTTCTGCATCAATTGAAAGGACCATGTGCTTCTTCTCTCTTCTCTTATTGATTTGTTCTATCACATTGATTTGCGAATAACAAAATCTTTTAAAAAAGAGAGTCTGTTATATGGTTGTCTCTCTCTATATCTCTCTTTTTTCCCCTTTGCTCATTTGTTTTGTTTCTTAAATTCCACACAAATGAAATCATATACGATATTTGTCTTTCTCTTAGTTCGCTTAGCATTATACTGTCTAGTTTCCCCCATATCATGCAAATGGCAGGATTTCATTATTTTTTTATGCTTATATTCCATCTTACATAGATACCACATTTTTTAAAAAGATTTTATTTATTTATTTATTTGACAGACGGATCACAAGTAGGCAGAGAGGAAGCAGAGGGAGAGAGAGAGGGAAGCAGGCTCCCTGCTGAGCAGAGAGCCCAATGTGGGGCTCAATCCCAGGACCCTGGGATCATGACCTGAGCCGAAGGCAGAGGCTTAACCCACTGAGCCACCCAGGTGCCCCTATAGATACCACATCTTTTGCCACTCATCAGTTGGTAGACACTGGGCTGCTTCCATATCTTGGCTATTATAAATAATGCTGCTATAAACATTGGGGTCCATGTATACCTTTGAATTAGTGTTTTTGTATTCTTTGGGTAAATGCCTATTAGTAGGATTGCTGGATCTTAGGGTGGTTCTATTGTTAACTTTCTGAGGAAACTTCATGGTGTTTTTCACAGTGGCTGTGCCAGTTTGCATTCCCAACAGTTCAAGAAGTTTCCTTCCCCCCCCCATCCTCACCAACACCTGTTGTTTCTTGAGTTTTTGATTTTTAGCCATTCTGACAGGTGTAAGGTAATATCTCATTGTGGTTTGCTTTTCATTTCCCAGATGATAAGTGAAGTTGAGCATCTTTCCATGTGTCTATTTGCCATTTGGGTGTCTTCTTTGAAGAAACGTGTGTTCATGTCTTCTGCCTATTTTTTAATTAAACTATTTGGTTTTGGAGTATTGAACTTTCTAAGTTCTTTTCTATATTTTGGATAGCAACCCTTTATCAGATTGTAATTTGCAAATATCTTCTCATATTCCATAGGTTGCCTTTTAGTTTGTTGATTGTTTCCTTTGCTGTGCAGAAGCTTTTTATTCTGATGAAATCCCAATAGTTTATTTTTGCTTTGGTTTCCCTTGTCTCAGGAGACTTATCTAAAAAGAAGTTGCTACAGCTCATGTCAGAGAAGGTACTGCCTGTGTTCTCCTCTAGGATTTTTACAGTTCAGGTCTCACATTTTGGTCTTAATCCATTTTGAATTTAATTTTTTGCGTATGGTGTAAGAAAGAAAGTGGTCCAGTTTCATTCTTTTCATGTAGCTGTCCAGTTTTCCCTACACCATTTGTTGAAGAGACTGTCTTTCTCTCATTGGATATTCTTTCCTGCTTTGTCGAATATTAGTTGACCATGTAATTGTGGGTTTTCTTCTGGGTTTTCTATTCTGTTCTATTAATCTATGTGTCTGTTTTTGTTGTCAATACCATATGGTTTTGATTACTACAGCCTTATAATATAACTTGAAGTTCAGGATTATGATGTGTCTAGCTTTGCTTTTCTTTTTCAAGATTACTTGGGCTATTTGGGATCTTTTGTGAATCCATACAAATTTTAGAATTGTTTGTTCTAGTTTTGTGAAAAATGTTGTTGGTGTTTTGGTGGGGACTGCATCAAATGTGTAGATTGCTTTGGGTAGTATAGAGATTTTTTAATAATATTTATCAGTCTGTGAGCATGGAATGTCTTTCCATTTCTTTGTGTTATATTTATTTCTTTCATTGGTGTTTTATAGTTTTCAGAGTATAGGTCTTTCACCTCTTTGGTTAGATTTGTTCCCAGTTATCTTATTATTTTTGGTGCAATTGTAAATGGGATTGATTCCTTAATTTCTCTTTCTGCTGCTTCATTATTGGTGTATAGAAATGCAACAGATTGCTCTACACTGATTTTGTATCCTACAACTCTACTGAATTTGTTTATCAGTTCTAGCAGTTTTTTGATGGAGTCTTTTGGGTTTTCTCTATGTAGTATGTCATATGCAAATAGTGAAAGTTTTACTTCTTCCTTGATGATTTGGATGCTTTTTATTTCTTTTTGTTGTTTGATTCCTGTGACCAGTACTTTTAGTACTATGTTGAATAAAAGTGTGTGAGTGGACAACCCTGTCTTGTTCCTGACCTTAGGAGAAAGGCTCTCCATTTTTCCCCATTAAGGATGTTGTTAGCTATGGGTTCTTCTTTATTATGTTGAGATGTGTTCCCTCTAATCGTACTTTTTTGAGGATTTTTATCATAAATCGATGTTGTACTTTGTCAAATGCTTTGTCTCTGTCTATTGAGATGATCCTGTAGTTCTTATCCTTTCTCTTGTTAATGTGTTGTATTATGTTGGTTGATTTGCAAATATTGAAGCTCCCTTGCAACCCAGGAATAAATTCCACCTGATTGTGGTGAATTTTTTTAATGTATTATTGGATTCAGTTTGTATTCAGTATTTTGCTGACTTTTTTTTGCATCTATAGTCATCAGATATATTGGCCTATAGTTCCCTTTTTTTTTTTTTTTGTGGTGTCTTTATCTGGTTTTGGTATCAGGATAATGCTGGCCTCACAGAATGAATTTGAAAGTTTTCCTTCCTTTTCTATTTTTTTGAATAGTTTGAGAAGAATAAGTATTAATCTTTAATAAGCGGTAGAATTCACCTCTGCAGCCATCTGGTATTGGACTTTTGTTTGCTAGGAGTTTTTTGATTACTGATTCAATTTCTTTGCTGGTAATTGGTCTGGTCAAATTTCTATTTCTTCCTTTTTCAGTTTTGGTAGTTTATATGTTTCTAGGAATTTATCCATTTCTTCTAGGTTGTACAATTTGTTGGCATATAGTTTTTCATAATATTCTTTTGTTATTATTTCTTCTCTCTCATTTGTGATTTTATTTATTTGAGTCCTGTCTCTTTTTTTCTTGGTAAG
This sequence comes from Enhydra lutris kenyoni, assembly GCF_002288905.1. Classification (NCBI taxonomy): domain Eukaryota; kingdom Metazoa; phylum Chordata; class Mammalia; order Carnivora; family Mustelidae; genus Enhydra; species Enhydra lutris. The sequence goes on along the minus strand of NW_019154099.1, from coordinate 26,250,375 downwards.
TCTAGCTAGAGGTTTATCAATTTTATTGATTTTTTTTTTCAAAGATCCAACTCTTGGTTTCATTAATCTGTTCTATTGCTCTTTTAGTTTCTTCATCATTTATTTCTGTTCTAATCTTTATTATTTCCTTCCTTCTGTTAGTTTGGAGTTTCATTTGTTGTTGTTTTTCTGGCTTCTTGAGGTGAAATGTTAGGTTGCATCTTTGTTTCTTGCTTCTTAAGTTAGGCCTGTATTGCTATAAACTTCCCTCTTAGAAACACTTTTGCTACACCCAAAGACTTTGGACCATTGTGTTTTCATTTTCATTCATTTCCATGTACTTTTTTATTCCTATTTTTATATACTTAAGCATGTTCTTTAATATCCATGTATTTGTGTTTTTTCTAGATTTTTTTTTTTTCTTCTGGTTGACAAGTTTCATAGTTTTGTGGTCAGAAAAGATGCATGATATGACTTTGACCTTTGGAATTTTTGAGTCTTGTTTTATGACCCAATATATGATCTATTCTGGAGAATTTTCCATGTGCCCTGGAAAAGCATGTGTATTCTGCTGTGTTAGGATGGAATGTTCTGAATATATTTATTAAATCCATTTGGTCCAGTGTGTCATTCAAACCCATTGTTTACTTGTTGATTTTCTGTTGAAATGCTCAGTTGATATAAGTGGGGTGTTTCAGTCCCCTACTATTATTGTATCATTATTGATTAGTTCCTTTATGTATATTACTGTTTTGTGTATTTGATCCTCCCGTGTTAGATGCATAAATATTTACAGTTTTTATGTCTTGTTGGATAGTCCCCTTTATTATTATTTAGTGTCCTTCTTTGTCTCTAGTTACAGTCTTTTCCTTAAAGTCCATTTTGTCTGATGTAAGTAGTGCTACTCCAGCTTTTTTTTTTTTTTTGGACACCCATTTTCATGATAGGTGTTTCTCCAGCTACTCACTTTTCAATCTGCAGGTGTCTTTAGCTTTAAAATGAATTTCTTGAAAGTGGCATATAGGTAATTTTGTTTCTTTACCCATTCTAACTGTGTCTTTTGATTAGCATGTTTAATACATTTACATTTAAAGTAATTGTTGATAAATGTATATTTATTACCATTTTATTACCTGTTTTGTGGTTGTTTCTGAAGATTTTTTCTGATTCCCCCTTGTCTTTCTTTCATGGTTTTTTGGCTTTCTTTAGTGATATATTTGGATTCCTTTCTCTTTATTCTTTGCATATTTATTAGTGATTTTTGACTTGTGGATACCATTTACTTTGTATATAACATCTTCTGCATATAGCAGTCCATATTAAGTTGATAGCCATCAAAGCTTGAACCCATTCTTTACTCCTTTTCTCCCCACATTTTAGCATATGACATCATATGTTACACACTTTTGTGAGTTTCCTGAATGATATTTCTACTCAAAGAGTCTTCTTTCAGGGCCCCTGGGTGGTGCAGTCAGTGAGCTTCCATCTCTTGGTTTCAGCTTAGGTCATAAACTCAAGGTTGTGAGATTCAGCCCCACATCTAGCTCCATACTCAGTGTAGAGTCTGCTTGGGATTCTTTCTCCCTCTGTCCCTCCCTCCACTTACACACTTTCTTAAATAGATAGATAGATAGATAATTTTTTTTAAAAAAGAAGAGTCTCCTCTAATATTTCTTGGAGGACTAGGTTAATGGTCATGAACTCCTTTAGTTTTTATTTGTCTGGGAAATTATTTATATCTCCTTCTATTCTGAATGATAGCCTTGCTGGATAGAATATTCTTGACTGCAGATTTTTCCCATTTAGCAATTTGAGTATATCATTCCACTGCTCTCTAGCTTGGAAAGTTTCTGCTGAATATCCACTGATAGCCTTAGTGAGTTCTGCTCATAAGTAATTGTCTTCTTTTGTCTTGCTGTTTTTCTGCTTCTTTTTCTTCTTCTTTTAATCACTTATATTTTGCCATTTTAATCATAATATGCCTCCATGTGGATTTGCTTTTGCTTTTGATTTTTTGGGGGGATTCTGTGGACTTCCTGGATCTGGATATTTGTTTCCTTACCAGATTTTTAGCTATTATCTCTTAAAATAAATTTTCTGTCCCCTTTTCTCTGTCTTCTTGTGGGACTCTTATAATGAAAATGTTATTATGTCTGATGGAGTCACTAAGTTCCCTAAGGCTATTCTCATTCTGCATAATTCTGTTTTCTCTCTTCAGCTTGATTACTTTCCATTCCTGTGTCTTCTAGGTCATTAATTTGTTCCTCTCCTTCTTCCAGCCTTCTATTCATTCCATCAGTCTTGTTTTTCATTTTGTTTATTCAGCCTTTTATCTCCTCTGTGTTATTCCTTATCTCTGTGTTAAGGTCTCACTTGTGTCTTCAAGTCCAGTGAGTATCTTTATGATCATTACTTTAAATTCTCTATCAGACATGTTACTTATATCTGTTTCACTTAAATCTCTGGCCATAGCCTTATCCTGTTCTTTCATTTGGGATAAATTCCTCTGTCTTCTCCTTTTGTCTAAGTCTCTGTGCCTACTCCTGTGTGTTAGGAAAGTCAGCTATGTCTCCTCTTCTTGAGGGTAACAGCCTTATGAAGTAGAGGTCCTGCAGTGCCCTGGAGTATACCCTTCCCTGTTCTCCAGAGCCTGGTGCTTCAGGGACTGTTTCCAATATGTGCTGCATGAACACTACTGTTGTGTTCTGGCCTCTTTATCCTTCAGGACAGTCTTCTACAGAGACTCACTTGCTGTGGGCAGTGTTTGGTCCCTGGTCTGAATGTGGTGAGTTTAAACTAAGTGTGCTCTGGTCTGCTTATAAAACAAGACCTGTCACCACCACCACTGGAAGGAAGGGGCTGCAAAACTCCCAGATCTGGAGAGGTGTGGACAGGGGTTTAGGCCAATCTTCTAGGTGGGGGATTGCTTCACTGAAACTGAAAAATGTGTGACTGGGAAGGGTGGTTCCTCCAGAGCATGGGGCAGGGTTGAGGGTAGGGGGTGACTTGTGTAAGCAAGTTGGGTAGTAAGTATTGGTACTGTCCTGGTTCCTGCAGGTGGCACTGTGCTTATGCTGAAGGGTGAGAGATGCAGATGGTGCCAGCCAGCAAGTTTGTTCCTGGAGGGGTTCTCTCCATGAATGCTGCCTCTTTGGGATATGCTCCAAGATGAGCAAGTAACCTCCTCACTGTGTGCCCAGGTGCTCTTCAGATCACGGATTCCACATTGTATGTCCAAGGACTGTTTGCCCTTCTTTCTGGTCTAAGAACAGCCCCAATGCTTCTAGGCTCTGCCAAGTCAAGCCCACTTACATTTTAAATTCTAGGCTTTAAACCCCTCTGGTTGCAAGAACTCATGAAATTAGTCCCTTCTCACTTTCTAAGCCAGTTGTTACAGGAATTAGTTTTACTGATGTGCTCCTCTATCTCTCACTCTCTGTTACCTCTGTCTATCTCTCACCCTTCTCTGTTACCATGGCTCCCCACCTCAGTGAGCAAGATCTGTTTCTCTCCCAAACTGTGTCCCTTCATTTCCTACCTTCTTTTATGTGGCGTCTTCTCCACCTTTAGTTGTAGAGTTTGTTCTGCCTGTCTTGAGGTTGATTTCTGGGGGATGTAGGATGATTTGATAGTTATCTCATTGTATTTGTGGGACAATGCAAGCCTATGATTCTCCTACTCTCTCACCATCTTCCAGACTCTGAGATTATTATTTCTTGCTTAATCAAGTTCACTCATTAACCGTTGACCTAATATTAATGATATTGATGGAGACCTAACTGATTTACACCTCCCATGCTTATAAACCCCTCCTTTCTGATAATTCCTTATTTTTATTACCTTAACTGGTAACTTTTAAGCTTTAAATAGTAAACAAATCTGAATATTTTGCTTTATGAATATAAAACAGTGTCTATTGATTCTTCTCTTCCTAGTAAAAAGAGATTATCTAAATTTTCACTCATCTTTTCTGCCTCTCCTCCTCCATATATCCCCTCCTACATTACTTCAAATCTACATTTATTTGCAATTGGTTACTAAAATTTGTTTGTATTTATTTAAAGATAATTAAATTTTCTGTGCTTGGTACTTTTTATCTAAAAATTTTGTATGGATAAATAACATTTAATATGAAATGTTTATGTAAATATTGTTTACTGCAGATCCAGTTAGTAAGATCTGATGGATTGCATCTTCCTTTCTGGCTATCAGTGCTAATGCCCTGTGCCACTCAAAGAAGAAAGTTCCTGGGAGCAAGGTCAAGTAGATTTGCTTTTTAAACTCCACTAGTTGCTCAATTTATGTTACATGTTAGTTCTATTCATATTTAAATAATGACATTGTTGACAGGATTTTGTTTTGTTTTCATTCCTAGGACTTCTGGTTGCCTTTCCAATTTCTCTTTGTAATTTGGAAAATATTTCTCCTTTGTCATTTCCAAAACCTCATTTGGTGTTTAGAATCCATTCTAGTCTTTAAAGTGAACATAACCTTGCTAATGAATTTTGCTCTACTTTTGCCAATTTACTTTTCAGGCCTGCTGTTTTCCTTAATTTTTTTTTCACTGAACTAATGGATAAGCTGTGTAATTATTCAAATATTACACAGTCTTTATTTTTGCACCCCACCCTCTAGTCATTTTCTTTGAATGGGTTTGTGGAATATAAAATTTCTTCATCTTAACAGATCTATAAATGATTTAATTCTCATATTTGATTAATATTATTTATGTTTCTTTTACAATTTTTAAAATATTGGGGTACCCAGTTGGCTCGGTCAGTTAAATGGACAACTCTTGATTTCAGCTCAAGTCATGATCTCAGGGGCTTGGAATTGAGCCCCATGCTGGGCTCTATGATCAACAGGGAGTCTTCTTGAGGAATCTCATTCTCTCTCCAGCTCATGCTTTCTCTCTCTCTCCCTTTCTCTTTCAGATAAGTAAATAAATCTTTAGAATTTTAAAAAAGTATTACTTCAATTTTCTAGCATTGATTGTTAGTGGGTGTCTAACAGGATCCAATGTCAAGGGTGAGTAGAGCTGAGGAAGGGAGACTCCAGAATAAGAGCTGAGTTGATATGGGCTGTCTGGGGTGAGGGGGCAGCAAGGTTAAGCATGGTGGAAGTGGTTTAACACTTTGAAGTGGTTTAACAATGCCGTGTCACATAAGACAATGTAGTTTTAGTTACTCTGTTAGTACATTGAATTTTCAACTGATTCCTAGTACAATCTCCTCAATAAGGAGAAAGACCTTCTAATTGGCATAAATGAAAGACAAGATGTAGAGAATAGTATAGATGAGAGAAGATAGTAAGACTCGTCAACTTAAGCAATAATTGTTTTTTAATTTTAGCTTAAAATTTCCAAGTCTATTCAAGAATTGACAGAATATTTATGATGTTTAGTTTTATGTATCAGTTTGACTGGATTATAGTGCCTGTTATTTAATTAAACACTAATATAGATCTTACTATGATGGAATTTTGTAGACATGTATTAACATTTGTAATCAGTTGACTTTAAGTAAAAGACATTATCCTCAGTAATGTGGATGGGTCTCCTCCAATCAGTTGAAAGTCCTCAAGGGCAAAAAAACTGAGCTTTCTGGGAAGAGAAACTCTTCATTCAGACTGCAAAACCAGCTCCTGCCCAAAAGTTTCCAGTCTGCCATTCATATATCATTGCCCTCATGATCACACAAACCAGTTCTTTGAAGCAAACCTTCCTCTCTCTATGTACATATGCATATATGTATAATATGTGTGTGTATACACATATGCAAATATACATATATGTATACATACACATATATATGTTCAATGAAGAGTTGAAAGAGAGAAAGAGGAAGGGAGAGAAATAAAAGACACAAACTTAAACCAGTAATTTGCAGAAAGATCTGAAATAGACCAAAATATAATATTATCTAATGAGATTACAATCTTGAGTAAATGAAATAAATCAATGGTATCTACCCAGGATAAAGTGTAAAATTAGAAAGAATAGAAATTTTCTTATCAAGAAGAAGTGTGAGTAATGAAGGATTCTATTTTTGTTTATTACATTCATAGTTTACTTCCACATCTATTTTACTAAAGCTCAAAGCCTATGTGAAATGAACAAAGTTTTAAAAGGACTAGAGAAAAAACTTGTCACTTTAAACGGTCTCTAGAAGTAATGGGATGCCATGTGACAATGGGATCTGAAAGCAAAACTATTCCTGTTGATACTAAACAGAATTGAAAGGTTGTTCAAATCAGAGACTGCTTTTATAAAAAGCCTGCTCTCCAAGACTCAGAGCTTAAAGAAAGAAGACCAAAAAAAAAACCAAAAAAACAAAAAACAAAAAAAAAAACAGCAAAAAAACAAAACAAAACAAACAACAACAAACAACAAACAACAACAACAACAAAAACTTTAAGGTAAATAAAAACTACTATAAATAGATTAAGCTATGATTATTTGACAGCATAACAAGATACATTTATATTTCTACAAATTTACCTCTATGCTTCATCTCTTTTTGCATTTAAATCATAGCACTATGAAAGATGACATGTGTTACTAGATAGAATATTAAGCTATTCTTGATATTCTTATTGGAAAATCTTACTTTTATTCACAGTAGTTTTTTGGACCACGATGATGTTCATTTGTTTCTAAGTTGTCTGTGATTTCTTTCATGCTACAGAACAGATTGAGTAGTTGAGACAGATACTGTAGACCCACAATGCTGAAAGCATTTGTCATAGTGGCCCTTGCATAGAAAAATTTGCCGACCTCGGTTTCACCCTGTAGTGCACTGGGAAGGAGATACCATTACTATCCAGGCCTATTGTTTTGAAAGGGATTGAAGCAGCAGAAAGACTCAAATATTTTGAGTGCCCTCATACATATTTCTATTCTTTTACCTTAAATAAAAGTGAAATAAGACTATAATGAGGTTCTTCCTAGTGGCTTACACACAATCTCCCATTTAGGAAAGCCAGCCGTACCATAGAGGATAAATGTTTTACTGAATAAATGCATCAGGGGCTAATGAACATTTTGCATGCTGAATGGGATTCTCATGGCTCTAATGATTTTTTCAAGCTTATTTCGGGCTATGCTAATTGACAAATTTAAATCATAGTTTGCAGCCATAGCCCATTTCCTTTAACGTGAACATTTCTCTTGTCTTCCAAGTAACCTTTATTTAGGGATCCATGGTTCTTTTATTCAATGCAAATGATCAACGATTAAGTTAGGCCAGTTGGAGTCAGTATGTTGGAACCATACACCAGTAAAGATTTTTTCTCTTTTCTTTTCTAGGACCTCAAATTCTGAAAACAAGGTAAGGTGACCTATGTGCCAATATTCCCCATATACATGTTTAGTTGTGTTCAGTAGTGGACAATGAGCCCCGCACTCAGAAGTACTCAGAGTAGGGGGAAAAAAAAAGAAGGGGGAGAGAGGGGCACCTGGGTGGCTCAGTGGGTTAAAGCCTCTGCCTTAGGCTCAGGTCATGATCCCAGGATCCTGGGATTGAGCCCTGAGGGCTCTTTGCTCATCAGGGAGCCTACTTCCTCCTCTCTCTGCCTGCCTCTCTGCCTACTTGTGATCTCTCTCTTTCTCTCTGTCAAATAAATAAATTAAATCTTAAAAAAGGGGGGGGAGAACTAATAGCATAGTTGAATGGCTGGTATAGGAAATGCCTGAAACAGGCAAATTTCTGGGTGTCTAAATTATGTGAGCCCAATTAATTCTCTTTTCTTCTTAAGGTAATCTTGTAATTTGGGTTTATGATTCCTTTTTTTTTTTTTAATTTTTAAAATGATTTTATTTATTACTTGAGAGAGAACATGAGCAGGGGGAAGGGGGAAAAGCAGACTTCCCGCCTAGTAGGGAGTCCAACACAGGGCTCAATCCCAGGACCGTGGGATCATGACCTGAGCCCAAGGTATAAGCTTAACTGATTGAGCCACCCAGACACCCCTAGGTTTGTGATTCTTATAAAAAAAAAAAATGTTTCCTTGCTAAAAAAGTTAAATTCTAAATTTAAATTTACTCCTTTAGGATTTTCCCCCTTTCATAATTTTCTGGAATAAAAATATACCCTTTAAAGTATTTTTTTAATCTTTATTTTTAAGCAGAAATAATTCCTCCTATCTGTTCCTCAAGTCTGTTCCTGAAATGCAATATCCTACTTTAATAATGGATAGAAGTCACATGAAATTTTCTCTTAATTTCTTTCATCCCCATTTATAATATAAAAAAAGTATTTGAATTTGTTTCTAAAATTTTTTAAATTTAAAATTTTAATTTAATTTAATTTAATTTAATTTAAATGTGAGCCTTTAATCAGAAAATCAGTGTGAACACGTTTAGAAAATAGACCAACCCAAGGGTTGCATTGGTTTATAGAAGTGGCAATTCTTTTGTCCCTACTTGGTTATTTATTCTACTTTGTATTGTTTCCTTTGTATTGTATTGATTTGGAAGGATATTTAAAGATCATGTTACACTGATTAACAATGAGAGAAGATGTAACACACAAAAAACATAACATGTCAGAAACTTGATTTCATAATTTCTGTGACTTGTGATGGAAATTTACTTGAAATATAAGTATATTATAAGTAAAAACATAGGTAGCCTATCAGTGATCAAATCAAAGAATGGCAAAGATCATGGGGATAAAAAGTTTGAAGTTAATGTGACAGTATAGTGTATCCTTTTTCAATAATGATCTGCTTATCAAAATAGTTTATGGAAACTCCTATTTCTCATAGAAAACATAATAAGAAAGCTTGAATTTATTACCTTTTCAGAATGCTAAACATCTTTATTTCACTAACTCTAGTTTTAAAATGAGAAATGACATGCCATGAATGATCAGTCAAGGTCAATTTCACAATGTATACTTGTGAATTTATTTTCTAGGAACATATATAAGGAAAATTGGGAACTCAGTTTCCTTGCATACATTTTTCACAAAAATACAATAATACATTATTTCATGTAGTTTAAATCTTCAGGAAGCTTCAATCATACACAAAATAGAATCAAAGTAAAATAATTTGAATGTATGAAATAACTTAGTGGCTAAATCCCCATAAAATTCAGTAATCAGTTTTCAAATCACTTCTCAGACCAATTGGAATTGGAAATACAGAATGTAGAGTAAATTATTTGGAAAGTTCATTTAACTAACACACACAGAAACACACACGCACAGGCTAAAAATGATTAAAGACAATTTAGGTGATACAAACCAGTATTTATGTAATGCTTCATGAAACAGACAGTCTCTCCCCAGAGCCCAGAGAACCACAAAATGGGGTGGGAGACAGGAAGCTTGTACAGGATAAAGAATAAAGAGCAAGGGAGAGAAAAATAGAAAATATCTGATTGCCTGGAGTCACCTTGTTTGGAGTGAGAAGAGGTACGTATAGACCCCAGAGTTGGGTTGGCGTTTGGAGATTGGTTGCTTGAACAGACTGTATTTCTGGTCAAGTGAAACATTTACAGGGAAATGAAATTTACCTAAGTTTTAGTTCATTGAGGTGGTGCCCAGGCAGAAGGAGCTCCATCGGAGGCCTAGAAAGTAATTTCAACACACAATATATGTATACACACATGTATTCACACAAGCCTGCTCTTGAAGAAGTCAAAGAGCAAGTACTAGTTAAGTACTAGTGTTAAGGAAGCATTAGTTAAGTACTAGTTATAGACACTTAGAAAAAATATTTTTGCTTTTTGTATTACATGAACCAGGCTATATATTGGGAAAATATAAATATCAAAGATTTATTTCTATATATGTAAATTTAGAATAATCATTTCAATATTGTTAGTTAAAATATGGTAGTCTGATCTGATAACATGCAACCTATGTATCGCATTGGCAGTGATAATCTAAAGCATATGACAAGTAGGTATAGAGGAAGACAAATGGAATTTGAAATAGCATATGTAAGTATTTATGTAAGGGAAAGAAACAGGAAAATACGGAGTGGCAAGAATTGACACCTGACTTTTTTTCTTGGTGGCACAATATATGACAGAAAGTTAAAATAGGAGTTTTTGTTGTTGTTGTTGTTGTTTTTTAAGATTTTATTTGGCAGAGACAGACACAGGGAGAGAGGGAACCCCAGCAGGGGAAGTGGGAGATGGAAAAGCAGGCTTCCTGCTGAGCAGGGAGCCCCATTCTGGGCTTGATCCCAGGACCCCAGGATCATGACCAGAGCAGAAGGCAAAAGCTTAAGGACTGAGCCACCCAGGTGCCCCAGATTTATTTATTTTTTTCAGTTTAAGTTTTGGCTGATCCTTCAAAAATCAAGGGCAATTTAAAAATGCAAAGTATGGGGTGCCTGGGTGGCTCAGTCCTTAAGCATCTGCCTTCTACTCAGGTCATGATCCCAGGGTCCTGGGAGGAGCTCTGCATCAGACTTCCTGCTGTGTAGGGGGGAGCCTGCCTCTCCCTCTCCTGCTCCCTCTACTTGTGCTTCCTCTCTCACTGTGTCTCCCTGTGTCAAATAAAATAATAATAATAATAAATAAAAATGCAAAGTACCCTCAGATCCTAAACTAAATAAGGGATCCACCTATTAAAGGATATTTAATTGTGAAATGGGTTCTGCCACCTCTGGTATGAGTTAGAAATTGAAAATTCCACTTGAGAGAGAGTATTTCAGATTCTTGGCTTTAGTCCTCTTTTTAGAAATGGAGAAGGGTGCTTCCTCTTTTTTTTTTCCTTCCCTCTTTTTAAAACAAATGTAGGGAGACGCCTTGGGTGGCTCAGTCAGTTAACCAGCTGCCTTTGGCTCAGGTCATGATCCTGGGGGTTCTGGGATCAAGTCCCGCATCAGGCTCCCTGCTCAGTGGAGAGCCTGCTTCTCCCTCTCTTTCTCCCTGCGCCTCTGACTACTTGTGCTCTCTCTGTACTGTGTATATTTTTTTCTGATTCATTCACTAACTCTCCTTATTTCTCCTTCTTATTACTCTGCTTAGCCATTTTACTTTATAAACATAGGTATGATTTCCTTGTTTTCTCTCTTTAAATGCTCTTAGTTATCTAAGAGCCAAATAATAAATAAAATCTTAAAATTAAAAAAAAAAATAGGGAAATATTAATAGAACCCCTTGACAGCTTGCTATGTGTTTCCTAAAGTTTAAGGAACATAGATATTATTTGACTCCATCAAGAAGTCTTGTCTTTTTTCTTTTCTTTCTTTTTTCTTCTCTTTCTCTTTTCTTTCCTTCTTTCTTTTTTCTTTTCTTTCTCTGTTCTTTCCTTTTCTTTCTTTCACGCTTTTTAGAAATTAATATAAAGTTGCAGATGAGGCTGTCATTTCTGGCAATGGAGTAAAGAAAGGCAGTATAGGGATGTTATGTCTGCATAACATAATAAGTATATTTCTTATGGCCTAAATAGAATCAACAAGGGAATCTATCTAGCATCAGCCTAAGGGAGATCTCACCTCACAAGTACTTCCTGGTGGAGAAAGAGACAGACTTTTCAAAGTCTGAGGACTGAGGACATAGCAGAAGGTTGCCAGCTACAGGTAACATTGTAAATATCAAGAAGACTATAATTCGATCAGTATTTGAAAAGCAACATCTACCAAATATACATTTGCCTTTAAGATGGTACCAACACCGAAAGACATCTCTACTGGTCAGTAAGAACCATTCAGCACATTCTTGTCCCCTCCTCCCCATTCCCCCATTTGTTTCAATCCAGAGGAGCCCAGAGGAGCAGGTGTAGAGTTGGATAGGAAGAGAAGGAAAGCAGGAAAAAAGAACAGCCTTTCTCAATTGCAAGCTTTATGGCCTGAGGCAGAACTGAGGAAGAAACTTTAAGCTGAATTTATAAATAAAGTTTTAATATTAGATTAAAAAGGGTATTTAATCACTGAAATGAAATCCAACTTATGATTGATATGGACTAGAAAAGCAATGAGACCTGCACAAAATTTCACTCACCCCAATCCCCTCCGAAAATACTCTAGAGCATGGCTTTAAAAGTCTTTGAAAAAATAAAATTAATTCCTGCTCACCCTTAGCTAAGTCCCCCTTACTCAATGTGGTTACAAATGTAATGCCTAGGGTGTCACACGAAACAGCTAAGTGAGATTCTAGGGAACTTCTGGGCATGAAACTGGGTGTTAGGAGGCAATTAGAAGAACAATACATATATATTCACAACACATTATGCTAATTCCCAAATTTTAAATAGGGATAGTCTTCAGTATGTGTTCAAGTTTTTTCTCTCCATTAAAAGAAGGAAGGTAAAAACTCTATCTCTATACTTGTAGACTCTTGACTATTGAGCTATTCATTTCCTATGTTTTCTGCTCTGAAACATATAACAAAGTCCCTTAAATATTATTATAGGATGTTCTCCTCTCTGTTCTGCACTATTAGCAACCATATGCTTCATGCTGTTCTCTATACTGTGCATATTTTTTTCTGATTCATTCACTAACTCTCCTTATTTCTCCTTCTTATTACTCTACTTAGCCATTTTACTCTATGAACATAGGTATGATTTCCTCCTTTTCTCTCTTTAAACGCTCTTAGTGATCTAGTAGCCTCTTGGCTTCAACTCCATATACAATGGACTACCATGCTGGGAAAGATTAGATAGATAGAAAAAAGATACATACATACACATACATAGGTAGACAGATAGATGGACAACCTCTGAATCTTTTTAACAACTTCATTATATTTACTTTCTGGAGAACAACCTGAGCATGGTTGAAGCAGAAAGAAAATTTATATTGCTAAATTAAAAGATGTTAGAGAGTGTTTTGTTCCCATTTATTTATTTAAAGAGTATTATTGATCACCTTCTCTGTGCCAAATGTTGTGCTAGGCATAGGGGCTACATGTATAATGATTTCAGTGAATAAAGTGCCTCTATTAATGGTGATATAGACAGGAAGGAGAACCCAAGTAACTCTTGTAAAACAATTAAACACACACACACACACACACACACACACACACACACACACACACACAAGTACAGTTGTGATTATGGCTAAAAATGGACATAACAGTGCTAAAAGACGGGATAGCCAGAAGGCCCAGCTGGGGAGCCTCTCTGAAGAAAGACTGTTTCAGTTGAAACTTGAAGTATATGTAGGAATGAGAAAGGTGAAAAGAAATAGCATCCCAAGAGAATTGATTGTCGGTGTGAAAGCTCTTAGAGAAAGGAATTAGGAGCTTTAAAAAAATTGTGAGGAAATTATGGATGAAGCAAGCACAGAAGGGATAAAGTTAAGTGATACCAAATGATGGCAGATAGGTAAGAAAGGGCCAAATCATTAAGGGTTTTGTGGGTCAAGATAAAGACTAAAATTTATGCTAAGTGCAGTGGATGACAACTATTGAAGGGTTTTAAACGGGTAAGTAAAATGATCAATCAGTGTTACATTTACTGATTTTACCTTAATAATATCTCTCAAAAAGATTCTATATTCTCTGTGCTTGTGGGCATTACTCCCAGAGTTCTAATAAATCCACAAATCCCGGTCCTTATTAATCCCCACCTGAATTATTATAGGAGACTTTTAAAAGACCTCTCAAATTTAGATTCCTGTTGAAGTACAACTTTGGTCCTCTCTCCTTCCTATTCAGTGACTCCTCATTAGCTAACGGATATTACCCCATTTCTTAGCTGACATTCAAAACTCCCTATTCTTTGTCCCCTAACTTTGTATTAAAACTTAGTTAGCAATCAACTTGAACTCCTCCACATTTTTTACACATAGTTGCAACTAAACCTTCTCATTATTTTCCCCAACCTATTTCCTATGCCTTTATGCTCTTTATGTTCAAATTCTCTCAAAGCTTGAAAATGTAACCCTAATGCCCCTTCTAATGCCTACAAATATTCTTTGACCAACTCAAACCAGATGTGTGCCCTTCCCTCTCTCATATTATAACTTAATCAATTAATTAAGCAAAAATAGTTGTGATACAGAAGGCACACTGCTAGGCACTGTGTTGTTTGCTTATTTGTTTTTCTTAAGATAAATACAAGTTTTCTATTAGAGAAAAATATGCCTTTTCCCCCAAATAAAAGATGTATCATGCAGTGTTATAATTTGATAAGTCCTGTATTAGGGGTCTACAGTATCAATGTGAGTTCAAAGGGCAAGCACTAAGTATTTCCTTAAGGGTCAGAGGAGGCATGCCTAACTAGATCTTGAAGACAATTTTTTTTAGATCAAGTGAGGTCAAGGGCATTCCAGAGAGGAAGAATGTCTGTTCATGTCTTACTACTTTTGGAGTATACACACACTGCTTTGGGATCTGGATCTACCTCTTCATATATTCAGCACCAGTAGTGTTCTACCTTGCACAGAGCAAACAATAATCTATCTCTTTCCTGTCCATCCTCTTCAACTGCAGGTCCTGAAGATTAGAAAATACACAGAGTCTTCCCTGTAATGTCCTATCATATATCCTTAGCAGTTTTCACCATCATGGTTCAAAACCAAGTTCATCATTGTCCTTGTGCTAACACCCATCACCCACTCTGCCCAAACAGACAAGTTATTGAGGGAACTCTCGATTTCCACTGCTGATATATATATATATATATATATATATATATATATTTTTTTTTTTTTTTTTCCCCATGAGCAGGGCCACTCATTAACATTGTAGCTCTGGCCCCTGTTTGTTACCTCCTTTACTCATGGGATGGGAAGAGTGAATTTATTGAAGTTGAATTGAGGAAAAGAAGCCAGACAAGGATGACTCTGCCTTTCCATCTTTCCTTTTTCTGAGGAATTGAGCTAAGTGAGAAAACATTCATTTTCCTCTATTTCTGTGTGTCAAAGGAAACCGTGATGATCATACAGCAGTCCTGGAAATCTGCATCTTATTAGGTGAGAAACTGTTTAATCTGGGGTTCTATATTAAGGACACTGCTTTTTATTTTTTTTTTCCTCAGTTCCTTCCTTCCTTTCTTCCCTCCTCCCTTCCTTTCTTCCTCCCTTCCTTTCTTTTCACCAATGTAAATAATATACTCCAAAAGTTAAAAAAAAAAAAAAGTTTTATTTTGTTTTTAATGTGTCCTTCAACCCTCACTAATATACACAGTGGCTGTCTTAATTGAAATGAGTAACTATTCCCTGTGCAACAAATTTTAGTTAGATAGTGTCCCCTAGCACCAGCTGCAGCAAATTCCAGTTTTTCCCAATGGCATGTTGTTATGATTCCAGAATGCCTTTGTCTAATCCATCATGGGTAGTGACAAAGGTGATATTCAGCAAATATTTATTATAAGTGAATGTCTTATATTTATGACTTTATAAAATCAATATACTTAAGACTATTGTCTTATTGTGCATGAAAACAAAAAATGCCAGGAAGGAATTTCTTTTGTGATCATACTCCATTAATTTTAGTGTTTATGTTTAAAATAAGTTAGTGTCGGGGCGCCTGGGTGGCTCAGTGGGTTAAAGCCTGTGCCTTGGGCTCACGTCATGATCCCAGAGTCCTGGGATAGAGCCCCACATCGGGCTCTCTGCTCTGTGGGGAGACTGCTTCCTCCTGTATCTCTCTCTGCCTGCCTCTCTGCCTGCTTGTGATCTCTGTCTGTCAAATAAGATTAAAAAATCTTAAAAAAAAAAATAAAATGAGTTAGTGTCAATGTCTAAACACAATTTAATGATTAACAATTCATGAAATTGCACTTAATGCAAAGATTCAAAATACACACATAGTTTAATGTTATGATACCTGTTTTTTCATATACAATGTATTTTTGATTTTAAATTTGTTATAAAACAATTAAGTTCCACTGAAATATTCACATTGTGACATCCACTAAGTGAACTGTCCCCACTTCAGACTCAGAAGTAGTAGTATGAGGACAATCTGAAGGACAGCATCTGATGAAAATGCATTCCTATTTATTCTTTTATTAGTTGAGATGAATGTTTCTAAGTTACATTAGCATTCATGTTAAAAACAAGATTCCAACTTCTGTAATTATGAGACAGAAATTCTAAAACTGTACCATGTCTTCAACAAAATCAGTTCTGCTTAAGCCTGGAGTCATTTTTTTTTTTTAAGTTAAATTTAAGAAAATAAAATTTTAAAAATTCAATTTAAAAATAAATTTTTAAAAATTCAAACCATGCAAAATTAAAACACAATAAATTTATCCTGAAGCCTTATAAATAATCCTATTTCTTTGGTGTAATAAAGTTAACCATTTTATCTTTAACTTCCCTCTTTCACCTTTCTTTAAAAAAAAAAAATTTTTTTAATTATTTATTTCAGAGAGAGAGAGAACATAAGTGAGGGTAGGGACAAAGGAAGAGAATCTCAAGCAGACTCCCAGCAGAGCACAGAGCCCAGTGGGGCTGTATCTCCAGACCCATGAAATCTGATCTGAGTTAAAATGATGAGTAGAATGCTTATCCAACTGAGACACCCAGGCTTTTATGTTTCTATATAACTTGTATGTTTCTATAAATGTTCTACACGTGTACAATTACATGTACATAAGACATATGTACCTAATGTTATTTACTTAAAGATATTCCCATATTAATAGTAAATGTATAATTTTACTAGGGCCTATTTCTTATGGGTCTCATTGAAACAATTTTCTCTACTAGTAGAGTGAAATATTATATAGACACTTTAGAAAATCATATATTTTCTTTTGCATGTTTTCTTAAATAATAAAAATAGCTATAACTTATTGCTGGAAATTGAAACACTTGCTTAGAAAAGTCTTATAAAATTTTAAATTTAGCTTTTAAAAATCTTGACTATAGAATTTCAAATTATAAAACTAAAGAAAAATTTTAAAAGCAAAAAAGAGTGAAAATAATTTAGTCATTAATAACACTGTGATATAATGTAATACATTCCTGTATTTAAAATCAGGACCAGTGACATCTGTTTGAAACATAAGAATAAGTAAGTAAATTATTTTATTTTATCTAGATACATGGACACTGTATATACAACTTCTCCTGTATGGTGATTAGAAGGTCATTAAGCTCAATTTTGATCACTCAAGAGATGTGAGACAGAGCTGGCAAGAAGGAAATATTGGAGAGAGTAACACATGTTCTGTCTATAACATGAACACTACCTAAGACAGCAAATGGGGACAAGTTCTATTTTTCAACAGATTCAAGATCCTTTGCACTTTATCCAGATTTAGAACTAGAAAAAAAATTAAAAATTTCAATTAGATGTAATCATTTCAAATAACACATATTTCCTCTAAGATTTTGGCATTTTCTCTTAATTTCTTGTCACTTGGAGTTTAATTAATATGCTCATATTATTTTTTTATTTTTAATTTTTCTTAAAGATTTTATTTATTTATTTGACAGACAGAAATCACAAGTAGACAGAGAGGCAGACAGAGAGAGAGAGGAGGAAGCAGGCTTCCTGCTGAGCAGAGAGCCCAATGCAGGGCTCGATCCCAGGACCCTGAGATCATGACCTGAGCTGAAAGCAGAGGCTTTAACCCACTGAGCCACCCAGGCGCCCTGCTCATATTAGTTTTTAAAACATCGAACAAAATGATAAATAAAAAAAAAAAAATCGAACAAAACCTTTTTTTACCCAAGAACTGAAATCCTTTTTCCTAGAACAGAAATCAAGGTATCAGTATTCACCTCCCCCACTCTTTTGACATGCTGATTTTCAGTCTTCTGGAATCCTTTTATAGCTTACTAGAAACACACCAAAAATAAGACAATGAACACATTCAATATTATTTGGCAAATCACTGGAAAGGCTAAGTTTCAGACTTAATGAACATATCATACATTAAGATAAGTTGCTCCTATTACTTTTTTTTTTTCCCCCAAAAGGAAATTTTTTTTTATTATTAATTTTATTTTTTTAAACATATATTTTTATCCCCAGGGTTACAGGTCTGTGAATCGCCAGGTTTACACATTTCACCGACTCACCATAGAACATACCCTCCCCAATGTCCATAACCCCC